>NC_086450.1:48354867-48685381 GCF_028390025.1 Pseudophryne corroboree | reverse complement strand
AATCACTGTCATGGAATTTTATATTGTGTACAAATAGGGAAATGACTCCTCTACGGTTTCTGTCAGCTAGGCATAGATTGTCATTCCAAGAACCATTCAGTGCCACCCGGAGATCTACCGGGCCTCAATACTTGGTGGTATGGGCAGTTGTGTGTTGGGGTGTTGCCATTCCCCATTATGAATACCAGTGCCCTCTCGGTATAATGGGTGTAGTATGGTATGCCGGCGGTCGGGCTCCCGGCGACCAGCATACCGGTGCCGGGAGCCTGACCGCCGGCATACCAACAGTGTGGCGAGCGCAAATGAGCCCCTTGCGGGCTCGCTGCGCTCGCCACGATGCGCTCGCCACGCTGCGGGCACGGTGGCGTGCTACGCGCGCTGCGCTATTTTATTCTCCCTCCAGGGGGGTCGTTGACCCCCACGAGGGAGAATAAGTGTCGGTATGCCGGCTGTCGGGATCCCGGCGCCGGTATACTGTGCGCCGGGATCCCGACAGCCGGCATACTGAAGACCACCCGGTATAATAGCTGTGCCTCCTTGGCACCCACTTATCCCTTTTGGCCCTTATGGAGTAATTCCTAAAATTGGGATGTGGACATGCACTTACAGTATGAATTCACCAGGCAGGCAAACAAAAAAGTTGTACTGCAAATTTACCACTTACATTAATGACCCTTGCGGCATGCTTTCATTTTTTTAAATGTTGGGTTAGGATTTTAGAACAAATTGGGGGTCATTCCGAGTTGATCGTAGCCCTGCAAAATTTTGCAGGGCTACGATCATGTCCATAGACATGTGGGGGGACGCCCAGCACAGGGCTATCCCGCCCCGCATGGCAGTGCCCCCCCCCCCCCCCCACAGAAGTGCAAAAGCATTGCACAGCGGCACTGCTTTTGCACTTCAGGAGTAGCTCCCGACCAGCGCAGCTCCCGACCACTGCGGCCCACCCCCCACACTGTCTGGCCACGCCTGCGTTGGCCAGACCGCGCCCACGAAACGGCAGCCGAACGCCACCATTCTGCGCCCCTCCCTGCCCATTGACCGCCTCTGCCTGTCAATCAGGCAGAGGCGATCGTAGCGCAGCGACGGCCTTCGGCCATTGGGCATGCGTGGCTCGGCACATGCGCAGTTCTGACCCGATTGCGCCGCTGCGATAAACTGCAGCGTGCGATCGGTTCAGAATGACCCCCATTGGTGCCAACTAAGCAAGTGAAGGAAATGTATTCTGTCTTTGGTGTGCTTTTAATGCATTCACTAAAAAAGTACACTTCCACCAGCGAGGTGGGAATGAGCTGCAAGAGCTTGACTAATTAGAACATCATTCTCAGGACATCATCGATGAAAAGTCTTGCTTAAGGGAAACAATGTCATCTTGGAATTTGAAAACATAGGTCTGAAAACATAGCTAAAAAGTAGTGTAATTATCTCTGCATCCTTCAGTCAGTCTCATTGCTGAGTTGTGAAACGCGTTGCTACTTTATAGGGATACATTGTTAAAGGGGGTTTTCTCTTTAAGAATATATCTCAATCTCAGTTGCATATAATATATGTTTGGTGTACATTGGGCATCATTCGCATTTATATCACAGCAATCACCTATATCCTTGACTTCTGCCGATCTAAGGCTGTCAATCAATACTGATATTGAGAAGAGAGGGTATTTAGTAGAGTTCTTTAAAAAGTCGAATACACTCTTCAAGTATTTCTAGGCTATCATCCCTTTTTCCTTGTCTGCATAAATTATCAATTACAGGTTGAGTATCCCATATCCAAATATTCCGAAATACGGAATATTCCGAAATACAGACTTTTTTGAGTGAGAGTGAGATAGTGAAACCTTTGTTTTTTGATGACTTAATGTACACAGACTTTGTTTAATACACAAAGTTATTAAAAATATTGTATTAAATGACCTTCAGGCTGTGTATATAAGGTGTATATGAAACATAAATGAATTGTGTGAATGTAGACACACTTTGTTTAATGCACAAAGTTATAAAAAATATTGGCTAAAATGACCTTCAGGCTGTGTATATAAGGTGTATATGCAACATAAATGCATTCTGTGCTCAGATTTAGGTCCCATCACCATGATATCTCATTATGGTATGCAATTATTCCAAAATACGGAAAAATCCGATATCCAAAATACCTTTGGTCCCAAGCATTTTGGATAAGGGATACTCAACCTGTATTACAGATTATTTTGTGAGGGTTTTTTTATCTATTTTATCCTAATCCATTTGATTGGATTTTTTAATTTTATTTTTTCACTTTTGTATCTATTATTACATGTGTCTCACTTATTTTCTGTATGTATGCATGTATTACTATTCTTTAATTTTTAGTTTTAATATAATGTATCACCCTGTGTTGAAAATGTGTAGCTAACAACTTAACAATATCTACATTTAAGCACATGTTCAAATATTTAACTGATGGCTATTGGTTTATACCAAGTAATTTTGCATGTCGGTTCTTTGTGTACTTTGTGTAACTTTTTCATTCTTGGGACATAAATCACAGTCGGATTAAGGTATTTTGGGCCTGTTACAGATATATGTTACAGTAGCTTTAAAAAAAAAAAAATTGGACGTGAATCCAAATTTGATTATTTTTTAATAACAGTTTCAGCATGTTTAGATGCCCCAGTAATTACGTTAGTAATGAATGAAAATTCTTTGATGTCCGAAGAATATTGATATTTGTATGCTAGAATTAAAGCTGATTTTCCATTCCTGGTTTACAGTATGGTTTATGTTTATTTATGTATTATTTTGTATTATACGTGCATCCATTGGTGGAACCTTCTGTTTGTGCGCTAACCACATGCACTTGGGGTTTGTGTGTCCCCAAGTGCGCTGTTTTTGAAAAGCAAGAAAATAAGAAAAGTGCATATATAAAGAACATTCTTTCAAAAAATCAGCTATCTCCAACCTCCTCTTATTCTCTATCGTTTTCTGCCTTCTTGCATGGCCGACTGAGTGACAAATACCCTTGTCGTTGACTTATTTCAGACTGAGCATAAAATGCATTGATCCAGAATCAGATCACTGTCTTCCAAGGCCAAACAGAGTCTGTATTACCCGTAGGTGTGAGGCTTTGTCACTTGCACCCTTTATAGAAAAATGGGATCTTATTTCTGTTCTGTGTTCTTGTGTCTGCGGGGATGTGGAATATTGCGCAGCTATTGGATAAAAAGCCTCAAAGGATTTCAAGATGTGTTTCGGTTGCTCATTGAAACAGCAATGGGAAGAGGATATGCAGGTGTGTTCTTCTGCTAAGTGTCCCTCGATAGCTCTAAATACTTCCTTCATTAAATGCACAGCAGCTCATGAATTAGGGGTTTTTGTGTTTTTGTTTTTCCAGATAGTTTGAAGATGAATCTGAAACATGTTGGTTTTTTTTATGTGAGTGCAGATGTTTCCATGCACTCAGCCATAAAGAGAGTTTAGGAAAATCAGCATAATACAGTATGACTTCACAATATCACTAATGCAGGAATACAATGATCACTGTGCATGTTATTTACCCCCAAATTCGGGGAATGTACAGTTGCGATGAAGTTGCGCTTCAATTGTTGGCGAAGTACAACTTTGGTCTTCCTCAGCATATCACTGCCATCTATGGTTCCCACTAAGGATATATAACGAAAGACGCATTTGCTTTGGTGTTCCCGGTCAAATTTATCCAATGTTCCATGGGCTCCGAATTGGCCAAATCTTTTGTCAATACCGAATCCAAGCTTACATTATTTTTTTCATTTGAAGACATTCCCCTATCCTCCCACAGTAGCCGAGTCAATGGGGAGGTTGTCAGGAGCTACCTGGCTGGCCTAGCGATGCTAACCAATGTTATAACCATGCTGCTGGGATCAAAACTGCATGTTACTGTACATCTTATTCTAGTGGGTGAATTTACTAAAGCTTCTTAAAATGAAAAGTGGGGATGTTACCCACGGCAACAAATCAAATTCTGTCTATCTAGGATGCAATAGAGAAATGATAGATAGAATCTGATTGGTTGCTATGGGCAACATCAGCACTTTTTTTTTCCTTTCTAGAAGGTTTAGTAAATTTACCCCAGGGAGTCCCAGCTACATTATTTAGGCATATTCCTGTAAAGGTAAATATTGCATAGGGCGCTCTGCTGGGATTGCATATATTTGAATGGGCATTCTGGGCATTCCATTGATCTAATATATATATATATATATATCCAACACTTAGCTCCGGCACTCCAGACGTCCCTTCGGACCAACTTGCTGCGGTGCCTTCCTCCGGGGGGTCACCCCAATGCACAATGTAGAATAACGAGGCGGCACTCAGAGACTTGCAAAAAAATCAAACGTGTATTTTGTAATGTCAACGTTTCGGGGACCACCTCCCCTTCGTCAGGATAACTACAACAGTGTATAAATCAAACTTATATAGCAATGAACTTACCCCCCCCCCTGCATGATTCCCCACGCTCGTTCTCCCCTGGCCACGCCACTCGGGCTTCCGTTCGGCGTCACCGCTCGCATCAGCGGCACCGGAAGTGACGTCGCGGCTCCCTCCTGTGTGGCCATGGAGACGCTGTAAACAAAACAAAAGATGTAAAAACACTCGTGTCTATTTGGAAGACTGCTACATCAAATAAGTTGCAGATAAAAATGTACATAATCGTGCTACCAAAAACTAACAACATAGTTGTCAATACATAAAAACAACAACATTTTTTTTAAATTACATTGTACAATTATACATGATGCTACCATTAATCATGAAAATACGTTATTCAGTGTAGCATATTGAATCAAATAGGCATAGTCATATGCATATAAAATGTGTGCAAGTACCCTATCAAATGACCAGACAGGCTGCGCCTCATCACGAACAATCCAGGTGAGATGTCTATGGTCCATATAAACCTGAAAAACATTACACCACCTGGACTGCCTCTGTTTTTATACCCCTTTCGCGGCTACTCTACAACCATATCTAGAAATTGCCACAAGAGTAGTAGAACAGACCCTCTATGTCACAAAACATTCTCCCTGTTTATAAAAAATCGCCTCGTTATTCTACATTGTATATATATATATACTCTCCAAGAAACAGAGGCACTCCTGGACTAAGTACTTAGTGAAAAATCATGGTGGTTTATTCAACGTTTCGGGGTACTGCCCCCCGTCATCAGGACACACACACCTGTGTCCTGATGACGGGGGGCAGTACCCCGAAACGTTGAATAAACCACCATGATTTTTCACTAAGTACTTAGTCCAGGAGTGCCTCTGTTTCTTGGAGAGTATTTAGGGGGTTGGCAGGCCCTGTGAGTGCACCCTGGCAGGCTATTCATATTTTCCATGGAGTGCCGGCTGAAGGAGTTTGGTATATATATATATATATATATATATATATATGAAAAAGACAGCACTCCGTGAAAGATATAACCAACAAAACAAATGGTGGTGCAATGTCAAAAAATGGTTAATATTGACATTCACTTTCCCCAGGTATTGAATAAAGAAAAACCAGTACTCACTTTTGGAGATTAAAAAAAACGATGATTTATTCTTCATAAAGATTCCATTGCATAAAGAGAGACAGCCCGACAGCTGTCTCAACCAGCACAGGGTGTGTGTTTTTTCATATATATATATATATATATATATATATATGTGGGTGCTCTGGCTGGGTCTTGAATATAATTGTAAGGGCACTTGGTGATCTATTACATACAGTATATGGCAGATAGGGGCAATTTTCAGACAGGGAACTCGGGGGTTAGTAACACAGACACACTACTCCCACAGAAATCTGAATTTTGTCAAATAGTCTTTATTTTCTTTTAGATCAGTTCTTTTTCTACATCTATATGCATCTTACGAGATATTATTTGCCTGTTCTGGTTACTGCATCATTGGTTTCCTACAGTATATGTATCAAAAAAATTAGTGTCAAACTTTTTGTTTTGTGACAAATAAGTTTCTTGTCATGCCACGGTACAATGATGTCTGTCAATTGCCCAGGATGGTATAACAGCCCTTTAAATTGTCCATAAAACAGATGTCTGAAGTCTAATCCACACATATGTGTAATTTCCTCCATATACCATGGGGTATTTTCCAGACACAATTTTTTTCACTTTTATCTACTGTGTGATAACAGTCTGAGGGGGATATTCAATTACCTGACTGCGGGTGTAAACGTCTTGCTGATTAGCCCCGATAAGCCCTGTGCCGTGGCTTATCTGGGATTTTGTTTCACCTGCCTCCGGCAGACGAAGCAATATCCCCAATAAACAGCCCTGCTTTCATCCAAAAACGGGGCTATTTCACCCGAAAACACACAGGTTTCACTGGACCTGTGTATTTTCGGGTGAAAAATGCACTTTTTCACGACCGGTCAAGTCGAATAGGCCGACCGCAAAACCCGAAGATACATCGGGAGTTTTTACTCCCGATGAATACCCCCCTGAAACTCTCAGAATAACGACTATGCACAGTATGTGAGGATTTCATAAAAAAAAAAAAAAATCTAGAAAGTATCAATTACAGGAAAAGTTTTGTTTTTGTCTGAAAGTGACCCCAGGTAAAGCTATACATATGGGCACTCTGCTAGCCTAGTTTATAATGGAGTAAGCACTCTGTTTCATTATTATGTCATTGTAAGAACTCTATGCTAGGCATGTCCTGTATATAATGGTGCATGCACTCTAGTGGACTGGTATATGATAATATGGACACCATACTGGGCATATGTATAATAATAAATATATATATATTGTATAGACAGTCTAGCAAATTGGTGTATAATAATATGGACACATTTCTTTGTTTCTGTATAATTATTGGGCACTGCTGTCTGGCATATAGCAACGTTGGCACTCCTGCTGGCTGGCATGTAGTCATGTGTGTATCTCTGCTGTCTTTGACAAAGGATAATACTTGGTTGTAAAATTACAGCGGAATCAAGTTTAGATTATTGGAATGAAAATAAAGCACAAACATCAAACTTGCAAGAATAAAAAAAAATCATGCCTTAGAGTTATACTACTGGTTGTGAATCAGTGTACAATGCTTGTTTTTGTTTTTCTTTTTGTCTAATTAAGACACTAGGGAACACATTTACTGAGTCTGCATTTAGGTCCAGAATTTGTTCAGAACCAAAGCAGCCAATTAGCATGCTGCTGCAAGTGTGTACGCTTACTGGTCATCCACACTCGAAAAGTCACACCCACAATCCATAAACCAGAGACCCATATGCGTTCTTTCCTAGTGAAGTGGGCAGAATGGGGAGATAAATACAGTAAATCCGCGGTCCTAGAAAAGGGGACGGGCCTAATGACACAACTCTGCTAATCGCACCATTTTAGCCCCACCCAAATACACTCCAATCACGTCAATTTTCCCTGAAAGAGGGCAGGGCCTAGTAAGTACATAATTAGCCCAGCCCCTTTCACCACCCACCTGCATCTCCTCTCTGGGCACCGCCCCCAGGGATCAGTTAGCTGCCGTGGAATACCCCGCAAAGTCGCATTTCCAATACAAAATGTAATTAAGTACAAATATCTCCACATCTGTGGTCTACCCCATAAGAATCAAAAGGGAATGTTCTTTCCTGTGTTAGCCCAAGCAGAAATGTGAATTAAGAAAAGTAAAGAAACGGCAACAACTTGATTTAATATGTATAATTTTAACTACTTAACTGGCATGGTTCGATCACATGTGTCCCCTGTTTTTGGCGGGGAGATCTGTTCTACATACAGTATGTGCATACTATAATATTTAAATATAAAAAAACAACACTTTTTAAACTATATTAAATTAAAAACAAAAACTATATGAACGGTTTTGAAGGGAAAAATCATCACTTAAGTGGTTAAAGATGCACCAAGCTAGCATTAGCATAAAGTTGCAGCCGCGACTACGGGAAAGGGCGCTAAACCAGTCGCAGCAAAGTGCGACTCTGAACCAGCCCTATAGTGTGGTGCCGTTGGCACATCCAAGCTGCTCAGAGTATATTCAATATTCAATTCAATGCTAACGTACCCATGTATTAAATATTCAAGTAGAGGGTAGACACAATGTCACCTTACATTCCAGTTAATAAATACCTTAGAGTAAAACAAGCAGTATGGGGAATTCAGAAGGTAAAACAGCCATTGCTTTGACCTGTCGTCCCCCCCTCCCCCCCACTTTATTCTCAACCCAGAGGGTAAGCTCAGTGACATAGTGAATCTGTGTGTATACGGAGCGCGCAGCGGTGCTAAGCGCCGTGATATTTGGGTATAAGTCACCTCTGCCGTCAAAATCCGAACCAGCGTGCAGCTCCATCGTTCTAAATCCTTACCTGAGAAATGCAAAAGCTGTTTCTGATGCTGAAAGGGTTAACGCTCATTATGCAAAGCGCACTGCTCACCTGATCTGTATGCATTTGCATTGAAATCAGATTTAGGCAATTGCATCGCTGCCAACTGTCCTTAGTGTCCCTGGTTGTCTCTGATCCTCAATATTGGCTCTCTGTGCAGTAGAGATCCCATTATTTTGTATATCCGATGCAATTATCACTAGCGTTTTACACTGAGCTAATAAGCTAATATTTATTGATTAGTAGCATTTATAATGCAAATACATAGTATATCTAAGTTCACATTTGTAGTTCTTGAGAGTACAGCTGGGGGTAAATGTAATAGCCTGCAGCTGCAGGCATCGGCGACTTCCCAGCGAGTCTGGCTGTTGTTTTAAAGAGCAATCATTTGAAAGGTGAAACCTGGTTGGTTTTGCCTTTTAACTGATTGCTAGTTCAGATCACCGGAAAGACTTATCGGGAAGTCGCTTATGCCTGCAATCCACCGGCTATTACATCTACCCCCTAGACCAGAGGCTCCCAAACGCGGTCCTCAAGGCACCCCAACGGTCCAGGTTTTAAATGTATCTATGCTTGGCCACAGGAGACTTAGGGGTCTATTTACTAAGACTTGGCTGGAGATAAAGTGAATGGAAATAAAGTACCAGCCAACCAGCTCTAAACTGTCATTTTTTAAACCCAGACTGTGACATGGCAGTTAGGAACCGATTGGCTGGGACTTTATTTCCGTCGACTTTATCTCCATCCAAGTCTTAGTAAATAGACCCCTTAATTAGCACCTCAGTCAATTTGATTTAACCATCTATGCTGAGCCATGGATATACCTAAATCCTGGACTGTTGGGGTGCCTTGAGGACCGCGTTTGGAAAACTCTGGCCTAGACTGAGACACCTACTCAGCAATAAAATGTCAGTTATTATTACATTTTGGTACCTACACAGTTACATATACAGAATCTTATTTTGTTTGGTTACTCAACTTCGTAGAATGCTTTACACCGGTGCTTTCCAAAAGTTTTTTGAATCACGGCGCCTAGAATATCAGAATGTTTTTTTTTCATGACACTTCTAGGCCAAAAGTTTCTTACGAGAGATTCCGAAAAAAATATTTAACTAAATAAATTGTGTTTATATGTCATCCTTAGGGTCAACTGTGTAGCTTCAGTTTGTCCACATATTTTATTAATGGAAGCAACAAGCCCTAGTTTTGCCTATAAAATTTAATTGAATATGAATTGGTCCTGGACCAGCAACCCCGAGAACTCCTGCAAGTGCCCGAGGCAACCACGAGGGAACCACTGCTTTAGAGTATCAAAGTTTACCTGCATATAAAAGAGGCAACTAATATTACGAACTAGAGATACCGTCTGCCACCTCATGGTTAGCAACCATTGCTGAGTTTGCCATCGATAGCGGAGAACGCATCAATGTTTTGCCTCCACCACCACCACTTGCTGCTAAGCCCTGTCCCCCCTCCCCTGGTCCGCTGTGTAACACAAGCAGGGGCATAGAAAGTCACACCAAGCCCTGGAAATGAGGAGGGGCGAGGCTTAAAAAGTGGGCTGATTAAAATAATGTAAAAAATATATAATAATTTTTGAGGCTCCGCACGCTCCATGGGGGGAACAATTTTAACACAGGGAGGCAGAGTGGGCAGAGGGGGGCGGGGGGAGGGCAGCCAATTTCTACCTTAATTGATCAGGAAGAGGGTCCCTCCTCCCTGGCCAGTGGCATCTTCCCAGTGATATTTGGAAAAAAGCCAGTCTCTGCTTTCAATGTGCAGCGCCATCTTCCCAAAGAGGTGTGGGGCCAGTGGACCCGGGTACCCACCGGGCCCCTGCAGTAGCTCGGGCCCGGGTAATTAGTACCACCCTGTCTGTGCTACTAAGCACAAGCAGGGATTGATAGGTAAAACCGTCAATGTTTTCCCCGGCAATGGTTTCATGCTATCAATGCTAAAGCACCGATGGCCAACATCACTGGAGATCATCAGTGGTTAACCTTCCGATGCTCATCCTTATTACGAGCTAGTAACAATGCAATAAGGAAGTGAGGACCAAGATTAAACACTTTTCTTCCGCGGCTTTATTTATTAGGAAGTTGACAGCGCGGTGAGACGCAGCTACCAGTTACTCAGGCTTATTAGTGAACAACACTTGGGCTCGTAGTGAGCTGGACATACTCCCGTGTGTTTAGCCTGAAGTAATCATATTTGCACTAAGCAGGACCGGAATAACAAACACTTCCGTCCCTATGCACAACTGACACTTGGGCCTACTTGGACTTAGAGAGGCTGACTTCACGGAGACGCTTCTAGGCCTGACAGCAGCCGTTTCACTTGCCGGTGCCTGAGGTGTAAATACAAGCTCACAAGTTCAGTACCAGACAGCTGCTTCTGATTGGCTGATTGTGGATTTGCCATGGAAGCTGGTAGACGTTTTCTCCGTTAATCGTGCCTCTATGGGTGCAAATACGCTATTGTCACACGTGGCTTTACAGTATCATGCTCATTGCCTCTAAATCCGTTTCCACTTATTCCTTTATATTATCCCTTGTCTAATCAATTTTACGTCCACCGTTCTTTGTGTGATTTATTTCTACGCTTTTCCCTTTATTGTTTTGCAATACCTTAAATGTATTTAGCTTTTCTTCACAAACCAGGCATAAACCACAGTCAATAAGATAAAACATTTGATCTCTTCATTTGAGACAGTATACTGTTATTCCTTCTGGCACCCTCTCAGTAAATAGTGTCAGGCAGGTAAGCTTTCCATCTAAGGCTTTGTTAGGTAACTAATAAATCCCTTCATTATAAAGTAATATGCATTGCAGTATAGTGTAGTCAGGAATATACTCTCCTCCAGCAGCAGCTGCTGCCTTGGTTGGCCGTCGGTTTGTAAATGTGCGCATGCGCGAGGTTGCGATCCTGCACATAGAGACAAATTAACAAGACAGCTGGCTTCTAGGGACTGCATTGGCTGCAGTACCTAAAAACCGGGTAGGACTGGCATGATAGCAGGGGTGTGGCTTCCGTGCAGTCCCTGGTTGGGTCACCTCTCCCTGGGATGGGATGCGGTCAAGATCCCGCCGGCCGGAATCCTGGCAGTCGGAATCCCGACACCGGAATCCCGACCGGCACAATCCCGACATATTCTCCCTCCGTGGGTGTCCACGACACCCATAGAGGGAGAATAAATTAGTGTGCCGAGCATAGCGAGGCACCGTGCCCGCAGCGTGTGGAGCGCAGCGAGCCCACAAGGGGCTGCATTGCGCTCGCCCCTCTGTCGGGATTGTGCTGGTCGGGATTCCGGTGTCGGTATTCCGACCGCCGGGATCCCGTCCAGCGGGATTTCGTACTGATCCCCCTGGGACTGTCTGTCCAATATGTGATTAACAGGGTGCGCTTCCAATGAGAAGTCATTGGGGTGGTAGATTTTATTGGTGGGGCAGCCCAGCAGGAAAATCCGCCTCTGCTCTACTCCCTTTTTTTTATTTGGATTCTAAGAAACAAATTTAACTTTATTCAAATTTATTGTCATTTCCTTAGACGCATAGGGGAAGACATATCATACCTACTATGGAGGAAATAGTTGCCCCTAACAACCAATGATCTTTTAGTTATCATTTTATAGAATGTACTTGATAAATGAGAGCTAGAATCAGGTTACTATGGGCAACACTTGCCCTCTTTAAAATGTTTGATATAATTCTAATTCTTCCACCCACCTGATGCATTATTGATGGGGCTGCTTTTACGTTTGCGTTGCCCTGAAAAACGCACCTCATAGAAATTGTAAACACTTGTTTCCGCTTAGGACCACAAGCTCCAATAATATCAATTATTCTAAGTTGTATTTTTCCTACCATACTTCCCGATTTAGTCTCGTAATAGTCTTACATGAATTATGACGTGAGTGAACAGCGGGACTGTGGTTTTTATATTTGTCACTTTTGTGTGTTGAGATGTTTTTATTACGTCAGTGGAAAAGTACCTAGAACTAAAGTACGCATGGAAGTTGCAAAATGCGGCCTACTAAAAGCACCCATCCATTAAACTAGGACCCCCTCCCATAATACACCTTCTCCATCCATGCCAACTCATTTAAATAATCTTATCCTGCAAAATTAAATCAAAACTTGCTGCTTAGGAGCAAATTTACTGTAGGTGCATTCGTGCCCTTATCCATACGCACCTAAATTCTCCGACTGAGAAGTTCAAACAGTTGCATCCCCGTAGATGCTGCCATTTTGTCCCACATATGTACAAATGTGTCCTCATACTACTAACCTCAATACACCATACGGCACAAGATCCCCTGCACGACTGAGCCTCTCCAAGAGGTGTATTCTGCGATACGAATGAGATGCAACATTGAAAGAAAAAGACGCTGCTTCTCTTTCTTTAAGTTTTGCATCATATTCGCATTACTTGAGACGCCGAGCTGCGCCATTAAATAAGTATGTTTCAAACATGTATTAAAAAGTCAGATGAAGAGTTGCAGATGAAGCACAATGGAACTTGGCGTAAGAAAAAGCCGCAACCGCTGCATCACAGCCCTTCGTATACAGACTCATTCGTATACAGATGTTATAAAATGATTAGCTTGAATATGATTGGTTGCTATGGGCAACTTCCTAAATTGTCCTCTTTTGAAGGTATCGTACAGTTCTCCCTACTTCGCTTTCTGCAGGCAAGCTGTTGTCACGTAAGGTCCAGGTCTGTACGCTGGACTACAAGAACTGTCGCTGGGATGGATTCAGTATGTTTTATCGTCGGACAGGACAGGCGATCGCTAAGAGTCCCCTCGCGGACTCGCTGTGTGACGTGGACACCCACCAGTGGAAATAGCCCTGGTGCGCCGGGATTCCGGCTGGCGGCACTGACGGCTGGCGTGATTCCGGTGTTGGTATCCTCACCGCCGGGATCCCGACAGCCGGCAAATTAAACACGTCCTGCTTGGATACATACAATCTGCTGCAAATGAAAGATTCTGTTTAAAACTTTGAAATAAAGATTTTGTTTTCTATGAAGAGCAATATCAGAAGCTTGTTTGACTGTTGTGCAAAAAAACACTTGTTTTCTATGGAAAAGTGACAGGAGAAATGATTAATGCGAGCACTGCAGGAGTTAAAGTTGCATTGTGTTTCTATTACAGAAATTTATGAAGTGTGTGTCCTGTAATAGGAGGCTGACATATATTATGCCTCCTGCACAAACTGTTTTGATTGCTGCCTAAATTAGCATGGTAAGCCGAGGGGGCTACTACACGCAGTGAGACACGCATCTAATTTTGTACTGCAAACTGGAAGCTTGATACCTGCTATTTCATGGTCTATCTCCAAGCTGATTCAGCAGCTTACCACCTTGTTTACAAATGGAAAAAGTGTAATTTGTATTGAGGAGAATATGATAGGTAGGGGTATCGGCTGCATCAGGAATACTGTGTCTCTTTATTTGGACACGGCCACATGGTTCCTGCAACCTTATTTCACCATTTTAGCAACTTTGTTTCAGGTTCTCGGGGAGGACTTCCCAGAAGGGGGTGCAGTTGGCCAGTACCAGAGGCCAAATTGTGTCATTACACTCCCTCATTCCATTAGGACTTATGGGGAAGGGTCACCCTGGGAGAATAGGTAAGAAGCATTCGATAGCAGGTGAGACATGTATGACATGTACCTCTCACCTACTAGTGCAAAGATATCAGCTATTTGAGGGAACACCTGGGCTTGATAAGTCATGAACCTTGAAGGTAAAACGCGTTGTTTAGTGTTATACTCCTCCTCACCTACTTCTGATCCTCCCCTCTGGGGGGACCTGAAGAGGAGGTCCAAGAGACAAGTTTTAGGACATTATGACACAATTGCATCCTCAAGACCCCACCTTGTCCACTTCAGAAGTGGAAAATTCAGGAGTCTCCCAGATCATGCAACTTTGGTTAAATGGACATTTCAGTACAACTCTTCTAGAAGCAAAGTATTGTCTCACTCTTTTACAGACTGCTAGTAGATCACTGTCCCAGTAGAATCCAGAACAATTCAAAAAGCTGAGATAGTTATTTGAACTCTACCCTTGTGTATGAGGCCACCATACCACACGGAGCATGTAGAGAAAGTCTATTCTACGTTGTCAGACAATCTTCTCTTGACACAACAACCTGCTGCAGAATATAGCACAGGTTCTCAAACTCGGTCCTCAGGACCCCACACAGTGCATATTTTGCAGGTAACCCAGAAGGTGCACAGGTCTATTAATTACTCCCTGACACATTTTAAAAGGTCCACAGGTGGAGCTAATTATTTCACTTGTGATTCTGTGAGGAGACCTGGAAAACATGCACCGTGTGGGGTCCTGAGGACCGAGTTTGAGAACCTGTGGAACAGAGGAACTAAACATGGTAGGCATATTAAAGTAAGTATGAAAACTCCAGCATGCCTTCCAACGTTTAGTCATCTTTGGGACCAGTCCATGAGCAGTGTGTGGACATGCATCACAGGGGCATGGCAAAATGTTAGTTGGACAAGACCAGTGCTTCTTGTGGCCTGCTCCCTGCCATTTGAATGTGGCAGGGAGCAGGCCACAAGAAGCACTGGTCTTGTCCAACTAACAACTAACAACTGCGCAGGCGTGTTGCACAAGTACAAAGCGGATCGCCACTCAGCGATGGGTTTGTGCGAAGAATCCATTTGCACGGGCGTTCGCAAGGAGAGTGACAGGAAGAAGGTGTTTGTGGGTGTCAACTGACCATTTTCTGGGAGTGTTTGGAAAAACTTAGGCGTGTCCATGCGTCTGCAGGGAGGGTTCCTGATGTCAATTCCGGTCCCGGACAGGCTGAAGTGATCTCAGCGGCTGAGTAAGTCCTGGGCTACTAAGAGACTGCACAAAATCTGTTTGTACAGCTCTGTTACACATGCGTTCGCATACTTGCAACGTGAAAATACACTCCCCTATGGGCGGCGACTATGCAAACGCAGGACTGCAAAAAAAAACCTAGCGAGCAAACAGGTCTGAATTAGGCCCATTGTTACAATTTTCTGTTAGCAAAATATTCATATATTTTGTACGAATAGTATTTATTAGGTACAAAGCACACATTGTATATGTTGTGCTGCTCTGGAAAAGCTAACAATCACAATCTCCACATATTTAGGGGCCTATTCATTATCGGGGGGTGGGCGATAATTAAGTCTCCAAATCCCCGTGAGTTGCACTGGTAGATATTTAACTTCCAAAGCAATTCAGCTTTTGTTTGGTGCAGGGACAACTTGGGTAGCAGTGACACTTACCGTTGCTCTTTCTGCCCAGTGCACATGCATCACCTGAGTTCATGCATGGGTACTGCCTTAGGAACAGAGTTGTGCAGAGGGATCCTGTCAGATCTCATAGGAAGGAGTCAGGCTCTGGAAACCAACGCCATCCGTAGGTTCCCACAGGCAAATTCCAAAAACTATCCGTTTTCAGAGTTTATTGAATATTAGGCAGTCATATAGGGCCCCTAATAATGTGTAACCTCTATGCAATCATGAATAGGTTATTATAGTGAAACAGTGGCTTTACCTGCCCCCTCACTAAGTGACTGGCATGAGGAAATAATATGGCTGTAGATGAGGGAGATGTAGGTGTGTATAGTTAGTTGTGCTGCATATATAAACAAGATGCAAATATCATTTAGTAAAATAAAAGTGTGTGCTCAGCTGCAGTGTGTACAGGCAAAACCCCTTCGCTGACTCTATTAGGCTGTAACCTAGTGAAGGCACATTTCTTGCACAACAAAATGGATGTCATGATTCTCTGTACCATCACGGCTTTTTAGATTTTTCTTTATGGAATGTACAATTTTTTACTTAATAAAATTCTGCATATATTTATAAAAAAAACATTGTCGTAAAGTGTAATCTATAGTACGAGCTTGTAAATCATCATTTACATCAATTTAGAAGGCAAGAGATGGGGTGACTCAATGATTCCAATTGCATCATTATCAGATCAGATTGAAAAAAAAAAAAATACACATGTAAGGGAACATACTGTATGACATCCTTTTGGTTTCCAAAATGTAACAACACACACATATTAAATGCAGTTTTAAAATCTGGGGGGAATGTAATAAGGGGTATGGAGGGTTGACCACACTTTGGTCGACAGTGTCTAGGTCGACCACTATTGGTCGACAGTATCTAGGTTGACAAGAATTCTAGGTCGACAGGGTTTCTAAGTCGACATGAGTTTGTTTTTTTGGGGGGGTTTTGTGTCGTTTTCTCTGTACAGTGACCGGGAACCCCAATTAGCGTCCCCTTCGGGGCAAGGTGCCTCGCTCCGCTACCGCTGCACACGACACAGGATACTATAGTCCACGTGGATCGTTAAGTATGAAAAAGTAAAAAAAAAAAAAAAAAAAAAAAAAAATTGTGAAAAACCGATGTTGACCTTTTGACCTGTCGACCTAGAACATATCGACCTAGTTACTGTTGCCCAATAGTGGTCGACCTATACATTGTCGACCTAAGTGTGGTCGACCTAGACCTACCTGTAATAGGGTGTGAGAATCAGCAAACGAGAGATTTCGTGAGAGTTTTCTGTTTTGTTTTTTTAAACTGCAATTCTTTACACAGCAAAATCAACCTGGTTTTGCTGTGTAAAGAATTGCCGCTTTACAAAAAAAACAACCAATCAACCTGGTTTTGCTGTGTAAGTAATTGCCGCTTTAAAAGAAAACAATCAATCAACCCGGTTTTGCTGTGTAAGCAATTGCCGCTTTAAAAGAAAACAATCATTCAACCTGGTTTTGCTGTGTAAATAATTGCCGCTTTAAACAAACCCAACCAATCAACATGGTTTTGCTGTGTAAATAATTGCCGCTTTAAAAAAACAACAACCAATCAACCTGGTTTTGGTGTTTAAATAATTGCCGTTTAAAAAGACCACAAAAAAAAACCCAATCAGCCTGGTTATGCTGTGTAAATAAAAAATAAAAACCGCTGAAAACTCTCACAAAATCTCTCACTTTCTGATTCTCACCCTATTATATTCCCCTCATATTTCTTAAATGAAGCCATACATTTATATAATGGAGTGTAAAGGTGCATACACACCGGGCGTTTTTGCCCAGCGTTTATGCATAGCGATGATCGCTGACATCACTGGGCTGAAAAGCGCTCAGTGCATACACACTGAGTGCTTTTCCCCCCTGCCCAGCGATGTCAGCGGGGGTAAACGGCTTTCCATAGCAGGACGCTATGGAAAGCCGCTCACCCCGCCGTTCATCTACTGGTAATACCAGTAGATGAACGGCGGCTCCCAACGATGAAGCGGGAGCGCGCATCAGTGCTCACCGCTCATCGCTTGTGCATACACACTGGGCGGCTTTGAGCTGAAAGCAGCTCAACACACCAAAAGTGACCTGCTTTCAGCTCAAAATCGCCCAGTGTGTATGGGCCTTAACACAAGCAGTATGTTTGTGAATATTCAGCTTTCCCGATGCCGGATAACCATTGACGTTAATTTACATATGTTTACTAGCCACTGTTTATTTGTGTCTGGGTCGTCTGCATAACTTTTGCCACATTTGTGTGCCACAAGTGAAATCCATCAGCGACCTCCAATGACTTCCCAAACTCTAGCACTGCAGACTTGTTTTTGATACGCTGTTTTGCATGAGCTGGAAAACACAGTAGGTCCCTAAATAACCAGGATCTACTGTAACACATATGTTATTTTGCAAGCTTGCTTGTGCTACTGTTGCTAAACCCATTCCTTCCTGCAGCAGTCAACGGAACAGGTTAAATCCAGGTTAATTGCAGGGAACAGTTCACACCATGCATCCATACATCTTTCCTCTGATGTCAGCTAGAACTCCCTGCGCTATATACACTTCAGTCTGCACAGACCATTTTCACATTTGCACAGTAAATTGGTAGCCAAAACCTGCCTATTTCACATTCATAGATTTCTGACCGAAGGAGGAGAGTGTGACAGTGCAAAGGAGATTATCCCTGTTTCCGCGCGGTGAATTCATTACCGTCCGACCCAGAGAGGATAAACAGGCGGAAAATAAATTGTTCTTTATTCCGGCATCTCCGCGCTCCTTACAGACAGAGTGAGAGATTAGGCTGCACTGCGCGGGAAATTGATTTATCATCAATTTTTTACTTAGCCGTGGAGGCTAAAACCGCGTCACACAGTAGGCTCGGTCTGTGACACGTGTTCATGCGAAGCTATGACATTAATTGGGACAGAGTATAAGCAATAACAATATACATTCCGAGTGGAGGAGGAGAAGACACTGGAATAGCAACATAGCGGGGCAGAGGGCAGGCAGTGACAGCAAAGGCTGGCAATGAGAGGCTTTAGGACCTTCCCGCTGTCTCTGAATGTCCTTCCCGCTGTCCTGAATCTCCTTCCCGCTGTCCTGAATGTCCTTCTCGCTGTCCTTCCCGCTGTCTCTGAATGTCCTTCCCGCTGTCCTGAATGTCATTCCTGCTGTCCTTCCCGCTGTCCTGAATGTCCTTCCCGCTGTCTCTGAATGTCCTTCCCGCTGTCTCTGAATGTCCTTCCCGCTGTCCTGAATGTCCTTCCCGCTGTCCTGAATGTCCTTCTCGCTGTCCTGAATGTCCTTCCCGCTGTCCTGAATGTCCTTCTCGCTGTCCTTCCCGCTGTCTCTGAATGTCCTTCCCGCTGTCCTGAATGTCATTCCTGCTGTCCTTTCCGCTGTCTCTGAATGTCCTTCCCGCTGTCCTGAATGTCATTCCTGCTGTCCTTCCCGCTGTCCTGAATGTCCTTCCCGCTGTCCTGAATGTCCTTCCCGCTGTCCTGAATGTCCTTCCCGCTGTCCATCCCGCTGTCCTGAATGTCCTTTCAAATGTCCTGAATGCCCTTCCCGCTGTCCTGAATGTCCTTCCCGCTGTCCTTCCCGCTGTCTCTGTATGTCCTTCCCGCTGTCCTGAATGTCCTTCCTGCTGTCCTTCCCGCTGTCCTGAATGTCCTTCCCGCTGTCCTTCCCGCTGTCTCTGTATGTCCTTCCCGCTGTCCTGAATGTCCTTCCTGCTGTCCTTCCCGCTGTCCTGAATGTCCTTCCTGCTGTCCTTCCCGCTGTCCTGAATGTCCTTCCCGCTGTCCTGAATGTCCTTCCCGCTGTCCTGAATGTCCTTCCCGCTGTCCTTCCCGCTGTCTCTGTATGTCCTTCCCGCTGTCCTGAATGTCCTTCCTGCTGTCCTTCCCGCTGTCCTGAATGTCCTTCCTGCTGTCCTTCCCGCTGTCCTGAATGTCCTTCCTGCTGTCCTGAATGTCCTTCCCGCTGTCCTGAATGTCCTTCCCGCTGTCTCTGAATGTAATAGGTGTATCACTCCCAATTGTGTTCTTTTACTAGGACTCAATGCAGGGCAATATTATGGACCCTGATGCGCCATCCTAAGTAGTAGGCACCAATATGTTGATGCCCGCAGCTGGCAGATTTGCTACCTTGTGCTAAAGCACGTATCTATTCATCTATTCCATTATCCGTCTGGCTTTATGCCTATGCATCGCTCTGCCCATTGTGTTTCCAGCCATAGCAGGATTTATTAGTATTGAGACTTGTACCCACCCAGTGCTGGGTACAGAATATGCGTTTTTAATAGGCGTCCCATCATTATTCACATGCCTCAAACAAGCCGCCACCACCTGATGCTGTGGTGGCGCTGTTCATTACACCTTGGGCCCCCGTGCCCCCCATCTGCTGCCTGCCCTCGAGTGTCCCCGGAACACAATTTTAACATGCTGCCAGCTGCGTTGTAAGTGGATAAAGCTCCGTTAAGTGGAATCAAGACCTCTTTTTGGGGGTAATTCCGAGTTGATCGCGCGTAGCAACTTTTTGCTGCCCGTGCGATCAACTTGACGCCGCCTACGGGGGAGTGTATTTTAGCATAGCAGGGGTGCGATCGCTTGTGCAGCCGTGCTATGCTAAAAAAGTTTCCTGCAAAACAAGACCAGGATCAGACCTACTTACCCTGTGCGACGGATCCAGCGACGAAGGTCCTGTGATTGACGTCAGACATCCGCCCTCCAAACGCCTGGACACGCCTGTTTTTGGATCTCCACACCTGGAAAACGGAACGCCTCCCCGCTGCCAATCTTCTTGCGATTGCGCTAGTGATCACTTTCTTCTTTGTTCTAGCTGCTGCCCCGGCGACGGGCAACGAAGCGCGTGCGTATTGCGCCCGCCGCGCATATACAGTTCCGACCCGTTCGCACCGCAGCGAAGAACCGCTGCGTGCGAACGGGTCGGAATGACCCCCTTTGTTTTACTGGCCGTATGTCTCTGCCTATGCATCCAGGAGTCCTGCTGGCCTCACTACTTGTCTGGCCGCGCTGTATTCTTGCTCTGTAGTTGTCTGGATTAATCAGCAAGTGCTTGTCCTCTATAGTTCTGGTCTTACTGAGAGTCTCTCTTCACAATCACATTATTTCACACCTGACTGCACTGAATTGCTGCTCCCGGTATTTTGTGTATTATTTTGCATATAAAGAATATTGTGTTTATGCCACATAGTATATCACTTTTTTGGGAGAAACAAAGAGCTGGCCAAGGGGAGATTTCCCGGTGGTCTCTTCATATAGGCTGACCATACTATCCCTTTAAACTGGGACACTAATGAATTACACAGGTTCTGTGGCTAGCTGATTTCAAGTCTGTATGTCACCTGGTTTTAATCAGCCCCAGAACCTGCGTAATTTATGAGTGTCCCAGTTTAAAAGGATATTATGGTTAGTCTACTTCATAGTATACACACTATGGGGGAGATTCAATTGTTTGAAAAGTCAGTTTTTTTCTCATAGACAGGAAAAAACAGACACCCAATCAACTTTTCAAATATTTGAATTCCCCCCTATGTGTCTTTACGGAAGCCCTCGCAGAACAATGGCCCTCATTCCGAGTTCTTCGCTTGTTGCCGAGTTTCGCTATATTGCGATTAGTCGCTTACTGCGCATGCGCAAGGTTCGCAGAGCGCATGCGCTTAGTTATTTTACACAAAAGTTAGGTATTTTACTCACGGCATAACGAGGATTTTTCATCGTTCTGGTGATCGGAGTGTGATTGACAGGAAGTGGGTGTTTCTGGGCGGAAACTGGCCGTTTTATGGGTGTGTGCGGAAAAACGCTGACGTTTCTGGGAAAAACGCGGGAGTGGCTGGAGAAACGGGGGAGTGTCTGGGCGAACGCTGGGTGTGTTTGTGACGTCAAACCAGGAACGAAACTGACTGAACTGATCGCAGTGTAGGAGTAAGTCCCGAGCTACTCAGAAACTGCAAAGAAATTTCTATTCGCAATTCTGCTAATCTTTCGTTTGCAATTCTGCAAAGCTAAGATTCACTCCCAGTAGGCGGCGGCCTAGCGTGTGCAATGCTGCTAAAAGCAGCTAGCGAGCGAACAACTCGGAATGAGGGCCAATATAAGAAGTGTTAGTAATAACTGTTAGTATGTTAGCTGTGCAAAATCTGATTGTGATGTAAGGAAATAAACTGCCCTGTAGTAACACCCCATGACCTGGCCTGTACGCAGGTTTCCAGGCTTTCTGTGCGCATTCTGTTGACACTGCTTAGCAGACCAGCCCATTTAAATGAACAATCAGCCGCTACGAACTTTAGCACAGTGCAGCCACTCTGCAGCCGCAGCAAGTGTCTCACTTCCGGGATTAACCCTTCACCCATGGTTCTTTGGATGTCCAGGGGCTAATTGCAACTATATAACAAGCCATATGTATGCTAAAAGATCATTTATACCGGGGTTATCCAGCACACAGCATGCCAGCATACCTTGCCACAGTTCTGCTATGAGGGCATGCTAAAACTGTGGCAGAGCATGCTGGGATGATCACAAGTTCAGTACTTATGATCATTGGCGTTTCTACCATGGGTGCAATGTGTGCGGTGCACACGGCCCCTGGGTCCAGGGGGGGGCCCACACCGCACACATTGCACCCACGCTGTGTTAAAACTTACCTTCCAGAGTCCCGCAACGGGCGCTGAAGTCGCAGTAGTCGCAGCAAAAATCCATCCCAAAATGACGGCCGTGCATGCGCAGTAGCAAATTAGTCTCCAGAACATGGCGGGCGACATGTTTCCGGAGACTTGCGCATGCGCAGTAGACTCTGGCACATTGCTGGAGCCTACGGCACCGGGGGCCCGCCCGAAGCCTGCACACAGGCCCCCTCCTCTCATAAAACGCCCCTGCTTATGATTTGTAGTATATGTCAAAAGGATTATTTATGTAAGCGTCTAATGGGCTGCAGCTGGGTTTTTTGTCTGAACATGTGCAATATTTTGCATAAAGGCCATTGCCATGAAATAAGATTGTTTAGGGACTTTGTGTGCCATTCTGTGTATGCTGAGAAGCCCCTGTTCTGTGACCAGCCCTCCTTCTCTTCCATTCATGGATCACATGTACAGATAGATCAGTATTGGCACACTGTGCAATTGGTTCCTCTATGCATCTTTGGCTCCTAAAGTTATCATAGCACTTACCCTGTATATGAGTTTATGGGGGACATTTACTAAGCAGTGACAAGAGCAGAGAAGTGAGCCAGTGGAGAAGTTTCCCATGGCAACCAATCAGCGCTGAAGTAACATCTATAATTTGCATACTATAAAATTATACAGAGCTGCTGATTGGTTGATGAAGCAACTTCTCCATTGGCTCACTTCTCCGCTCTTATCACTGCTTAGTAAATGTCCCCCCTTGTCTCAGTGATCTGTATTCTATGCAGCTGCAGGATACACAGATGTTAAAGTGGAGAAAGTACAAGATAATGTGGCAGATCTATCACAGGGTGAAAAGTCCTATTGCCAGCAAGTACTTCTCCCAATATGCCAAATATAGTAGTGTTATTGCGGGGGGCGAGATTTGTACATGAACCCCTATTTATCAATGGGAAGCAGTTGATATGCCGGAATCCCGACCTCAGACAATGCCGCCAGCCGGAATGCTGGCTAACAGGGGATATTCCCATTCGTGGGTGAACCCCCCCCCCCCCCCCACAAGGGACTCCGTTACGCTTACCCCTTCCCCCCCTCCCCGCCAGTATCTTGGGGTCGGTATGCTGACCTCCGGGATCCCGACCGCCGACATATCAGCCCCAACCCTTAACAATACCTGAGGATTCCACAGGTATGTACCGGAAGATCCACATGGTGGAGATAGAGCTAAGAAACTGCTGCAGGAACATCTTAGCCTGAATTGCTTCTTATAATTAATTATTATATATATCTTTTAGCTTAACTCCAGTAGTACTCTCATTGATTGGCTTGAATAGATACTTGTCTTTAGATACATTGTTACTATGCTCTCCCTGTTACATAATTAATATAGCTCTGTGATGCATTGTTAATTTCCCTCTTGCGGGCCGGGGGCGGGCAGAGGCTAGCTCCATGCCAGGCAGCAAACCCGGGTGTCGTTCCTGCAGCTGCGACTCCTCCCTTCCTCCCTAGTCCTTTGAATGCCAAGGCTGCAGGCGGGACCCGGAGGCAGAACCGCCAGTCTTGGCTGATAGGATCCGCAAAGGCTTATGGGAGGAGCTGCTGCGGCTGAGCTTGCGTAGTAGCTCTCCCATCGGCCATGTTTGTTTTGCTTAACTCTGCCCAGATGGCAGGCGGAGGGTAACAGGCGGGTGCAGATGGCGCTGGCAGGGTGACTGCCACCGCGCTCTCAGGCCGCAGCGCCCCGGGCAGCCGCCCTGCTAGCCCGCCCGTAAAATCACATCAGAGCTAATAAAGAGTTAATATAATACGGTACCATATGACATCTAAACATTCTTTTTGATACCCTGGAGAGACTCTTGCTCCAGTGCTGCTTATTTTATACATACGGAACTTTGATAGTCTTTCCAAATGAACAAGTATTGATTTTAAACACTGTGGCCAGAAGAGATGCAATTGATGCTGTGATATTCTTATTATGTTGCTACAATAAGTTTCAATTACTCAGTGTGCAGGCGTAGTATGTGTATATGTGCGCATATGGGATGTTTTTTATTTATATGTATGAATACATTTTATATAGAGTGTTAAAACCTTGAGTTTATTGTCTCAAAGAGTATACAGCAAGGCGGCTTCTTCATGTGTTCTCTACCCCCCCTATGTTGTCAGGTGCTGGGTATAAACCTTTGTGTGATCAGTCATAGTAGCGCCATCCCTCACGTGTGCAAAAATAAATTTGCTCACAATCTTATAATATAGGCAATGATCAATGAAGAAAGCACCTACTAGATTCAGAGGGGAATCCGCTATCAACCAATCAGAAACGGCAACTGACAAGAGAATATGGGGCCTACTAGTTTTCACTATATAAAACTGATTGCGTATGATAAAGGTGCTCCAACTATCAGCGCCTAACTGTCATGTGTTTGAGAACTGACTGAAGCTGATTGGCTGAAGCACCGTTTATCATACACAACGAGTTTTAAATAGCTAAAACATGTTTAATTTGTTTCTCCGTGCGGCACAGTGACGCAAACACGTTCCTACTAAACTCGGACTGCGCTTGCGTGCCACCTCCCTCTTCCACCACATTTGTCCACCCATAAGGGGCGCATTTGGGTGCAGACTTACACTTTTTTTCTGAGTGCGCGCAATACAAATTTGCATAATTCATGCTAAGCAAACGGACCTACGCCCAAGGCAGAATGGTCACCTTTATATGTAAATGTGCTGAAAGAAGTAGTACAGATAAGCCCACTTATGTGAATTGTTCTACACATAGATGGGTTATATTTGGACCATGGCATAAGGTACTTTATGGTACGATTCCAAATCTTGAAATCTTCTAAGGGAACTATTTACTAAGCCTTGGATGGAGATAAAGTACCAGCCAATCAGCTCCTAACTGTCATTTTTCAAACCCAGTCTGTGACATGGCAGTTAGGAGCTGATTGGCTGGTAGTTTATCTCCTTCTACATTATCTCCATCTAATGCTTAGTAAATAGACCCCTAACACCTTTAAGGGTTTTTCTTCTTTCAGATAAATTTCTGTTTATTTGTTTGTTTGTTTGTTTGTTTTTTACATATTCACTGTATCCTGCAACTTTCACTATCTATGTTATCTATATGTCTTCCTGCTATACTTTTTAGCCATGTCTTTATATCATCAGGCAGAGGTTCTTATTTTCATTAACCCTGGAGACAACGCAGAATGGAAATGTGTATAGTAAAAGCTGCAGGATCACAAACACACACCAATAAATAAAATACAGAATTTTTTACAGACATATGAGCATATTCAATTATCTGTGGTGTTTACCGCGAGGGTAAAGCTCTAGGTTTAACGCCCAATGCTATTCAATCTTTTGGCGCGATAAATGCAAAAAATTAAGTGCCGGAATCTATGGGTTTTCTTTTCCCGCACGTTAAGCCCCTTCTCCTGAGGCTGCAAGGAGGAATTCACATTAAGTGCAGCCTCTGGGGCATAACGCATGGGGTAAAGAGCCTTAATTAAATGTCTTTGGGCTGACAATTAGCCTGAATCTGCCCCAAAAAGAAAATATGTAACTTGTGTTGCTGTAATTTCTGTTCATTTGGTCCCTTTGCTCACAGATGCTGCCTGGCACAGAACCTCACATAGAAATATGACAATCATCAGCTATCACATGGACTTGGCATTAGGTTACCTCTCAGGGCTGGGGAAGGGGCTATTTTTAGATGCTTTTTAGGCTACAGTTGCTGCTATTTGGATCTCAGAAGTTGCTCTGAACAATCTCTTAGATTGTGAGAGCCCTCGAGTCTGATATAAGTTTTTGCCTCTCATTATGCAGAGAATTAGGACTCTGGTAGAACCATTCCAGCTTATTGTGTGCAGTTTACCTGTGGCAGAGAGTTGCAGAACTTTGTGATCATGTATAAAATAAAACATGTACAAGTATGAATGGTAAACAACCGAAATGATACACAGTCGAGTCACATTATTATGACCCCCTCCTACATGTGACGTCGGTAGCGCGTAGCCCATGATGTACGTCACGTGTTGTGTGCTGGTTCGGTGGGTATATAATCTGTGCAATAGGCCGTCTGTCATGGGTAAAAGGGCCAATTTTATCTGATTTGCAAAAAGGGATGATTATGGGCTTTCGGGTCAAGGGTGGCGGTATTTCTGGAACAGCGCAGCTTCTGAACTGTCCGCATGCTGCTGTGGTGAACAAATGGCACCATTGCAAACAACTGATGTGCCATTGATGTGCGAGGTGAACGTCGGCTAGGAAGGTGCGTGAGGGCCGACCGACACGCTAGAGTGGAGCAGCTCACCATCACAATGAACCTGGGGGCTACCAGACGTGTGTCTAAAATGACAGTTCAGCCTGTCTAGCTGCTGCCCGTGCTGCACACAGCGGTTACTCTGGCTATTAGCTGGTGGTCATAATAAGGTGACTTGACGTGTACTTACCTACTCTCGCGGAATGACAACCCTCCCAGATCCTGCCTACTACTCCAGTGAAGTGGGCAGGGATATGATGATGTAATTTTCTGCAAGTCATAGCATCACGTCTCCACTGCCCACATTGTAATTCTGCAGATCGATCTATCTATCTATCTATCTATCTATCTATCTATCTATCTATCTATCTATCTATCTATCTATCTATTTATCTAGTGGAGGAAGCTGGAACTGAGTGTATCCTTCTTTCCCTCATATTTCCGCTTAATGTGCAACAATAAGAACAGATTTAATAGTGTCCGCAGTAATGCTCACCATTATAATCATTATTATTATTTTTTTGCTGATTATACATTTGTGTACAATGTCCCATTGAAAAGACTAAGGCCTTATCATCACCCTATTCATTTTCTATATTGGAAAGTAATGGCTTTCTAGCACAGTGCATTATAATAAAAAAATAAAACATACAAATTGAACATTTAAATATAAAAAAGTCCCTTTGCTCTCCTACAAAAATACAGAAGACTAGAGGGCAGCAAATCAATATTTTATCCACGTTTAGCCATCGTTTAAATACGCACTGTTTAAAATTTTCTGATTTGTCCATTTTATTATTGCAAACCTGGGATTAGGAGCCGTCCCACAATACCAGGATTTATGACATGAGCTGTAAAAGTGTTTGATGCAATGTTCTATGGGTGAATGCTCTCACTACATTATGACTGCAGTATACCTTTCTAACTGGGCCTTCTGATTTAATGAAGAACAGCGGAGCCCCTGCCTGGAGACCAGAAATTCTGGAAGTGCTGTGACATTTAGAAGAAGGGAATTAACTTTTTTTTTCTAAAGGAATTACCAATGGGTTTTTATTTCTGCAGTAATGCCCGTCCGAGCAGAAAATATGGTCGCAGTGATGATTTCAAATTGGCTGCAGCTTAAACTAATTGGTCAAGGTGCCTTTCAGCTGGTAAGATGAATAGAAATTATGCTTTGCTCCTGCAACGTTTGACTGTAGAAGAGGACTTGTCACCTGTCACATACAGTACCTCCATATTGCCTAGTTATGTGTCCGGAGGTTGTGTGAGAAACACAGATTCATCATTAGCCATTAAGGGAGAGACAAACCTTCTAGAGAGGGCCATTGGAGGTGTTGTCTCTATCAACCAATCCTCTTCAAGCTATCATTTATAGAATGTACTAGATGAATGATCTCCAGAATCCAATTGGTTGCCATCGGAAACGCCTCTTCTTGATATATCTCCTCCTAAGACTGGCACCTTATTTTACGACTAGAAAGGGTTTTATATTATTCAACGTAGGGACTGAGGTTTGCATTGAACTCAGTGGTAATTGGAATAACCAGTTCATGACATTTGTCCATGTGCTTCAGTGCTGAGCTACTCTCCCCACCTAGGAGGACAATGGCCCCCTTAGCAGCTGATCCGGGCCCCTCTAACAAGCCCCGGCAATTATCCACTGCACTCACACACCCTGCTTATTAGATCATTAGTATAATTATAGCGCCAACTGGATACACCAAAGCAGCATTTGGACCCATTTTTACCTCAGTGTCAGTGGCGCAGAGAGGGGGGGGGAGAAGTGGGTACTAATTCCCCGGGCTGCTGAACGGGCCCCCAGAGTATGCCCATACTTAAGGACGGCGTCATCTTCTCAGTGATATCTTTGGGAAAATGGCACCCGATCATTAAAAGCAAAGCCTCTGGCACTGTACTAGAGTCTTCTCTAGTGCACATGCGCCATCTTCCCAAATATCTCTGGGAAGATGTCGCCGACCGAGCAGGAGGAACTCGCTTCCCACAGACAAGGTAGGAAGTGGGTGCCCTCACCCCCTTCTGCCCCACCCCCACAAGCACACACCCACATTAGAATGGCACCCCCTGTGGAGCGTGTCTTTGCAATTATTTTTTTCATTGTTATTTTTAGGGCGGTATGGACACGCTCCCTTTTAGGCCATGACCCCATTCATTACCGGAGCCTCGCGTGGCTCTCTACACCCCTGCTCAATGTGTATGTTCTTCAATGGGAATCGGGAGGTTGGACATCTCAATTTTTAAGCAGCTCATAAGATCCGACCTCCCGATCCGACCGTTGCTGAGTCATTTGAAGATGTTTACCAACTAACACTCCTGCGTACTCACCTACGCAACTATTGGTCCAATCAGCTGATATCGGGTCATCAGCCTGATAATTGCATAGATGTGTACACAGTTGGTTTCTATGGGCAACGACTCTGCCTGTCCTCTTTGAAAGATCTGATACATCTCTCCCTATAGTGTATATGTTATTAATATAATATAGAAGGGTTATTATTACTGTAATTAAAAAATCATAAAGTAATCCTGTATCCAAAAAGCATCAGCTATTGTATTTTACAGTCACATTTCTTGGTCTCTTAAATAACTGAGCAGCAAAATCTACTGATAGGAAAAACAACAAGACATATTCCCATCCGTTATATAAATCCTTAGTTGCTGGTATTACGAATAGGCAATAGTGCTTTTTCTGCACGTATGATATAGCAATGGTACATGGTAACCTAGGATATATATTCCCTATCGGCTGTCTTAGAGGTAGAAGAATTGACATTATAAGACTTTCAGGTCATCTAGCCGGCAGAAAGATAGATAATGCAAGATTGGCAGCAGAGGGTTAGAGACTGTTGCTCTTACGTTCCTGTGGTGGAGGGGAAAGGTGGAATACTTATGCATTACCCGAAAGTGACACAATGTGACAGAGGAGAGAATGCAGCATTGTGTACCTGTC
Organism: Pseudophryne corroboree; assembly: GCF_028390025.1. Lineage (NCBI taxonomy): Eukaryota > Metazoa > Chordata > Amphibia > Anura > Myobatrachidae > Pseudophryne > Pseudophryne corroboree. Next base: position 48,655,843 of record NC_086450.1, on the reverse strand, counting down.
ATTTTAGCTGTAACTTCAAAAGTGATGGAATGCCAGAAGTCGGAGTGTTGTGTGTATCCGCTGGGGGCCCACCGGCGAGCTGTTCAACTGCGATGGATTCAGTCACTGACTTCTGATTGTAGAGATGGAACGTTCGTTTCCGCACCTCTCTATTCTTATCAATGCAGGGTCAGAGAGAACAACTACACTCTTTGCGGCCGGTCATGATACTGTATGATTATATAATATAAAGGGTCAGTTATAATGATACCGGAAACCAGGGGATTTCTGTTACGATGTAAAGTCATACTAGCTGTTAACCCTGACCATATTCTTTCTTAAAATTAGTCCAATTCTATTCAGTACTAGGGGCGGGCATCGAAGAACGATCTTTCGGGAGGAGGGGGTGGGACGGGCGGGGGAATACATTGCGATTTTTGGATCCTTGGAGAATTAATATAATCAATCCTAAAATCATGATGCTGACAGCGATCTTCTTATTCCTCAGCATCGCTTCCTCACTGCGCATACATAATCTTTCCGACTTCCCAAATTCGCATGTGAGACCATTCCCTGACTCTGTAACTGCACGTGTGACCTTTCCCTGACTTCCTACTTGCGCATGTGTGACCTCTCCCTGACTCCCTACTTGCGCATGTGTGACCTCTCCCTGACTCCCTACTTGCGCATGTGTAACCTCTCCCTGACTCCCTACTTGCGCATGTGTAACCTCTCCCTGACTCCCTACTTGCGCATGTGTGACCTTTCCCTGACTCTGTAACTGCACGTGTGACCTTTCCCTGACTCCCTACTTGCGCATGGGTGACCTTTCCCTGAATCTGTAACTGCACATGTGTGACCTCTCCATGACTCCCTACTTTCGCATGTGTGACCTTTCCCTGACTTTCTGCTTGCACATGTGTGACCTTTCCCTGACTCTGTAACTGCACGTGTGACCTTTCCCTGACTCCCTACTTGCGCATGTGTGACCTCTCCCTGACTCCCTACTTGCGCATGTGTGACCTCTCCCTGACTCCCTACTTGCGCATGTGAGACCTTTCCCTGACTCCCTACTTGCGCATGTGTGACCTCTCCCTGACTCCCTACTTGCGCATGTGAGACCTTTCCCTGACTCCCTACTTGCGCATGTGAGACCTTTCCCTGACTCCCTACTTGCGCATGTGTGACCTCTCCCTGACTCCCTACTTGCGCATGTGAGACCTTTCCCTGACTCTGTAACTGCACGTGTGACCTTTCCCTGACTCCCTACTTGCGCATGTGTGACCTTTCCCTGACTCTGTAACTGCACGTGTGACCTTTCCCTGACTCCCTACTTGCGCATGGGTGACCTTTCCCTGAATCTGTAACTGCACATGTGTGACCTCTCCATGACTCCCTACTTTCGCATGTGTGACCTTTCCCTGACATTCTGCTTGCACATGTGTGACCTTTCCCTGACTCTGTAACTGCACGTGTGACCTTTCCCTGACTCCCTACTTGCGCATGTGTGACCTCTCCCTGACTCCCTACTTGCGCATGTGTGACCTTTCCCTGACTCCCTACTTGCGCATGTGTGACCTCTCCCTGACTCCCTACTTGCGCATGTGTGACCTTTCCCTGACTCTGTAACTGCACCTGTGACCTTTCCCTGACTCCCTACTTGCGCATGGGTGACCTTTCCCTGAATCTGTAACTGCACATGTGTGACCTCTCCATGACTCCCTACTTTCGCATGTGTGACCTTTCCCTGACTTTCTGCTTGCACATGTGTGACCTTTCCCTGACTCTGTAACTGCACGTGTGACCTTTCCCTGACTCCCTACTTGCGCATGTGTGACCTCTCCCTGACTCCCTACTTGCGCATGTGTGACCTTTCCCTGACTCCCTACTTGCGCATGTGTGACCTCTCCCTGACTCCCTACTTGCGCATGTGTGACCTTTCCCTGACTCTGTAACTGCACGTGTGACCTTTCCCTGACTCCCTACTTGCGCATGGGTGACCTTTCCCTGAATCTGTAACTGCACATGTGTGACCTCTTTATGACTCCCTACTTGCACATGTGTGACCTTTCCATGACTCCCTACTTGCACATGGGTGACCTTTCCCTGACTCTGTAACTGCACGTGTGACCTTTCCCTGACTCCCTACTTGCGCATGTGTGACCTTTCCCTGACTTGGTAACTGCACATGGGTGACCTTTCCCTGACTCTGTAACTGCACATGCGCGACCTTTCCCTGACTTGGTAACTGCACATGTGTGACCTTTCCCTGACTCTGTAACTGCACATGCGCGACCTTTCCCTGACTTGGTAACTGCACATGGGTGACCTTTCCCTGACTTGGTAACTGCACATGGGTGACCTTTCCCTGACTCTGTAACTGCACATGGGTGACCTTTCCCTGACTCTGTAACTGCACACGGGTGACCTTTCCCCGACTCTGTAACTGCACACGGGTGACCTTTCCCTGACAGGTATGGTCGGATGGCTGCTGCAGTCATTGTGCTCCAGACAGGCTGAATGTGAGCTTAGCAATCGATATAGACACAGGAGGGGCATTTTGGGAGGTGTGGCCCAATACATTAATTAGTGGAGATATTGCAGATATATTTATGTATTATATAATCATATTAATACTGCTACCTGACAGCCAATTAGCCTCATGAGATGAGATTTTGAATGTGTCATATTCGCGAGACCAAACTTCGCAATTCCGTATTTGGCAGCGAATCAGACTACAGCTCGTTCCTTCTGATGCACTGCCATAGGGATGCCATATGGATGCTCTGCCACTGGTGGCTGATGTGATCCATCATTGGTAAGATATTGATGGTTGAGCCATCAATGGTTTGTCTAAGTTAATCCGCAGACTCATCCACGCATGTGCATGGGGGGGCCAGCACTCACCATCGGGGATCAGCCATTGATGTTCACCATCGGTGGCTCCCCATTCGTGGTGGAGGGAGGCCTCACACACTCACCATCAGACTATCGATGATCAACTCTACACTGCCAGACTGTTTGACATCACTGTTATAGTCCCTATCCCCGCTGCCACAGTGAGACCTTGTGTAATTTGTGGCAAAACAGATACAGGCAGATAAGGAATAGAAGTACTACTGTAGTACTGGGTACCGCTGTTTCTTGAAGTACAGAAAAATTACCTTATGGGTCTTTTTTATATTGAAAGCAGTCTGTGCCTCTTCTCTCTGGTTTGGATTGATCTTGTTTATGACAGTGATATAAAGTTTTATTCCTGTGAGCAGCTTTGAATACACATCTGTAATGCTTAGGGTGACTGTGCATTATATGTCTTCTATTTTGGATTACTGCTGCCTGGTCAGGGTCACAAAGAGATAATTTATGTGAGCTCTTCAGCCACTGGTTGGCCGTTCACTCTGCTACTTTATTACCAGTCATTTATATAGCACACTCATATTCCGCAGCTCTTTTACAGAGAGTAGTCATTCACACCAGTCCCTACTCCAGCGGAGCTTGCAATCTATTTTGTCTGTCACATGAACACGCGGTTAGTTTATATTTTCTGAAGCCAGTCAACCCACCGGTATGTTTTTGGGGTGTTGGAGCAAAGCGGGGAACCTGGGGGAAACCCATGCAAGCTCCACACAGATAGTGTATGTTTGGGAATCAAACACAGGACCTCAGTGCTGCGAGGCAGCACTCTCATACATGCGCCACTGTTCTAGTTCCATAACGACAGGGGAGACCGGCAGGAAAGCGATCCATTGAGCCAGAGATATTGTACCTACATCAGATTCTGTCAGTTTTCTACAGCAGTTGCAGAATGAATGCTATGAACACCACCTCTTTCCTTTTGCACTACTTCATAAACGTCCTGCAACGTTTTATATTGTTACCCAAAGCCGGCAAAGTTAAAGGGCTCATCATTGCTTGTTACAGTTCCTTTTAAATTAGGGTTGACGTATTTGATCTGCGACTAATTTCACGTTAACAGTTTTGCATTCGGGATTTTCTTCCAGTGTCAATGTTTAGCCGCCGTCCTGGAAGTGTTAAGTATTTAGTGTGACCTCACAGCTGTCTTGTTTCACAACATTATAACATCAGCAATTAGACAAATTAGCATCTACAGGAGTGAGGCAGACAGTGCGAGACGTTGTGCGGTCTGCGATTTAACTCTCACTACCATTAGTAGGAGCTGGAAGCCTCAGTCTATTCTAGAGCGTGAGTCAGTTCAAAGGATTTTCATGTTGACACTTTGGATCTACTATGTAACAAAAAATGTAACGTAATATTTGTTTATGTTTTATCGTAATTCATGTCTATATAAAATGGTTATGTAAAACCATTGTTGCAGCTTTACATAGTTAAGTAAACAAGTCTCTATGGATTAACATATTATGATTAAACAGCACTTTGACATATACCTATAGATTATATCACGCTGGCCATTTGGCAGAACAGCTAATTGCCCTTCTTTGGTCTCAGTGCCAACTTAAAGCTATGTACACACTGATGTTAAAATGCTGCATTTAAATGTATTACTAACACAAGCTTAGTACATATAGGGGGTCATTCCGAGTTGTTCGCTCGTTATTTTTTTGTCGCAACGGAGCGAATAGTCGCTAATGCGCATGCGCAATGTCCGCAGTGCGACTGCGCCAAGTAAATTTGCTATGCAGTTAGGAATTTTACTCACGGCATTACGAGGTTTTTTCTTCGTTCTGGTGATCGTAATGTGATTGACAGGAAGTGGGTGTTTCTGGGCGGAAACTGGCCGTTTTATGGGAGTGTGTGAAAAAAACGCTACCGTTTCTGGGAAAAACGCGGGAGTGGCTGGAGAAACGGGGGAGTGTCTGGGCGAACGCTGGGTGTATTTGTGACGTCAAACCAGGAACGACAAGCACTGAACTGATCGCAGATGCCGAGTAAGTGTGGAGCTACTCAGAAACTGCTAAGAAGTGTCTATTCGCAATTCTGCTAATCTTTCGTTCGCAATTTTGATAAGCTAAGATTCACTTACAGTAGGCGGCGGCTTAGCGTGTGAAAAAGCTGCTAAAAGCAGCTTGCGAGCGAACAACTCGGAATGACTTTTATAAGCGGCTCTTTTACAAACCATTGTATTAATGGGCATATTTATTAATTTAAGTATCGTGTTTCGCAGAAATATGAAATTAAGTATCGACCAGATGTATCTTAGTGTTCCCCCTAGGAATTTTTGAGGGCAGGGCGCCGGTCTGTGGGGCCCTTTTGACAGCGTCACTTAAGGGGGCGTGGGCGGGCGGTGGCATCACTAAAGGGGGTGTGGGCGGCTGGCGGCGTCACAAAAGAGGGAGTGGGCTGCTGGCAGCGTCACTAAAGGGGGCGTGGGCGGCCGGCGGCGTCACAAAAGGGGGTGTGCCTAGCAACTATGGAGGTGCTGGGCTCACCCCAAACACTCTCCCATAGCGTGAATGGATGCTGTGCGCATGCGCACGGCATCTATACACGCTGGGAGAGCAGGAAGCGGGCAGGCTGTTTAGCAGGGCGCCGCAGAAAGGGCAGGGCGGGTTTTGCCTTAATAAATTCGGGCAGGGTACAGCGCCCTGCTAAAACAGCCTACAGTGAACACTATATCTATAAAAACACATTTAGGGACCGAGTCGTCAATAACAGCCTGCCCCTGCGATGTGTAAAGTGATCACTAGTGCAGTCACTTTACTGAATGCTGCAGGATCGCTAGCACGATACTGCACATGCATAGTCATTGCCAGGGGTGGATCTCACGGATCCCTCTCCTGGTAAAATGTGCAATATGCAGAACCGTGGCCTGTTATTGCATTATTAAATGCAATACACCCAGGAACCCCTGCCTGCTGCGGAACTGGGGTAGAAACTTAAACGTTCTGTACCAAATGTATATGATGTATTAAACCTAGATCTAAAAGCAATGTAGTTTTGAACTATTTTTTTTGCATTTTAAAATGCGCTTAACGCACGCATTGTAAACAGCGTTGTGTATGGGTTCCAATGTATAGATAGTATCTAGATAGATAGCACGTCGACACTATATGGTCGACAGTGGGTCAAACGGTCAAAAAGTTGACAGGTAAAAGGTAAACGGTGCTTAAGGTTGACAGGTTCAAAGGTCGACATCTTCAAAAGGTCAGCATGAAAATGGTCAACACAGATATGGTCGACACGACTTTTTGGGGGATTTTCACGTATATTTAAACTTTTGCTTGATTTATCATTCACGTGGGAATAGTAACCTTACAAGAAGTGTGGCAAGGATACGCATTTGCACTAATTGTGGTCACATATGATGAGACATAGAAAATGATCCCCCCTCCAAAAAAATGAGTGTCGACTTTTTTCGTGTTGACCATTTGCATGTTGACCTTTTGACCCTGTCGAGCTGATGGCTGTTAACCATATGTGTCGCCGTAATGACTATGGGGGTCATTCCGAGTTGATTGCTAGCTGCATTCGTTCGCTGTGCAGCGATGAGGCAAAAAAAGTCACTTCTGCGCATACGTATGCAGCGCAATGCGCATGCGTGACGTACTGTTACAACAAACGATGTAGTTTCACACAGGGTCTAGCGAAGCTTTTCAGTCGCACTGCTGGCCGCAGAGTGACTGACATGAAGTGGGAGTTTCTGGGTGTCAACTGACCGTTTTCAGTGAGTGTTCGAAAAAACGCAGGCGTGCCAGGACAAACGCAGGCGTGGCTGGGCGAACGCAGGGCGTGTTTGTGATGTCAAAACAGGAACTGAACAGTCTGAAGTGATCGCAAGCGCTGAGTAGGTCTGAAGCTACTCTAAAACTGCACAAAAAAACTTTGCCGCCGCTCTGCGATCCCTTTGTTCACACTTCTGCTAAGCTAAAATACACTCCCAATGGGCGGCGGCATAGCGTTTGCACGGCTGCTAAAAACTGCAAGCGAGCGAACAACTCGGAATGACCACCCCTATCTGATTACTTTAGATCTTCTATAACACACCCATTGTACAAGTTTATGTTTCAAAAAAAAAAAAATTCTTGCCAAATCTGTTCCATTCCGCAGGCAGGGGATCACTGCAGTCGGAACCATCCCTCGTCTACAGTTAATGTGGTCAAAATCCGGGCTTCCTCTTGTATTTAAAAGTGTCATGTTAATTATAATAACAATAGAATTAAAACTCTCACTTTTCACGTCCCCTGTTAGAATGCTAATTAGAAATGCAGTCACATAAGCCCGTTCACTTAATTAAGCCATTTATTTCTTGCCCATCTCGTATTGTACAAAGTTAATGAAATAATTAAAAAGAAAGCATTCTGTAAATAAAAATGTATAACATATTCACAGAACACGTTCTTCAATTTCAAGACTTGCTTGTAAACAGTCAGGGGCCAATCCAGTATTGGAAGGTAATCGGGCGTACATTACTCAAAATAAACATGCTTGGAAAAATAGCGTCTTTCCGCCAGTATGCAGAGCTATACTCTGCGTCGGCAGCATGTGCTCTTTACTACAAATCATCATCATTGTAGCATGCCTGCACCTACTTTATCCTAGGTGCAAACACTATGCCTTCTACAAGGCATATACCTGCTTACATTCTGGCTCACATTTGTTTAAATACAGTATATATCCTTATCAAACTAATGCATATTTGAGGCTTCTTAATCACTAGCGCGTTTCGCCTCTCTAGTTATGCAATTGCTTTTCCGTACAGCCACAGCAGTCGTTTACTACCTTATGCTAATACAACCATCCTCCCTTCCGTGAGGAGTATCCGTCCATCTTCATACGATGTTATTAGTATTGAGACTTACACTCGATGCTGGGTGCAAAAGACCTCATCTCCGTCCACGCCACTCAAGCTAGCATGGAATTCCATCTACACATCCATTGAACTGCCCTGACAATCCCATGGTAGCTGCCCAGAAGTGCCCATTCCACAGAAAGAGTGATTCTTCATTGATTGAATCAGTCCATCCACACATTCTGACTCTGTATGCTTACTGTATGTATGGTGCAGCACACGTGCAGTCAGCGACAGTATTCTACGGTGCACGTGCAGATTGCAGATATGTGCAGCATCCATCCGCATTTGGATTTGCATCGATCTGAGACCTAGGCCCGTCGGTGGGTCATTCCACATCTAATCAAAATAGCTTTCCAAAAAATTCTACCTTACAATCTCTAATTTCAATTAAATTTGGTATTATATATGCTGTCATGGGTATAAAGAAAACCCCCAAATCTTATGCTGATAAGTACACTAGTTTTGAAGTTTTATTGTTTAATTTATTTAATTAGCTTTTAATTTATTTTTTTTATTGTATTTGCAGCTCACATAATTGAGCTGGTTTGATGGGCAAGGTCTCATTTTAAATCTCTTTTTATGGGCTTGAATATGATATATAACACAGCACTATGTTTTAATAAAATGAAAAATACAAAAAATCCTAAATCTACATTTTTATTTTTTTCAAAAAGCTATATTTCAGAATTTTTGAAAAAAAATCTCAAACATTGTTCATAATAAATCCCCAAAGTTTTAATTTGCTTTAATGATGGGATCATCTGCTACAAGAGGTTTCACTTTGGATTGTTTGTTAAAATAATGAACATGAGAACTATCTAGGCCTGTTCATTACTTTTAATTTATCTCCTTAGATAAAATCTTTGATGTATAGAAAGTACAATGACACAGTATGTTAATACTAAAATATTTCAGACTTTTGTGATAATTTTATGTTTTTCACATACTAACATTTTAAGAACGCTTGCTACAGATCATTACCATTTGGTGCTGCTGCTTTGGATGGTTGGTGCTAATTGATGGGTTGGAACTGGATGAAGGCTTCATTTGTTTTTAGGATTTTCATTTGTGCTCAGAATTAGAGATGTGGGGGTTCGGTTCTCCTGAAATCCGAATCCACCCCGATCTGAACCAAACCAAAACCAGGTCAGGATATCCTGAGGAGATACGATCCGAACCAAGTCCCGGTTCGGATTTTCTCGCAGTACTTAATTCGGATTTTAAATCCGAATTTCTGGTTTTGGATTGCAAAAATGACATGATATTAGTTGTGTTTGTCAATTTTTTGCGATTTTTATTAAATGATTCGATTATAAAAAAACAACAACTATTTTTAACCAAACCAAAAACCAAATCCAAACAAAAACACTTGAGGGTGCTTTTGCCAAAACATGGGGGTCCGCGCACACCTCTTCTCAGAATGCACATGACTCTGCATTCTCGAATTTGTGTGCACTCCTTTTCTGAGCATACGCAGGAGAAATGTACGCATGATACATTGGGGCAGATGTATTAACTTGGAGAAGAGATAAAGAAGTGATAAAGCAGTGATAAGTAGAAAGTGATAACGCACCAGCCAATCATTACAGATTTTAAAAATGACAGGTGCTGATTGGTTGGTGCCTTATCACCTTGCACTTATCAGTTCTTTATTCCTTCTCCAGGCTTAATACATCTGCCTCAATATGTAGACTGACATACATTCTCTGTATCATTTGCTGTATATGAACACGCCAGTGTTTATGCTGTAGTAATATGGATTGCATGCTGTAGAAGGTGTTAACATTGCATGAGAACTACACAATACTGGGTGCGGCGTGTGACAGTCCATTTGTGAAAGTTGACGGCTGAGCTCCGGAGAGATACTTAGAAAATGTTTTGTTTTGGTATATGAATAACTGACCTTATACGCTCTGACTCAGGTTCAAGTTCAATGTCTTTCTTCCCTCAAGGTGCAGCTAATCACTACAACATTGTACTAAGACTTTAAACTGCAGTCACAAGCGGCAGCCATTTTCTCAGACCAAAACATAAACAGTTCAGGTAAATACCTTTTAACCCAGGTTCCCTGAGGAACAGGTTTGCCTCATGTACTGGATATAAAAGCTGCATTTGTGAAATATGCTTTGAAGGGGTCTATGTACTAAGCTTTGAAGAGAGATAAAGTTGATGGAGATAAGCAGCTATATTTATAAAGCAGTGAAGTGGGCCAGTGGAGAAATTGCCAATGGCAACCAGTCAGCTTTGAAGTAACATCTACCAAGTGCATTCTATAAAATTATACATAGCAGCTGATTGGTTGCCATGGGCAACTTCTCCACTGGCTAAGTTCTCCACTTTTTTTCACTGCTTCATGATTAGACCTGAAGTACCAACCAGTTAGCTCCTGTCATTTTTCAAACACAGCATGTACCATGGGAGTTAGAAGTTGTTTGTTTGTAGGTCTATCTACATCCACTTTATCTCTCTCCAAGGCTTAGTTAGTACATAGACCCCTCAATGTCTTATATAAAGAGATATTAAAGGGGTAGATTTACTAAAGGTTCCAAAACAGACAAGTGGAGGTGTTGCCCAGAGCAATCTATCATTTTCCAAGTTACAATAGAATAATGATAGCTAAACTCTGTTTGGATGCTATGGGCAACCACCTCAAATCTTCACTTTAGTATATCAACCCTTTATTTCTGGACATTAAACAAGCAACATATGAACTGATCCAAAATCACGTCACTTGGCGCCAGTCGTAATCAACCAATTTCCCCAGAGGGATTATTCATGCCAAGCTTATGAAAGGTGATAATATATTTCGTTTAAACTCTGTTTTTTTTTGTTTGTTTTTTACCCAATAGCTTTTGATTATATTTTTATTTAGGTCACCATTATCTCACCCTTTTCAATGTGATTTTTGCATCCTTCTTTTAGAATGTCTTTGGCGCAATTGTTCTTTTCTTTACACAACATGCGTGAATGCACCCGTGATATCAGTATTGCCATAAGCATTTGCATTTATATAGGGTGCTTTCAGCGCACCAAACGGTGGCGAGTTCCTAGTATTTTCAAAGCCCCACTCCCCACCTGATTAATAGGTGACAGCGTTAGGAAGAGAAATGCTATTTGTTGGCGTGACCACATCAAGAATAAGGAGTCTTGGAGAAGAGACGGAGGAGGTCACAGCAGAGTGGGCCCTTTAATAATCACCGTCCTTGTCACGGTCCCGTAGACAGCGCTGGAATAATCAGCCTTATTATGCAGTGCAGCTTCTATACACAGAGAAAGATATAGACGAGGGCATGCATTAACATTGTACAGCTTCTACACATGCTGCTGTGCTATGGGTTTCCAGACACAGGTGTATTTGTGTCAAGATGAGTTACACTGATAATAATCTTGATTGCATGTGTTGCTATGTGTGAATACGGCCGCAAGTAATTATTTGTATGGGAACAGGACTGAAACCAATATGAGCTATGTCCATTTTTCTGTAGGTGAGGTGTAATATCCCCATTTTATATTATACATGCTGTTGTTGACCAATTCTTTATTTTGTTCTTGTGTTGTAATATTTGCATTTAGACTACAATAAGTAAATTTATACTTATCTATCTATCTATCTATCTATCTATCTATCTATCTATCTATCTATCTATCTATCTATCTATCTATCTATCCATCTATTTGGATTACATATATATATATATATATACACACATACTGTAGGAGCGCAAAAGGCTGGTTACCATTTTAAAATTTCAGTATATATATATACAGGTCTATTCAATTGCTATCGGATCCTCTGTCAGATCCCCCGACAGTTCACTGTTCGATTAGCGGCCAAATCCGACAGGTTTTGGCGGTTTCCGGCAATGCCAATCCGACTTTTTTTTAAAATGGGGGTCAAACCTGACGGATTTGGCCGCTAATCCGACAAAACACCTGGATCTATGGCTAATCTGCCGATCCACGTGTTTTCCGACAAGTCAGAATTTCTGACTTGTCGGAGAAACGGCAGTTTAATTGAATAGGTCGAATCTGGATTCGACCTTAAAATGTCGGAAACCGCCGTTTTTCCGACAAGTCAGGAATTCCGACATGAATTGAATAGACCCCTTAGAGTTCAAGCTTCCCTGTAATATCAGGGTAAAAGGAATGCTGTATACAGCACTCAATGATATGTTGTGTCCAAAAATCAGCTCCCCATATAATATTAGATGCCATTGTAAGGTCACTTTCCCACTGGTACTATATATGTGCATTAAAAAATTGAAATGCAAGCCGCATATGAGTGCACATATAAATGCAATGCATTTGCACATGGATAAGTGTTCAATATGCTGTTTATACACAGTGAACATGTACTTGAGACGTTCGCCAGAACACAAGTGGTGTGGAGTTCGTCCCATTCATTTGAGATTAACCTGTGCATTTTAATAGGGTTTTCTATGAGAGTGCTGCATGCAGAAATCACATCATTAAAATAAATGGTCCATTTAAATTAATAGCAAAGTTCCAGTAATAAATACAGCTTGCACCTACCCCACCAAAGCATACTTACCTACTTAAAGTGAGACGCTGCAGGGAACTGTGGGGGGAGGGGGCGGGCTGTGAAATCATCAAGCCCCGCCCCCACATCAGAAAATGCTGTAATTTGCGGGTCCTCGGGAATTCTCATGCAATTCTCATCATTTTAGCTCCTCCTCCACCCACGGACCCGTGAATACCGGAGAGTGTCTTTCCATCCTGCCCGTTTAACTGGGGTGTAGGCAGGATACAGGAGATCTGCCTGCTCTTCCTGGGGTGCGGGGGCTACCCCGAAAATCGGGAGCCTCCCGCAGCTTCCTTGAGAGTAGGCAAGTATGCACCAAATGCTCAACCATACCCAATGGCAGATGGCTTTAACTGGTACTCTGTAAAGCGGCCTACAGAAAAAGCCTCAGGTTGATCCGAGAATCCGAGGAGGATTTGAGTATCAATGGGAAAGTGACTACTAACTGTGTGCTGAAAAAACTGGCGCTGTTTATAGCCTAACATCAATGGTGTCACTAGGGAAGTGCGGGCCGCACTGGGTGACACCAAAATAGCAGAGCTGTTGTGTTATTTTGGCGTCACCCCCTCTGATGGCATCAACGAGCAGCGCTGCAGCGGTGATAGAGAACTAGCGAATGTTCGCATCATATACTTTACTGGTAGAGGCTGGGGGCTGCTGAAGCACTGGGCAGACCCCTCAACGGGCAAAAACAGGGGTGGGAGGAGGGTGATCCACCGCTACCCCTTCTAAATGCCACACACCAGGGAGCGTGGCCTCACAGACATGCCCCCTTTTGCACATGGAAGACAAAGGCACAGAGGAGTCCCACTGGGGTGGTCTTCAGGTTGCCGAATGTTGAGATCCCGGCGCACAGTATACCGGCGCCGGAATCCCGACACCCGGCATACCGACAGATATTCTCCCTCGTGGGGGTCCACGACCCCCATGGAGGGAGAATAAATAGCGTAGCGCGCCACTGTGCCCACAGCGTCACGCTGACGGTATGGCGGCGGTCGGGCTCCCGGCGCCGGTATGCTGGTCGCCGGGAGCCTGGCCGCCGGCATACCTTACTACACCCGTCCCACTGACGGTATAATGGACCAATACCTGCTCAGTATATTAGTATGGTAAAAAATAAAATAGCACATGGCACAATTACAGTTTATTTGAATAGAACACTCCTTAGTCCCTTGTTTAACACTTTATGGTGTATGAAAGGAAAAAAGAAATTGCTTTTTGTCTTTATCTGTCATAAACCAATGGGAAGAGAGATAAGAATATAGCATTGCGGCGGCACTCAGGAAATTATCGCCTGGATAAAGACTGCTAGATTGTAGCTATCATTCTATAGAATGTACTAGATAATTGGTTGCTAGACTATGATTGGCTGCAATGGACAGCACCCCCAATTGTCCCCTATATATCAAGTGGGTGCCCCATCAGTGAAAAGTTTTGATGGGCTTCTCCCAATGTTTATTTAAGTAAAATCTAAAGTGACTTTCTCAGTGTGAGGCGGAGTTCTTCCTTAGTTGTCTCCTGTCGTTTTATGGGGGTCATTCAAATCTGATCGCTAGGCTGCGTTTTTCGCACAGCGTGCGATCAGATCCGAACTGCGCATGCGTATGCACCACAATGCGCAGGCGTGACGGACGGCTGCAAAGGGGATCGCCGGTCAGAGACAGGTTTGTGCGAAGGATCCATTCACACGGGCGTTCGCAAGGAGATTGACAGGAAGAGGGCGTTTGTGGGTGGCAAATGACCCTTTTCAGGGAGTGTCTGGAGAAACGCTCGCGTGTCCAAGCGTTTGAAGGGCGGCTGTCTGACGTCAAATCCGATCCCGGACAGGCTGATGTGATCGCAGCGGCTGAGTAAGTCCTGGGCTGCGCAGAGACTGCACAAAATCAGTTTGTGCAGCTCTGCTATAGATGCGTCCGCACACTTGCACTGCTGAAATACCCTCCCCCTGTAGGCGGCGACTATCTGATCGCAGCAGTGCAAAAATTGCTGCCTAGCGATCAGATCTGAATTACCCCCCCATGTTACATGACTTTGGGGGCCAAAAAGATTCATTACTAGGACCCAAGCTCTTTCATTCGCAGGCATGATATCAGTTAGAGCAGGGGTGGGGAACCTTCGGCCCTCCAACTGTTGTTGAACTACACATACCAGTATGCCTTGCTACAGTTTTGCTATTTGACCATGCTAAAATTGTTGCAGGTCATGCTGGGATGTGTAGTTCAACAACAGCTGCAGGGCCGAAGGTTCCCTATCCCTGAGTTAGAGCCAGTGATCAGCAGGTGCATAACATTAGGGGCCTGATCTGTAGTGGAATGCAGAAGCAGACCTGTTTGCTGCCAATGCCGCTACAAAGCCCATTCTTGGGGGTAAATTTTACTAAGATGGGAGTTCTATTTAAGATGGGATGTTGCCCATAGCAACCAATCAGCTTCTACTTCTCATTTATCTAGCACCTTCTAGAAGATAATACCTGGAATCTGATTGGTTGCTATGGGCTACATCTCATCTTAAATAGAACTCCCATCTTAGTAAATTTACCCCCTGGTGTACATTTGTGCATCCGAACACAAACCTCTAGCGTCCTTAGATGCGATAGATGCACCATCCATACCTCCCAACTTTACTGCTGCATAAAGCGGGACTGTGGCAGGTGCAGTTTATCCGTCTGAACATGGCCTCTTTATTTAATAAATTCTGCATCTCCATACCAAACCACTATCAGCAACACGCCTGCGGCACTCCCACAAAATGCAGCATCTCCACTGTTACCGCCCAGGAATGCCCATGGATTTTCAATACATTTATGCTACTGTGTGTCTGCATCTGTTCTGCGACTCTCTACGTACAAAGTGAGGACGCATGCATGCTGCGGCTCAGACACATGTGCAGGCAGAAAACATTGCTGCACTGCGTCCGACATCACCACTGCGTCTGACCACTAGGCGGCCCTGGGTCATCAGGTCCACAAGAAGAGCACTTTATTGTTCCTATACATGAGTACCAATAATGATATATTAGCGAAAAGTCAGACGAACCCATTTGGAAATCAAATTTAGCAGATTTCAAATGAAAAAGACGAAGTAACCATTGTGCATGTCTATGGAGATGGAGAATTGTGCATAAGGTTCTATAACTAGCCAGAATATAGATGCCGCCGAAACTTCTGATTCATGCAGCTTTGTCTTTCTCTGCAAATCTCTGTGACGGTTTATTCTGTTTAACATGAAAATAAATAGGAACAGCAGTCATATTAAGTGGGATTTGTTACTGTAAATATGCTCTGTTAAATAATTCAGCATACTGCCTCTCCTCTATAAATACACCATGCTGACTCCAGTCATAGAGGAGGGAAAGGTGCAGCTCCGGCTGCAGCGATTGCACCTGATTTCTACTGGGTAATACCGCACTCACCTGTACGGGCTGTGTGTACTTCAGACCTCTTGTACTTTATTTTATGCTTTATTTAATGCAGCAGTTAACACTTTGCAGCCCAGATGTGAGCAACATATCATTTTGTGGGAGGGAGTCAGTTTACCGCCTGTCGGGTTCCCGGCGGTCACGATACCGACGCTGGAATCCCGCCACCAGCTGAACTCCGGTCGCCGGCTGGTTACCCCTCTTGGGTGATAGTCCACGCCACCTCCCGGAGGGGAATAGAACCCTGTCGCAACTGAAGGCCGAAGCGCAGCGAGGGGACACACTGCGCTCGCCACCAGGATCTGGCTGTCGGGCTCCCGGCGTCGGTTTCCTGACCTCCGGGATCCCGACCGCGGGGATCTCGTACTGATCCCCACTTTGGAATAGTGTTCATATTATGTCGCACAGACAGGGCTGTAGCGGAGCTCTCCAATGCCCTGTGTGCCCCCCTTCGCCCTCCAGTGATGGCATGACATCCCAAAAAGGGGGGGCTGGATCGGGAGAAGTCAGGTAACTCCTAAAGATGCACCACTGAGCGCTTCTCAAAGGTTTTCCAGGCTCTCTACAATGCTTTGCAACTATGAATGACCCAGTTACTTGACCAGTCGAATGGTTTTATTGAAGATAAAAAAAAGTACAGCCGTACTCACTGTTATATACACTGGTAGACGGAGCCGAGTTTCAGCTGAGCTTTTTTTCCCACTCTTCTAGGGAAAGTGCCAAAGGAGATCATCGATGGTGAACCCTTCCACGGCCAGCCCTAGTCTTGAGTCCTGCTGATGTTCCTGCTGTGCTTTCGCTTACTGGATATTTCAAGAACTTTATAAAATGAACTGTAGTTTATATAAAGTCGTTCCGACGCTGTCTTTCTTTGTACCTCGGACTTTTGCTCGCTGTGTACAGTCAGTGGTGTATTAGCTTTCCTGCCTATGTGTTTCCCAACGTATAGTATTTTCTTTTCTATCTCTACATTTTTCTGTCTCTCAGAATCCTGCTCTCTCCCCCTCCCAGCGCAAACAGCACTCTCTCAATCACAGCTGGAGCAACAGACTGAGGGATGTGTCTCATTGAATTAGCCATTGAAAAGGTCGCTCTTCCGCGGGGACCTCCATATTAATGCAGTGTCATGAAGTCTCCTAGATCCATTGCCACTTTAGCGATGCTGGGAATGAAAGAGCATAATTAATCCTAATTGCTTCTGCTAAGGACATGTAATCGGAATAAAACACCTGGCCTTCTGGTGGCAGAGGCAAGTGGAAGGTGTATAGATGGAGGACTTCAGCATGTAATATGGATGCCAGTCTGGCGGGGATTAGAGAGGAAAAGAGTTTGTTGTATTCAGTGGGTATGCTTTATTATCTGAAGGGAGATTATAAATATATTATGTTGTTTTTGGCTGCAAAAACATCCAATAACACCAAAGCTAGCATTCATTTGCAAATGTTATATGCGTGCCTGCGTTTCCTAATATAGGTGGTCATTCCGAGTTGATCGCTAGCTGCATTTGTCGATGAGGCAAAAAAAGGGCACTCCTGCGCATGCGTATGCGGCGCAATGCGCACGCGCGACGTACTATTGCAACGACAGATGTAGTTTCACACAGGGTCTAGCGAAGCTTTTCAGTCGCACTGCTGGCCGCAGAGTGATTGACATGAAGTGGGCGTTTCTGGGTGTCAACTGACCGTTTTCAGGGAGTGTTCGGAAAAACGCAGGCGTGCCAGGAAAAACGCAGGTGTGGCCGGGCGAACGCAGGGCGCGTTTGTGACGTCAAAACAGGAACTGAACAGTCTGAAGTGATCGCAAGCGCTGAGTAGGTCTGAAGCTACTCTGAAACTGCACAAAAAAACTTAGTAGCCGATCTGCGATCCTTTCGTTCGCACTTCTGCTAAGCTAAAATACACTCCCAGTGGGCGGCGGCATAGCGTTTGCACGGCTACTAAAAACTGCTAGCGAGCGATTAACTCGGAATGACCCCCATAGTCACGTGGGTCGGAGTAAAAAAAAAAGCATACATAGCAATTCTAAAATATTCCTGTATCAGTTCGGGCTTGTTCACACATGTGCACTGGGAAAGTAGGTAAAACGCACGGCACACAGGAATAACGCCTTATACCCCTTTCACACCGCACAAATAACCTGGTATCGACACGGTATATTGCCAGGTCGACACGAGCCGCTATGTGGTGTGACAGGGTCACTCCAGAAATCCCGGATCAGCTGACCCGGTAATTCAACCCGGGTTATAAGAAGGGTTATTTCCGGGTTATTACTGGGTCAGGCGCAGTGTGAACGGGTTACCCGGTACCCTTTCACTGCATAGGGAGAGGCAACGGGGAGATGATGTCATCTCCCAGTGCCACCTCCGCACCCGCCCCTGATGCCGGCTCCGTCCCTACCCTCGGATGATAACCCGACGCGGCATATTGCCGGGTCGGGATGGCGGTGTGTATGGTCCGATGCCGGGTCCCACCCGGGAAGGACCCGTTTCCAATTCCCGGGTGGGACCTGGCATTGCGATGGGGAAGTGGTATTATAGAGGATAAAGCAGGAGAAATAGGTGCTGGAGCGAACATTTTAGAATACAGCTGTTGGAACGAGCCCACAAGAAACCATTTGTCCCGTTTTAATTGTGGTTTTCAGTGTGGGTGACATGGTGGTGTAGTGGTTAGCATTACTGCCTCACAGCACTGAACAAAGCCCTATCTGTGTGCGGTTTGTATGTTCTCTGCATATTTGCACAGCTTTCCTTTGGGAGCTCGGGTTTCCTTCCACACTACAAAAACATCCTTGTAGGTTAATTGGATTCTGCCCAAAATAACCCTAGTATATGGGATAGGCACAGGGGTTCTTAAACCTCAAGACACCTCACAGGTCATGTTTTCCAGGTCTCCCAGCAGGTGAACTGTGATAAACAAAAAAAAAAAGTTTTGAGGCTCTAGGGGAAAGTCAAATGGTAAGTAAGAAAAAGATACTATACATAGTAAATTCACATGCATCAGTGTTGTGCGTGAAATGCTGCAATATAGATCGTACTTTCCTACACTTCAGGAATGTGCGGGAGATTCCCAGATTTTGCCTGTTCTCCAGCACGGGATCCGGTCTGAAGATCGACAGTGTCTAGGTCGACAATGTTTAGGTCGACCACTATAGGTCGACAGTCACTAGGTCGACATGGATGGAAGGTCGACAGGGTTTCTAGGTCGCCATGTGCTAGGTCGACAGGTCTAAAGGTCGACATGAGTTTTTCACATTTTTTTTTTTTTTTTGGATTTTTTCATACTTAACGATCCACGTGGACTACGATTGGAACGGTAAAGTGTGCCGAACGAAGCGGTAGCGGAGCGAAGGCACCATGCGAGGGGACGCGGTGCACTAATTTGGGATCCCGGTCACTCTACGAAGAAAACGACACCAAAAAAAAAAAAAAATCCTCATGTCGACCTTTAGACCTGTCGACCTAGCACATGTCGACCTAGAAACCCTGTCGACCTAGAAACCCTGTCGACCTTCCATCCATGTCGACCTAGTGACTGTCGACCTATAGTGGTCGACCTAAGCATTGTCGACCTAGATACTGTCGATAAAACGAACCACACCCCTCCAGCACACCCAGGAGGGTGGTCCAGCCCCCAGGACTGTGTCCATTTCCCCAGGGAAGTGATATGTAACGGAGCTGGATGACGTGATTTGTGTGAGTCCTGTCACCATGGCCCCGCCTCCCAAGCCGCAAAATGCCATGAATTGCAGCAGGGGTGGGGAGGATGCCACAGTTCACGGCGCCTATTCTCAGGTAACGTCTGGGAGGCTCCTGAATCTCAGGTGGCTCTTCACCAAGAAAGTAGGCAAGTTTTCCGGAGGCCTCTGCAACCATCAGAGTGAGGTGGGCCGTCCGAGTGGCTTTAATGACGTGATTCCTGCTGTTCTCTCTTTTATTTCTGACAGTCAGCACATTGGGCCTGATTCAGATGTGGTTGGAGGTGCTGCACATAGCACAAAGTACCAACGTTCAGTACTTCCATGTGCAGGGTTCCGACTGACTCAGAAACTGCGCTTCAATGTGCATCACTACAAAATCTGCACTTAGGAATGTTCCTAATCATTTACACAGGTGTAGACAGGGCTGCCATCAAGGGGGTACTGTGGGGACAAATTTCCCAGGCCCGGCCACTCTAACAGAGAGAGGAAGGCCCGGGCCACTCATACCGGAAACCACTACTGCCCTGCTGCCCCTGTTCGCCTCTCGCGATGCAGTCAGTAGTCAGTGCGGCAGACAGTATTCCGTGTGGAATACAACTGAAAATGTCCCTCACAAAATGGCCTCAGAGGAGACAATTACTAAAGATAGTAGAGGAGGCTGCGGCCATTTTGGGAGAGACATTTTCAATAGTTTGAAGGGGGAAGACGTGAATTGTAGCCCCCTTCAGGACCTTAGACCCACGGCGGCAGCCGAGATCCCCTGACAACGATCAGAACCCCTGACAATGTGCAGGTACTGTGGCACAGAGCATGAAAACTCTGTACTGTACTATAGTGATGGCAATAACTTGGGGCATAATATGGTGTCAGTTAGGGCACAGGTTCTCAAACTCAGTCCTCAGGACCCCACACAGTGCATGTTTTGCAGGTCTCCTCACAAAATCACAAGTGAAATAATTAGCTCCACCTGTGGACCTTTTAAAAAGTGTCAGTGAGTAATTAATACACCTGTGCACCTGCTGGGTTACCTGCAAAACATGCACTGTGTGGGGTCCTGAGGACCGAGTTTGAGAACCCCTGTGTTAGGGCATTACTGTGGGATCATAATATGTTGTCAGGGACATCACTGTGGCGGCTTAATATGATGCAAGGGGCATTACTTTGTGGGGCATAATAAGGTGTTGCTCAGTGTATGTGCACAGGATTTTTTCATCTATCTATCTATCTATCTATCTATCTATCTATCTATCTATCTATCTATCTTTTATTTATATCTTTATTTATTTCTCTGACGTCCTAGTGGATGCTGGGAACTCCGAAAGGACCATGGGGAATAGCGGGCTCCGAAGGAGGCTGGGCACTCTAGAAAGATTTAGAACTACCTGGTGTGCACTGGCTCCTCCCACTATGACCCTCCTCCAAACCTCAGTTAGATTTTGTGCCCGGCCGAGGTTGGATGCACACTAGGGGCTCTCCTGAGCTCTTAGAAGAAAGATAGTCTTAGGTTTTTTATTTTCAGTGAGACCTGCTGGCAACAGGCTCACTGCAGCGAGGGACTAAGGGGAGAAGAAGCGAACTCGCCTGCTTGCAGCCGGATTGGGCTTCTTAGGCTACTGGACACCATTAGCTCCAGAGGGATCGACCGCAGGCCCAGCCTTGATGTTCGGTCCCGGAGCCGCGCCGCCGTCCCCCTTACAGAGCCAGAAGCAAGAAGATGGTCCGGAAAATCGGCGGCATGAAGACATCAGTCTTCACCAAGGTAGCGCACAGCACTGCAGCTGTGCGCCATTGCTCCTCTCACACTTCACACTCCGGTCACTGAGGGTGCAGGGCGCTGGGGGGGGGCGCCCTGAGGCAGCAATAAAAACACCTTGGCTGGCAAAAATACCTCAATATATAGCCCCAGGGGCTATATATGAGGTAAATACCCCTGCCAGATTCCATAAAAAAGCGGGAGAATAGGCCGCGGAAAAGGGGCGGAGCTATCTCCCTCAGCACACTGGCGCCATTTTTCCCTCACAGCTCCGCTGAAAGGAAGCTCCCTGGCTCTCCCCTGCAGACTACACTACAGAAAAGGGTAAAAAAGAGAGAGGGGGGGCATTTAATTTGGCACAGTATATAGTTTATATTAAAAAGCAGCTATAAGGGACATAACTCAGTTAGTCCCTGCCTTATATAGCGCTCTGGTGTGTGCTGGCATACTCTTACTCTGTCCCCCCAAAGGGCTTTTGTGGGTCCTGTCCTCTATATAGAGCATTCCCTGTGTGTGTGGAGTGTGTCGGTACGGCTGTGTCGACATGTTTGATGAGGATAATGAGGTGGAGGCGGAGCAGATGCCTTTAGAAGGGATGTCACCCCCTGGGGGGCAGACACCTGAGTGGATGAGCTTATGGAAAGAAATGAGTGCACGTATAGACTCATTACATAAGAAATTTGACGACATGCCGACTGTGGGACAGCCGAGTTCTCAGCTCGTGCCTGTCCAGGTGTCTCAAAAGTCATCAGGGGCTCTGAAACGCCCGCTATCTCAGATGGCACAAGTAGATGTCGACACGGATACTGACACCAGTGTCGACGACGATGAGTCACATTTAATGCCCATTAAGGCCATTCACTGCATGATTGAGGCAATGAAAGAGGTGTTAAATATTTCTGATTTACATCCAGGTACCACAAAAAAGGGAATTATGTTTGGGGAGAAAAAACTACCTGTAGTTTTTCCCCCGTCAGATGAATTAAATGAAGTGTGTGAAGAAGCGTGGGCTTCCCCTGATAAGAAATTGGTAATTCCTAAGAAGGTACTAATGGCGTTCCCTTTCCCGCCAGAGGATAGGTTACGTTGGGAAACACCTCCTAGGGTGGATAAAGCGCTCACACGTTTGTCTAAAAAGGTGGCACTACCGTCTCAGGATACGGCCGCCCTTAAGGAACCTGCTGATAGAAAGCAGGAGGCGATCCTGAAGTCTGTATATACACACTCAGGCATTATACTTAGACCAGCTATTGCGTCAGCATGGATGTGCAGTGCTGCCGCTGCGTGGTCGGATAAACTGTCAGAAAATATTGACACACTAGACAGAGACACGATTCTGCTAACAATTGACCATATCAAAGACTCAGTCTTATATATGAGAGATGCACAGCGGGAAATCTGCCGGCTGGCATCTAAAGTAAGTGCATTGTCCATCTCTGCTAGGAGATGCTTATGGACTCGCCAGTGGACTGGAGATGCAGATTCCAAAAGGCACATGGAAGTTTTGCCTTATAAGGGGGAGGAATTATTTGGGGATGGTCTCTCCGACCTAGTTTCCACAGCAACGTCTGGGAAGTCAGCATTTTTACCCCATGTCCCCTCACAGCCTAAGAAGGCGCCGTTTTATCAGGTTCAGTCCTTTCGAACCCAGAAAAACAAGCGGGGAAAAGGAGGGTCTTTTCTGTCTAGAGGCAGAGGTAGGGGAAAAAGGCTGCAACAAACAGCAGGTTCCCAGGAGCAAAAGTCCTCCCCCGCTTCCTCTTCCAAGTCCGCCGCATGACGGTGGGGCTCCACAGGCGGAGCCAGGTACGGTGGGGGCCCGCCTCATGAATTTCAGCGATCAGTGGGCTCGCTCACAGGTGGATCCCTGGATCCTTCAAATAGTATCTCAGGGGTACAAGCTGGAATTCGAGGCGGCTCCACCCCACCGGTTCCTAAAATCTGCCTTGCCGATTGCTCCCTCAGACAGGGAGGCGGTGCTAACAGCGATTCACAAGCTGTATTCCCAGCAGGTGATAATCAAGGTACCCCTACTTCAACAAGGCCGGGGTTACTATTCCACACTATTTGTGGTGCCGAAACCGGACGGTTCGGTGAGACCCATTTTAAATTTTAAATCCTTGAACACATACATAAAAAAATTCAAGTTCAAGATGGAATCGCTCAGGGCGGTTATTGCAAGCCTGGAGGAGGGGGATTACATGGTATCCCTGGACATCAAGGATGCTTACCTGCATGTCCCCATTTACCATCCTCACCAGGAGTACCTCAGATTTGTGGTACAGGATTGCCATTACCAATTCCAGACGCTGCCGTTTGGACTCTCCACGGCACCGAGGGTATTTACCAAGGTTATGGCGGAAATGATGATACTCCTTCGAAAAAAGGGAGTTTTAATTATCCCATACTTGGACGATCTCCTAATAAAGGCACGATCCAAGGAACAGTTGTTAGTGGGAGTAGCACTATCTCAGGAAGTGCTGCGCCAGCACGGCTGGATTCTGAATATCCCAAAGTCACAGCTGGTCCCGACGACACGTCTAATGTTCCTGGGAATGATTCTGGACACAGTCCAGAAAAAAGTGTTTCTCCCGGAGGAGAAAGCCAGGGAGTTGTCTTCTCTAGTCAGAGACCTCCTAAAACCAAAACAGGTATCGGTGCATCACTGCACGCGGGTCCTGGGAAAGATGGTAGCTTCTTACGAAGCAATTCCATTCGGCAGGTTCCATGCCAGAATTTTTCAGTGGGACCTGTTGGACAAGTGGTCCGGATCGCATCTTCAGATGCATCGCTTGATAACCCTGTCCCCAAGAACCAGGGTGTCTCTTCTGTGGTGGCTGCAGAGTGCTCATCTTCTGGAGGGCCGCAGATTCGGCATACAGGACTGGGTCCTGGTGACCACGGATGCCAGCCTACGAGGCTGGGGGGCAGTCACAAAGGGAAGAAACTTCCAAGGACTATGGTCAAGTCAGGAGACTTCCCTTCACATAAATATTCTGGAACTAAGGGCCATTTACAATGCCCTAAGTCAAGCAAAATCCCTGCTCCTACACCAGCCGGTGCTGATCCAGTCAGACAACATCACGGCAGTCGCCCATGTGAATCGACAGGGCGGCACAAGAAGCAGGATGGCAATGGCAGAAGCCACAAGAATTCTCCGATGGGCGGAAAATCATGTACTAGCACTGTCAGCAGTGTTCATCCCGGGAGTGGACAACTGGGAAGCAGACTTTCTCAGCAGGCACGACCTCCACCCGGGAGAGTGGGGACTTCATCCAGAAGTCTTCCAAATGATTGTAAATCAGTGGGGTCGTCCACAGGTGGACATGATGGCGTCCCGCCTAAACAAAAAACTAGAGAGGTATTGCGCCAGGTCAAGAGACCCTCAGGCGATAGCTGTGGACGCTCTAGTGACACCGTGGGTGTACCAGTCAGTTTATGTGTTCCCTCCTCTACCTCTCATACCGAAGGTATTGAGAATAATAAGAAAGCGAGGAGTAAACACAATTCTCGTGGTTCCGGATTGGCCAAGAAGAGCGTGGTACCCGGAACTTCAAGAGAGGATCTCAGAGGAGCCGTGGTCTCTGCCGCTCAGACAAGACCTGCTACAGCAGGGGCCCTGTCTGTTCCAAGACTTACCGCGGCTGCGTTTGACGGCATGGCGCTTGAACGCCGGATCCTGAAGGAAAAGGGCATTCCGGAGGAAGTCATTCCTACGCTTATTAAAGCTAGGAAAGAGGTTACAGCAAATCATTATCACCGCATATGGCGGAAGTATGTTGCATGGTGTGAGGCCGAAAAGGCCCCAACAGAGGAATTTCAACTAGGTCGATTTCTGCATTTCCTGCAAGCAGGAGTTAATATGGGCCTAAAACTGGGCTCCATTAAGGTACAGATCTCGGCTCTGTCGATTTTCTTTCAAAAAGAACTAGCTTCAGTACCTGAAGTTCAGACATTTGTTAAAGGAGTGCTGCATATTCAGCCCCCGTTTGTGCCCCCTGTGGCACCTTGGGATCTCAACGTGGTGTTGAGTTTCTTAAAATCACATTGGTTTGAGCCACTAAAAACCGTGGATCTGAAATATCTCACGTGGAAGGTGGTCATGTTATTGGCCTTGGCTTCTGCCAGGCGAGTATCAGAATTGGCGGCTTTGTCTTGTAAAAGCCCTTATCTGATTTTCCATATGGATAGGGCAGAATTGAGGACTCGTCCCCAGTTTCTCCCTAAGGTGGTGTCAGCGTTTCACCTGAACCAGCCTATTGTGGTGCCTGCGGCTACTAGGGACTTGGAGGACTCCAAGCTGCTAGACATTGTCAGGGCCCTGAAAATATATGTTTCCAGGACGGCTGGAGTCAGAAAATCTGACTCGCTGTTTATCCTGTATGCACCCAACAAGCTGGGTGCTCCTGCTTCTAAGCAGACTATTGCTCGCTGGATTTGTAGTACAATTCAGCTTGCTCATTCTGTGGCAGGCCTGCCACAGCCAAAATCTGTAAATGCCCATTCCACAAGGAAGGTGGGCTCATCTTGGGCGGCTGCCCGAGGGGTCTCGGCTTTACAACTTTGCCGAGCAGCTACTTGGTCAGGGGCAAACACGTTTGCAAAATTCTACAAATTTGATACCCTGGCTGAGGAGGACCTGGAGTTCTCTCATTCGGTGCTGCAGAGTCATCCGCACTCTCCCGCCCGTTTGGGAGCTTTGGTATAATCCCCATGGTCCTTTCGGAGTTCCCAGCATCCACTAGGACGTCAGAGAAAATAAGAATTTACTCACCGGTAATTCTATTTCTCGTAGTCCGTAGTGGATGCTGGGCGCCCATCCCAAGTGCGGTTTATCTGCAATACTTGTACATAGTTATTGTTAACTAAATCGGGTTATTGTTGAGCCATCTGTTGAGAGGCTCAGTTGTTTCATACTGTTAACTGGGTTTTATATCACGAGTTGTACGGTGTGATTGGTGTGGCTGGTATGAGTCTTACCCGGGATTCAAAATCCTTCCTTATTGTGTACGCTCGTCCGGGCACAGTGTCCTAACTGAGGCTTGGAGGAGGGTCATAGTGGGAGGAGCCAGTGCACACCAGGTAGTCCTAAATCTTTCTAGAGTGCCCAGCCTCCTTCGGAGCCCGCTATTCCCCATGGTCCTTTCGGAGTTCCCAGCATCCACTACGGACTACGAGAAATAGAATTACCGGTGAGTAAATTCTTATTTTTTTCCATATATGTCTTTCTTTTTTTCTCTGTGTGTGTGTGGGGGGGTGCTGCCTATTTTGTCAGTCCCAGGCTCCACAATTTCTGATTGCATCCCTGGTGTAGACACTGCTATGTTGGCCGGTACAGCCACGCTGTTCTCTTGAAGAATGGTGCAGTTGTGCACAGGTGGGCCCATTTTGTTACTAAAGAGCATTTTGCTGCAGATTTTAACAATTGCCGTTAATCATGTATATTTCCAGGTGGGTAAACCACGCTTATGCTGCTATTGAAAGCAGAAACATTCATCTGTCTGCAATTGTTACTCACTGGTGTGCGGATTATTTTCTACATATAGACGTGTCAGTGTATAATACAGTCCAAGATCTCAATGTAATTGCTCTTTGTTAAGGATTTGTGCAGTTACAAGCGCTGGGTGACAGTTCCGCTCACTGAACAAACCAACATTATTCTGCTGCCTTTGGTTATTTTATTTTTTTGTAGTTGTTTTTGAAAGGTTAGTGCATTCTCAATTCCAACTCCCACCCCCACCTCTCCATCTTCTATTGTAAAGGGGCATTACCATCTATGTAAATATGTAAATTATTTTAGGGGTCTATTTACTAAAGGGCCCTACACACTGGCAGATAGCATGCACGATATGAATGTTCTCGTTCATTAATGAACGAGAACTCATTCATTAATGAACGAGAACTCGTTCATATCGTGCAGTATGCGGCCCCGCGCTCGTTAATGGTTGGTGCCCCGTCGCTTATACATGCAGGCCAATATGGACGAGATTGTCCATATTAGCATGCATTGCTATGGAGCCGGGTGACGGGGGGAGTGAAGAAACGTCACTCCCCCTGCCGCCGGGTCGGCCATATCTGCCGTCGGGCAGCTCGGTGGCGGATCTGCCAGTGTGTAGGGCCCATAAGCCTTAGAGAGAGATAAAGTGAAGAGAGTGAGAAACTACCAGACAATCTGCTTCTGTCATTTTTCAATTACAACCTGTGACATGGCAGTTAGGAGCTGATTGCCTGGTACTTTATCTCTCTCCACTTTATCTCTCTACAAGTCTTAGTACATCACTCCATTCGGAGTGTTATAATGTGGGGAAGTTGCTCTTAGCAACTACCTGTAATATATCTACTTCCGTCTTTGAAATGACAGAAGCTGGTTGCTATGGGCAACTACTCAACTATGAGGGAGATTATTCAAAGCTTGGAGACAGATAAAATACTAACCAATCAGCTTCTTACTGTTATTTTACAGGCTGTTTATCTCTATATATAAGGCTTGATAACTCTCCCCTTTGGTCTGTAAGGGAAGTGCCGGAAACCCGTTGGCAAAAACTAGGGACAGCCATCGGTGTGTTCGGCATCGATGGTTGCCATTGATGGTGAAACTGAGTGGTCATCGATGGTCACCAACTATACTGTGGGAGATCATCAATGGTTTCACTCATCGATGGTCATCCCTGTTATTTCAGTGAATGACCCGCAGACCAATCACAGTCCAGGGACAGGGCTTTGCAGGTGTTGGGGGCAGATCTTTGCTCCAAGTCCCGGAACCTTGCAATAAAAATACAAATATTTGTTTATGCTGTGCCATCAATGGAGGGAAACCATCTGGTTCTCTCCCATCAATGGCAAAAGCATTCAACATCGGCCATAAACCAGAGATGGTTGGGAATCATCGGTGGTCGATGACCATCCCTAGCATAAATGGGTGCCTAGAGAATCACCTGGATCTCTGTCTATGGCAAGGGTGCACCTCATTAAATTCTTTTACTAGATTATAGTGAAGATTTAAAAATGTCAGACTCATGCACGGGGCAACTTTGTAATGGGAACCACGCTGGAGGGCCTCCCCTGCACCCAACTCACATCAGCATTAGTGCTGAACATTACAGTAACAACAGGTGATACTGTATTAAATACAGAATGGGACAGTCTACAAACAACCTGCCATGTTATTAGTGTATTCAATACACTAAATTGAATAAGTAGGATCGTGGTGAATAGTTTGTAGACTGTCCCCTTATTGCAGGGGATATCTTGCAGCAAATTCAGCACTAAGAGCAGAAGAGGCAGACGAAAGAGGCCATTGTCATGAAGCAATGTGACATAATGTGAACTGGGAGCACTACAATGTGGAATAATGTGAACTGGGGGCTCTACAATGTGGCATAATTTGTGCTGGGGATACTACAATGTTATATAATGTGATCTGGGGGCCCTACAATGTGACATAATGTGATCTGGGGGCACTACAATGTGGCATAATGTGAACTGGGGGATACTACAATGTGGCATAATGTGAACTGGGTGCCATACAATGTGGCATATTGTGAACTGGGGACACTACAATGTGGCAAAATGTGAACTGGGTGCCATACAATGTGGGATAATGTATGCTGGGGGCCCTACAATGTGACAAAATGGGAACTGGGTGCTCTACAATGTGGCATAATGGGATCTGGGGGCCATCAAATGTGGCATAATGTAAACTGGGAGCCCCACAATGTGGCATAATGTGTGCTGGGTACACTACAATGTGGCATAATGTGAACTGGGTGCTCTACAGTTAGACATAATGTTATCTGGGAGCTCTACAAATGTGGCATAATGTGATCTTGGGCCTCTAAATGTGGCATAATGTCATCTGGGGGCTCTACAATGTGGCACAATGTGTGGTGGGGGCACTACAATGTGGCATAATGTGAACTAGGGCCCCCACAATGTAGCATAATATGATCTGGGGGCTCTACAATGTGGCATAATGTAAACTGGGGCACTACAGTGTGGCATAATGTGTGCTGGGGGCCCTGCAATGTGGCATAATGTGTGCTGAGGCCTCTACAATGTGTCATAATGTGAACTAGGGCACCTACAATGTGGCATAATATGATCTTGGGGCTCTACAATGTGGCATAATGTAAACTGGGGGCACTACAGTGTGGCATAATGTGTTCTGGGGGGGCCTACAATGTGGCATAATATGGACTGGGAGATCTGTGTTGTATACTAGGGCACTACTATGGGTCATAAAATGATCTAGAGAGCTACTATGGGTCATAAAATGAATAACCGCTACAGGAAAAAGTGTATAATGTAGTTACTAACCACTTCATGTTTGCATAACAAAGTAAACAGCAATGCAAGATAGCAGACGATCCAGAACGGGGATCTCCTTTTTGCATCTTTCTCATTTTTGTTTTCCTACAATGTATTTTTCTTCCAAGTTTTATGTAATGAACAGCTCGGTTGAATATGTTTGCGCTTTATAAATAAGTGATGATGATAAATCACAAAGCAAGTAACTGCGGGAACCATGGGGTGAAAGGAGCCGGCAACAGACATCTGCAAAATTTGTAAGCATATACTATATGGTTTCCATCACTAACAAGTCACATGTGGCAATAGTACTCAGAAAATGAGATATTTTCAGTACAGATTGTATTAATGACAACACAAAGGCGGTGGTCCTAGGGGTCTGTGCCTTACATGTTTGCTCAAGCTCCGAAACAAATTCTACACAACCAAGACCAATTGTATTAAAATGATGATACAATAAACCATAGACAAAACGTTTTGATGCAATAAGCGTCTGTTAACATATGTTTATAAAGTGGCAAAATTCTGTGCAGCGTTGTATGATTATAATAGAGTGTGGATTAGGGTGTACTATTATAATAGGATGTGCTGAGGGACATTCTGCCATGAAGGGTATATGCTGTATGTAGAAAGTCTGTGTTTATGGGATCTGTGTATTACTATATGGTTGAATCAGGGTGATTTTTTTTATCGTCAGTCATGGCCGCAATAAAAAAAATCTCGTATTACCAAACAAATTTAAATAAAATATCACCCTATCACTCTTCCGGAGCAGCACAGGTTATCTTATAGCCAGGGATTTATACATAATATATGATTCCGCTAACCAGGTCACACATGCACAGTTAAACAGAAAACAAAGACTTGGTGTTCCAGTTCAGCTAAATACAAAAACAAAACAAAAACAATAATAACAAAAAATAAATAAATAAATGTAGAATATGTTTCAATAGATCTATTCTGAGATACAGTAGGCCTACTACACACAGATATGCAGTCAAGATCAGCTGGAATCAAGTTTTTATCATAGCGTCCAGTGGTGAAATTAAACTGCACCCACAGAATCCAATGCAGCAGTGCCTCTAGTGGTCAAATAGCAGTGCCTCTAGTGGTCAAATAGCAGTGCCTCTAGTGGTCAAATGTACTCTGCCATATTGGTTTACTGTGTTTTTCAAATAGTAATCAGTGTGATATATAGATATCTATATCTATCTATATATATTATATGTATAAGATGGTCGGGTTAGGATTTACCATGAACTCACGTTAATTCTGGCGTTAAGAACCAAGCAACCAAGCAATACCGAAACCCGCACATCTCTAAAAAAATATAAAAAAAATATATATATTTATATATATATATATATATACACACACACACACACTGCTCAAAAAAATAAAGGGAACACTTAAACAACACAATGTAACTCCAAGTCAATCACGCTTCTGTGAAATCAAACTGTCCACTTAGGAAGCAACACTGATTGACAATCAATTTCACATGCTGTTGTGCAAATGGAATAGACAACAGGTGGAAATTATAGGCAATTAGAAAGACACCCCCAATAACGGAGTTGTTCTGCAGGTGGTGACCACAGACCACTTCTCAGCTCCTATGCTTTCTGGCTGATGTTTTGGTCACTTTTGAAAGCTGGCGGTGCTTTCACTCTGGCTCAGGTAGTGCAGCTCATCCAGGATGGCACATCAATGCGAGCTGTGGCAAGAAGGTTTGCTGTGTCTGTCAGCGTAGTGTCCAGAGCATGGAGGCGCTACCAGGAGACAGGCCAGTACATCAGGAGACGTGGAGGAGGCCGTAGGAGGGCAACAACCCAGCAGCAGGACGGCTACCTCCGCCTTTGTGCAAGGAGGAACAGGAGGAGCACTGCCAGAGCCCTGCAAAATGACCTCCAGCAAGCCACAAATGTGCATGTGTCTACTCAAACGATCAGAAACAGACTCCATGAGGGTGGTATGAGGGCCCGACGTTCACAGGTGGGGGTTGTGCTTACAGCCCAACACTGTGCAGGACGTTTGGCATTTGCCAGAGAACACCAAGATTGGCAAATTCGCCACTGGCGCCCTGTGCTCTTCACAGATGAAAGCAGGTTCTCACTGAGCACATGTGACAGACGTAACAGAGTCTGGAGACGCCAAGGAGAACGTTCTGCTGCCTGCAACATCCTCCAGAACGACCAGTTTGGCAGTGAGTCAGTAATGGTGTGGGGTGGCATTTCTTTGAGGGGCCGCACAGCCCTCCATGTGCTCGCCAGAGGTATCCTGACTGCCATTAGGTACCGAGATGAGATCCTCAGACCCCATGTGAGACCGTATGCTGGTGCGGTTGGCCCTGGGTTCCTCCTAATGCAAGAGCAATGCTAGACCTCATGTGGCTGGAGTGTGTGAGCAGTTCCTGCAAGACGAAGGCATTGATGCTATGGACTGGCCCGCCCGTTTCCCAGACCTGAATCCAATTGAGCACATCTGGGACATCATGTCTCGCTCCATCCACCAACGCCATGTTGCACCACAGACTATCCAGGAGTTGGCGGATGCTTTAGTCCAGGTCTGGGAGGAGATCCCTCAGGAGACCATCTGCCACCTCATCAGGAGCATGCCCAGGCGTTGTAGGGAGGTCATACAGGCACGTGGAGGCCACACACACTACTGAGCCTCATTTTGACATTACATCAAAGTTGGATCAGCCTGTAGTGTGTTTTTCCACTTTAATTTTGAGGGTGACTCCAAATCCAGACCTCCATGGGTTAATACATTTGATTTCCATTGATAATTTTTGTGTGATTTTGTTGTCAGCACATTCAACTATGTAAAGAACAAAGTATTTAATAAGAACATTTCATTCATTCAGATCTAGGATGTGTTATTTTAGTGTTCCCTTTATTTTTTTGAGCACATATATATATATATATATATATTTTACACAAACACAGAGTATATATACTGTATATGTATGTAGATACATACTTATATTTCCATATAAGTGGCCAATAGAAACCTTTTTTTAAATGCATGTAGCCATAGGGGTCATTGTGCCTTATCACCAATGCAGGGAAATGTCACTGATGATCCCATTGTGAATGTATGTATCTCTGATTTATCCCCTTTCCCCCTGCCCCCTAAAGAATATAAGATAATGGGGGTAAGGTGCAATCAGGGAGATTGCTAGACCCTTCAGGGAGTCGAGGAGATTGCGGCTATTTCAGGGAGACTGTCGGATAATCGTGGAGAATTATTAAGTATGACCTATAGGATGTCAGCTCCTACGCGTTCTGAGGTTACATCTTTGCGTATAAGCATTTATTTTACAGTGCAATATTCTTGATAGATGATATTGGGAATCTTGGACCTTAGTCGCTGTGATCTCATAAGTGCAATTTCATGGTTTTGGATGTTCTTGGTGAGTAAGACATTTCTAGAAGTAACATGCACAATGGCCGTCATTCCGAGTTGTTCGCTCGCAAGCTGCTTTTAGCAGCATTGCACACGCTAAGCCGCCGCCTACTGGGAGTGAATCTTAGCTTATCAAAATTGCGAACGAAAGATTAGCAGAATTTCGAATAGACACTTCTTAGCAGTTTCTGAGTAGCTCCACACTTACTCTGCATCTGCGATCAGTTCAGTCAGTTTCGTTCCTGGTTTGACGTCACAAACACACCCAGCGTTCGCCCAGACACTCCCCCGTTTCTTCAGACACTCCCGCGTTTTTCCCAGAAACGGCAGTGTTTTTCACACACTCCCATAAAACGGCCAGTTTCCGCCCAGAAACACCCACTTCCTGTCAATCACATTACGATCACCAGAACGAAGAAAAAACCTTGTAATGCCGTGAGTAAAATACCTAACTGCATAGCAAATTTACTTGGCGCAGTCGCACTGCGGGCATTGCGCATGCGCATTAGCGACTGATCGCTCCGTTGCGAGAAAAATATAACGAGCGAACAACTCGGAATGACCCCCAATGTGTATACTGTATATAATCACATATAATGCCTTCACATTCTCAGAGTTTATTAATTACTGGCGATAATCCGGCTGCTATAAGCTAGGCAGAGAAACGCTCCCTTGTCCTGACTGAGCTCTGCAAACAGCCTTCATATATTTCTTCCTGATTCGTACAGGGAAAGGGTTAAAGATCCATGGGTACGCACTGGTCCTAGCTGGGATTGGTCCATTAATCCCAGTCACGCTGACTGCTCCAGTCTGGGGTCCTGGAGATGTGTACTGAGGGGAACGCAGCAGGTTTCTGGCACCAGGCAGCACAGCTGACTGACTGCAGCAGCACTTACCAAAGACTTCATTCACAGGCTGAGCACGGAACCAGGGTACTTAGAAAATGCCACCAATAATGTCACAACAGTTTCAATTAGTTTATTTACTTCGCTCCAGTGAAAACAAAAGCAGCCCGTTGTGTATTTATTTATTTATTTTCAATTTGCTGATGTTCAGTTCGCTTTCCTGCGCGCAGGAGAGACGCGGCCAATCTGCAACGCTCGGCTGGGGCTGCCAATCAGCACAGGAAAAGCTTGAGTGGAGCAAATCTGGAAGGGTGATGAACATAGGTGTTTGTCATATACAGTAATAAAGGGAAGGCGTTCAATCTAGATAACAAATGACATTTTTCCTGTATACTAAAAGCCCCCATCAGACTGCGTGCAGAGGTCACGGGAACTGTGTTACTGGTTTTGTGCTGCTAGTGTTACATTACATACCACTGGCGTGTTCTTACGGTGGCCACACATGCCTATCCTCAAATCTCACCAAATAGCCCTGTTTGGCGCACCACAGGCTTTGCGACTTATCCGCGCCAAAACTCTAATTCTAATGGGGGTATTTATCAAAAAAAATAAAAGGCAGCTGTATTAAGCCTGGAGAAGGCATAAAGAAGTGATAAAGCAGTGATAAGTGCAAGATGATAACGCACCAGACAATCAGCTCATAACTGCAAATTTACATATTTGAGCTGATTGACTGGTGCGTTATCACCTTGAACTTATTACCGCTTTATCACTTCTTTATGCCTTCTCCTCACTTAATACATCTGCCCCCTTGGAGAGAGATAAAAATATGAGAGATAAAGTATCAACCAATCAGCTACTAACTGTCATTTAAAAAAAATAAAATGAAACACAGCCTGTAACATGTAAGGTAGATGATGATTGGCTAGTATTTTATTTCTCTGAATTTTATCACTCCCTGAGCTTTGATAAATACCCTCTTAGTACTAGTACGCTATAAGCGAACTAAGACGCAAAGCTGAGTAAAAAGTAGCACAATGAAGAAACCTATAGCAGAATGAAGGAAAAAGTGGTAAAACAGAGGAAGAAGTGCACAATCTAGGGTGAAAAGGCAAAATAATGGTCCGATATGAGTGATCTGCGCCATGGATAATTACGCTTAGGACCTCATTCAGAAATGGACGCAGATCATTACATCCGCGTCCATCTCCTCACACGCTGGGGGCTGCCCAAGACAGGGCAAGACCACCCAGCATGTAGGTGTAGGATCGCGCACGTGCACTGCATCCGGTGCGCAAAGCCCCTGAATACGGCCTCTGCGTGCGAACGCGCGGCTGTGTTCAGGTTGAGTGAACCCCTTAGTCTGCAACATTATACTCATTCCAGTTTGCAACAATGTGGACAACCAGTAGGCTAGCAAGATGACATGATATAGCAGATACATCAGAATGAGAAATAAAAGGGGAGGGGGCTAAAGTATGTACCCTTCCCATGTCTCTCAGGTATGTCATAGTAGTGTTCCCCAGCAGAGGCAGAACTCTGGGAGGCAACGGAGTCAGCTGCCGCCGGGCTCCTGCTTTGAAGGGGGGCACCTTACGCCACTGTTCCCCAGGAGGAGTAATAAATCCTGCAAAAAGGTGCTATTATCAGATTTAGGGTTTCGTGCCTTGGATAAAAAATAGACAGCTACAGATGAAGCCACGCTAGTCGCGACGGAGACACGCCCCATTCTCTGAATGGGAGTGTCTCTGTTCACTCCCGGCATGACTAGACGGACGGATCGCCTAGTCACGCTGGGAATGCTCGTTTGCGATGGAGCCGCCTCAGATGAGCGCGGCTCCCTCTGTAAGTAAAGACATGACCATTTTTCCCAAATCTGCCATTTTGGTGTATGGGTCATGTCCATAGGCACCCTGGGCGCGGTAAGATTTACATGCATTAAGTCTACAGTCATTAGGTCGTACCCATATGGTCGAAATACAAAAAGGTCGACACTGACAAAAGGCCGACGTATGAAAGACCGATAGTGGAAAAGGTTGACACGGACAAAATGTCGACTTGTCGATGGTCGTCACCCAAAAATGGTCAACACTTTTTTTTGCATCTCGGGGGTTAGTGTATATATTTTTTTAATCTGGGACCACCATTTGTTGAAACGTGTCCCCTCGCAGGCATGCTTCGCTGGCCACGCCGCGGGCACTGCGCTTCGTTCTGCTTCACTCGCCACAAGAATACAAAAGGTTATGATCTGTGACATAAGTAGTCAAGGAGGGAACAAGTCCAGAAACATGAAAGCCCCCAAAAAGTGTGTCAACTACATGTGTGTCGGCCATATGAACGTGTTGTCCTTTTGAACCTGTCAACTTTTTCTAGTGTCGACCTATCATTTGTTGACCTTTTGTCCATGTTGACCTTTGACCCAGGGCCCTACGTGTGCTGCTCACTCTACTGCCCGTATAGATACGCCATGGGTCATGATGCGGTTTGAAATACTGCTTACATCAAAATCCAGTTCCATTTCCCGTGTTGTTTCCCAGAGATTCCCGTCTTGGCATGGGGTGTGAGTACAGGAAAATAATTACATAGAAAATATTTATAACTATTCCATTTAGGCAAAGAGAAATTACGATTTCTCGACTTCAAGCTGCGGTGTAAAAGTTTCCATTATATTATGTGTTTCTGATAATTGCAGCTCTTCAGTAGGAAATTGTTACATCATGACATAAACCTCTGTGTCTTCGGAATACCGGAAATGTGGTGCTAGTCATACAGAAGATTTAAATGGTGTCATGGCGCCTGATTCAAAGATGTAGGATTATGCGTTCGCAGCTGTGATCCCGTATGCAGCGAATGTGCCGCCGCTTGGAAATTTTCGGAGACGTCCACCAGCGGCAGTGCCAGTCCAAGCGGCTGAGTACAAAGACGCAGATCAGTTGATCATTGCAATTCTGAGTTGCGCAGTATGTCCGCAGGATGTGAGGCGCCAGAGCCAATGTTACTGCATATGGGATTGCAGACAACGGCTGAGACACGCTCCAAAAATGGTCGCAACATGCTTGCGTTTAGCCACCACACTCCATTACCTCTCCGAAACGGCCCCCGACTGTCAATCACTTTGCGAAAAAATTCTCTCTTTAAACCATTGGGGCAAATTCGCAGTGCGACTGAGACGCATGACGGTAACAGGTCCTGTGTTTTGCTCTATACGTGTATTACATAGTATATTATTACAGGGTGTATTACATACTATACTACTACAGCGTGTATTACATACTATACTACTACAGCGTGTATTACATACTATACTGCTACAGCGTGTATTACATACTATACTACTACAGTGTGTATTACATACTATACTACTACAGCGTGTATTACATACTATACTACTACTACAGCGTGTATTACATACTATACTACTACAGCGTGTATTACATACTATACTACTACAGCGTGTATTACATACTATACTACTACAGCGTGTATTACATACTATACTACTACAGCGTGTATTACATACTATACTACTACTACAGCGTGTATTACATACTATACTACTACAGCGTGTATTACATACTATACTACTACAGCGTGTATTACATACTATACTACTACAGCGTGTATTACATACTATACTACTACAGCGTGTATTACATAGTATATTATTACAGGGTGTATTACATACTATACTACTACAGCGTGTATTACATACTATACTACTACAGCGTGTATTTCATACTATACTACTACAGCGTGTATTACATACTATACTACTACTACAGCGTGTATTACATACTATACTACTACAGCGTGTATTACATACTATACTACTACAGCGTGTATTACATACTATACTACTACAGCGTGTATTACATACTATACTACTACAGCGTGTATAACATACTATACTACTACAGCGTGTATTACATACTATACTACTACAGCGTGTATTACATACTATACTACTACAGCGTGTATTACATACTATACTACTACAGCGTGTATTACATACTATACTACTACAGCGTGTATTACATACTATACTACTACAGCGTGTATAACATACTATACTACTACAGCGTGTATTACATACTATACTACTACAGCGTGTATTACATACTATACTACTACAGTGTGTATTACATACTATACTACTACAGCGTGTATTACATACTATACTACTACAGCGTGTATTACATACTATACTACTACAGCGTGTATTACATACTATACTACTACAGCGTGTATTACATACTATACTACTACAGCGTGTATTACATACTATACTACTACAGCGTGTATTACATACTATACTACTACAGCGTGTATTACATACTATACTACTACAGCGTGTATTACATACTATACTACTACAGCGTGTATTACATACTATACTACTACAGCGTGTATTACATACTATACTACTACAGCGTGTATTACATACTATACTACTACAGCGTGTATTACATACTATACTACTACAGCGTGTATTACATACTATACTACTACAGCGTGTATTACATACTATACTACTACAGCGTGTATTACATACTATACTACTACAGCGTGTATTACATACTATACTACTACAGCGTGTATAACATACTATACTACTACAGCGTGTATTACATACTATACTACTACAGCGTGTATTACATACTATACTACTACAGCGTGTAT
Organism: Pseudophryne corroboree; assembly: GCF_028390025.1. NCBI lineage: Eukaryota > Metazoa > Chordata > Amphibia > Anura > Myobatrachidae > Pseudophryne > Pseudophryne corroboree. The sequence goes on along the minus strand of NC_086450.1, from coordinate 48,617,444 downwards.
TACATACTATACTACTACAGCGTGTATTACATACTATACTACTACAGCGTGTATTACATACTATACTACTACAGCGTGTATTACATACTATACTACTACAGCGTGTATTACATACTATACTACTACAGCGTGTATTACATACTATACTACTACAGCGTGTATTACATACTATACTACTACAGCGTGAATAACATACTATACTACTACAGTGTTGTTCAGAGCACTTACATGATGCAGTGAAATGGTATGGAAGCTATATTCCGATACTGTATCACAACTAGCTGCCAATTACACTGTCAGTGTTCTGTAAACTTATTGGTGCAATGGTGTTTTAGTGTAAACTATTCATTTAATGATTTTTTTTATTTTTTTTATAAAAATCGGAACAGCCGTGTTACATATTCATCTTGCAATCCCTTTTGATGCCAAATGCAGTAAACTGCTAATGGGAACCTATTACTTAATCATTCAGCAGTTGGGATTCTGACAGCGGTTGGGGTTCGGCACTAGTGGGAGAGTTAAGGTTAGGCTGCGGGGTGGGTGAGGTTAGGCTGCGGTTGGGAGGGAGCAATTAGGGTTAGTCTGCGGTGATGAGCGGTTAGGGTTAGGCTGTGTAGGTGGGGGAGGTTGGATTTAGGCTGCGGGAGTGGAGGTGTATAAATATTTAATGGGACATGTCGGGATTCTGGAAGTCGGGAGCCCTTTGTTGGTCTTCTGCCAGGATTTCATACCCAACCCGATTATTCTGCCAATTACAAGTTTTAGCAAAGTGCCCGTGCGCAGCGGTACATTTTTGAATATCTCTTGGTTATCCTCATTCAGACGGATCTTTGCCAGATCTGTGTGTCTGTGGAATGCGACAACTGGGCAGTAACGCTGCGGGCACACGCAATAGATGCGACTCGAGGGCGTATTGCAAGAGTTCAGTGTGATCCTGTGGCATGCACGCTGGTGCTTGGCCGATCTCTTGCATGGGCCAAGTGCAAGTGGCAACACTAATAGTGAAGGTTGCGTCTGAGGACAGAAACACAGCGGACGGTGCGGTTTCCCACTAGAAGCCATATGGATGCATAGCATTAGCAGAAGTTAGTAAATCTGGCTGATGCCGCCTTCCGCACTGACTGACTCTTTGAGTGCCACTCATAGGCTCACGGCCAGTCCAGAAACAGTAGGCTGGATGCCGAATTCCAGAGCCGTCTACATTTTATTGCCATTTTGTTGTTCAATAAACATCGGCGAATCCTTGTCCTATTATTTAACTATTTTGGTTCAAAGGAAGAAGAATGTTCTGATTAAGCTCTCAATTTTCACATCATATTCCGACAACAAGGCCATCTGCTTACCAGTTAAAAACTTTCGAGCGAACGCTAATCCTGTCAGTTTATACAATCGATGTTACTGTTAATGAAACACATAGCACGCAGTGACAACATGAAAGATTCTGCTCTGCCCTCTGTAGTCTAATTTCAGTGGCTTTGCTATTAATGAAACTGAATAATGAAAGATACAGGGCAGGCAGGGCAGCTGTGGTTTTTTTTAAAGGGGAAGTAACGTCTCTGGAATTAGTATATGTCAGAACTGCCTATTACTTACCTGAATCAGTGTTATTCAACTACTGTGCCGTGACACACTAGTGTGCCCTGAGCAGTATCCAGGTGTGCCGCCACAGAATCAGAGCCAGGCCCGTCAGTGTGCTGCCGCTATTAAGGCCCTGGAACGATCAATACTGGTGAGTTTAGTGGTTGCAGAGTGAGTTCTAATTTTGGGCCCGGGCAGTGTTGGACTCTTCTGCCTTTTTCAGATGTGGCTCAGGCGTTACCTATGGAGAAGCTGCAACCAGTAGCGGATCTTGCCACGGGCAAGCAGGACTTTTGCCCGGGGCGCCGCCTTCCGGAGGGCGCCAGCGCCATCCGGAGGGCGCCGCACCATGGCAAGATCCGCTGCTGCTGTGCCCCCCGTTGGTCGCTCTGTCCCGCTGCCGCTGTCCCCCGCTGCCCCCCGCTGTGAAGGGAACTAGACGCGTAGTGTCTAGTTTCCCTTCATGGAGAGGACCTTTACTGTGCGGTGCGCGATGACGTCATCGCGCACCGCACAGCAAAGGTCCTCTCCACGAAGGGAAACTAGACGCGAGCGTCTAGTTTCCCTTCGTGGAGAGGACCTTTGCTGTGCGGTGCGCGATGACGTCATCGCGCACCGCACATCATTTCACTACTGTACAGGGGGCGTAAATGACCACGCCCCCTGTACAAAGCCACGCCCCCTTTGCCCGCCCGGGGCGCTGGAAGAAGCAGAACCGGCCCTGGCTGCAACATGACATCCTAGGACACGCAACTGCACCATGCATCACCATTATATTTGTGTGCCTTGGCAAAATTTAGATCTTGTTCAGTGTGCCGCGAGTTGTAAAAGGTTGAAAATCTCTGACCTGAATAATATGAAAAAGTGTTTATACTTTACTATGCACTTGTTTGGCTTGCCTGCAATGCAACAGGAAGCCGTGTAAGGAGAGAGAAGCAGGGACTGACAGATCAGACTGCTGATGCGGATTGCTGATTACCCAGGAACTTAACCTGTATCTGATGCCGGGATCCGTTCTGAAGATCGACACTGTCTAGGTCGACAATGTTTAGGTCGACCACGATAGGTCGACAGTCACTAGGTTGACATGGTTGGAAGGCCGACAGGGTTGCTAGGTCGACGTGTGCTAGGTCGACAGGTCAAAAGGTCGACATGAGTTTTCCTCATTTTTTTTCTTCTATTTTTGAACTTTTTCATAGTTACCGATCCACGTGGGCTACGATTGGAACAGTAAACTGTGCCAAGCGAAGCGGTAGCGGAGCGAGGCACCTTGGGGGACACGGAGCACTAGTTGGGGTTCCCGGTCACTCTACGAAGAAAACGACACACACAAAAAAAACTCATGTCGACCTAGAAATCCTTTCGACCTTCCAACCCTGTCGACCTAGTGACTGTCGACCTATAGTGGTCGACCTAAACATTGTCGACTTAAACACTGTCAATCTAATGATCCACACCCCTGATGCCATCTGCATGCTGTCCTAAAGGCGCAGGAGAGACTGCAATTAGGTGCAGAGGTGATACATTATAATGGGATCCTGGTCAGGATCCCGGCAGACGGAAACCTGACTGCCGCGATCCTGAACACCGGGATCCCGTACGGGCAGGTAAGCCACGGGTAGGGGGTGTTTAGGTTTAGGCTGAGGGGGAAGGCTTAGGGTTTGGCTGTGGGGAAGGGAGGGTTAGATTTAGGCTGCGGGAAGGGAGGGTTAGGGGGGCATTGGGGGAAGGTAAGTATACTTACCTAGCCCCCTGGATTCTAAGCATTGGGATGCCGCGTTTGGTCTTCTGACCACCAGCATCCCAAATGCCAGAATATCATACCCAATGCATTATTAGAGGGCTGCAGTATAATGTGAGGGTAACACTGCACAGCAAATTTTGCCTTCATGACTGATATCTGAACATCTAAATTTTGTAATGAAATGTGCCTTTCCGTTGCCATGCTCTTGCTCCCGATTAGAATATCAATGTCCTTTGAAGTGAATATCTTATTTCTAATTTAGCAATTTATAAAGCACACACAGACTGCGCGGTGCTTTACAGAGAATAATTCAGTCTACAATCTATAGTCCCTTTGACATGGCACACATACTGTACATACTCCAAACCTGGGGCACACCTATGCAAACATGAGAAGAACATACAAACTCCACATAAATTAAACATGAATTGAACTCATGACCTTAGTGCAGTAAGTCAGTAATGCTGACCACTACACCAACCATGCTGTATTATCTATTGGCTTTATGTAGGATTAGATATATCTTTTACAGCACGTTACCATCTATTTTATTTAAACTGAATTAACTTGCATGATTGGATGATTTATTATTTTTATTATATTTTTGTTTTGCATTTGTTGCAGTTCACAAGCAACACTGTATCTCTGTGTGCTGTGTGCTTGGCTTTGCAGGTCTTGTCATTGTGGCGCTGTGCTGTATTGTGCTACGTCGAGCGCATTACAGGTCTTACCAGAGAGTTGTGTCCCTGGTTACGGAGCCCTACTTGAAAGTGGAGCATTTGAACCTGTTCCTATTCCCCCGTTTAATCCTCCCAGAAGTGGAAGCCTCTGGCAGGATATTATTATTCTGAGTGTTTTCAGATGAGGAAGAAAAACAAATGCATGAGTGTATAATTACTCTGTTCTCCTGCAGCTTTGCGCAGTGTCCTCGTCTGCTAATTGGAAAGACTTTGCTACACATAATACAATATTTAACAACAGAAGAAAGACCCAGTTCCAGTGAACCTATAGCCATTCTTACAGTCCTGTCTTACCATATTACTGTGGGATTTTACGGATGGACAGCAGGGGTGGGTCCTGGGTTCGCAATCTAAAGTGACCGCTCCTTTTAATATAGAACGGTAGCCCTCAGCTGTGCTAATCTGTACTTCTAACTAGAGCATATCACGAGAGACCTTAAGGGAAAGTAACAGTTCGGCCATTGTTATTAAAACACTTATCATTACAAACCTCCTGACTCTGGGATTTGAATAAAGGTATTTGTGTAGGAAGGCGGAATGTGCTAGCCGCTCTGTTCATTATACGGCCCGAAGTCCTTGCCTATAACCCCCTAGTAGTCAGGTGACCTAAAAACAAGGCATGCTATGCAGCATTTGCCTCATTATGCATCACTGTCCAAGCCAAATGACTTTTAATTATTATTGCAGGTACAACAGCTGGTTAATAATAAACTCCCAGTAGGATAAGCCCCAGGAACAGGACTTAGGTTAATGGTAATGTAGTGGATGGAATATTTTGCACTAATTAGATTTTTTTTTTGTGCCACTTTTGCATCCCAGCCCAGAACTGCTCCAACGATCGTCTGTTCCGTCAAGTCCGCTATGCACTAGAAGTATCTGCAGAGTGTGATTGACAAGCAATCTGGCCTATCCATAAGACCATATGGTTTTACTCCCTTAATTAGCCAGTCCTTACTGTGATGGTGAGAGAACAGATGCAGGGGGAAGCAAATTACCTTCATCTCCGCTGAAATAAAAATGGCACTCCATTTTATAATCGGGTTTGATCTTGGGCTGTTTAAAGGCATTTTTAACTTCTGGAGTGCTGGAGAATTATACAGTTCATGCCGCCTAGTGTCATTATTGCTCAGGAGCATGTGCATGTGTGACATTTACCTGTCCGCGAACAGTTAGGGGAAAATTCATTTCAGAACTCTTGTGTACATCTAAGGAAAAACCCATTTACACTTTGGGAGGCGTATGGTTTGTTGTCAACAATTAGTATGTGGACAGCATAATGCCGACGCGACAGCTATAGTGCTGACACAGTGACTCATTGTTGCTTTAGTACTGTGCCGGCATCAGGCTGTCCACATACTAACTGTCCACATTTTAACCGTCAACAAACTAACTGCTTCCCTATGCTCCATCCCTTAAAAAGCATTGAAGGAAAATGACACGTTATTACGAATCCAAGAAAGTGTGGTAAATCATTGGCCACAATTACTAGATTAAGATTATAACCTGCTTTTAAAATGATAAAAAATACATTGCAGACTCAGCATAATTATATACCCCTACTCCTGTCTGGATCATAATATACAGATGTAGCCATGCTCATCTTGCTGTGATGCTACATGGTGCACCGTTTTGTGAATATTTTAGAACTGGCGATTACTCCATTAAATCAATTAGGAATGAATGAAGCCATTGCTGGCTGCGAACAGTTGCAGCCTGGCATGCCATGCAGCAAGCTGTGTTGCAGCATGCTGCATCACAACAAATATGAGCGTGGCTGCATCTGTAGTTTCGCTCCGCATTAAATCAGTTCTGTATAGACGCAGCTGCATTAACGCCCTTACTAAATTTAGCCTAACATGATTGCCCCTTTACCACCAGACATTGGGGCTGATAGTATAGGGTGTGAACACGCCCACATGGCACTAGCCGCACCCACGCATCACTGGCCAAGCCCACATGCCGCTGCCTACGCCCACACAGCTTTGGTGACACCCACACAACACTGGCCACACCCACATAGCACTGACCACACCTCCTCCAATATGGCTTTGCAAAATCTGCATGCAAAACTTGCGTACGGGCATGAGCCCGTAAGTATGTAACACCCAGACAGAGGGCCTAATTCAGTAAGGATTCCAAATTCTGCTAATTAGGATCGCATGCTGGGGGCCGCCCATCGCTGGGCAAGGCCGCCCAGCATGCTGACCAGAGCCTCCCCCGTTGAACAAGCAGAAATTGCGAACGCATCACAATTTCAGCTTTTTAGCAGAAACTAAGGAAGTCTCCTGCCGGCGCAGCTAAGGAGCCCCGCCGCCAGGTTCTTGATTGCGGTGGCTGTGTGTGACACAACGCAGCCGCCATGATCACACCCCCGACATGCCCCCCTCTGGTCACCCGCGCCCCGTTCGCACTACACCACACCCGCGCCCCACAACGCCTCTGCCTGATTAAGCAGATCATATTTTCTGCGCCCCCTCCCCGCAGAAAATGCGGGCGCATGCGCAGGATGGGCGATTTGCGATCCAACCTGAATTAGCCCCAAAGTACATCTGTGTCACCTAGAATTGGACACAGCAGTTTGTAGGTGCTGGAAGAATTTTTGTTAAACTCAACTTCAATCTATCGTGTATTTACAAAGTGCTAAAAGATTCCCTATCATTAGGTCAGTAATGTTAATTGTTTTTTTTTAAAGTTTCTTAAAAATTGTAATAAACCATAGCAATCAAGCTAGCACTACTGAAATGTGATCCCTTACCGGTTGCTAAGGGTTTCAGCACTCTTGCACAATGCTACTTTTACCCCTTTGCCACTAGCTCAAAAAACACAGGTAAATGCATGGGGGCGCGCATTTACCCGTGTTTTTTGCTAGTGGAAACGGCTCCCTCTGGAAAAACCCAGATCATGTGACCTGGGAATCCGACCCGGGTAGCTACCTGGGTAGGACATGGGAATGATCCGGGTAAGGTGTAGTATAAACGGAAGCTGTGTCGATGCGACGTGGCTCCCATTTACACTGTATGGAAGGGCGGCGCTGGGAGATCATGTGATTTCCCAGCGCCGCCCCTGCCGCGTCACCAGCAGTGTCACCAACCCGCCAATATGCCGGGATGGTGACTGCTGATGGGAAAGGGGCCGATGCGGGTTGCAGCCGGGTAGCACGCGTGTCAGGCTCCCGCCTGTGACCCGCATCGTCCGATGGAAAAGGGCTATAAGTAACCACCAGTTTCTTGTTCATTATCCTGCCAGTGCTGCTGCACTGCTGCGGTCCCCTGACAAACACAAATGTAATTACCAGTCTTCTGACTATCTGAGCAAGTCATGTTCTTTGATCTATGTGCTGGAAATATTTTATTCATAAATAATAAAAAAAAAAAAAGACTGCATACATTTTTTTTTCCCAGAAACAATAAAGCAGAATTCTTTAAGAGGGATTTAAGAAACATAAAACAACCTTATGAAATAATAACAGTATTATAATGAAGAATATTCCCAAAAGGCCTAAAAAGAAATGTAACATTAGAAGTGGTAAAACACTATTTAACTTCAAAAACACTTTTAATTAGAGCAGATTTTAGTTCTAGCTAGCCTAGAAAGCTGCTTATAGTGTCTGCATATCTTACCTACTTTCCTATGTAATGAAAGTTATATAGAACGAATATTATAAATTATATTTAATTTAAAGAGAGTTAACAATATACTTACGTTGCGTCTGTTGAAATCATTGAATCAATTATGCAGGCGATAAGTACATTTTGATTTATACAGATATTAGAGGTCACAGATCTATCGTGGCAATAAACAAGTCTTACGTGACTCGAATATTATTAATAATAATAATAATAATAATAATAATAATAATTAATAAGTAAGTGGTTACTTAGGGGTCTATTTACTAAGCTTTGGATGAAGAGAAAGTAGACAGAGATAAAGTACCAACCAATCCGCTACTAACTGCCATGTCACAGGCTGGGTTGAAAAATTACAGTTAGGAGCTGATTGGCTGGTACTTTATCTCCGCCCACTTTATTTCCGTTCAAGGCTTAGTAAATAGACCCCTCTATATCGGTGAAACCTGAGGAACCTCCAGCCCAGCCTGTTTAGCAGAGGGCAGAATTTGATAGGGGAATTGAGGTTCCCGATTCACGTTTGTATGGAATTGTGCAGACACAAGGAAACAGTTGTGCAATTACGTCTAACTAAAATTCTAATGCAGCTAATGACACCTCCTGTTAGCATTAGTGAGGATCCCCTCGTGCCACCATCGCGGCACGCCCCCCGTCTTGAGCAACAGTGCCACCCCGCAAACGCTGTTACAAGTCAGTCACGTTGCAGCTGTCAGGGGTCTGCGAGCAACATTTCGAGATCTGTTCTACACATGTGCAGGAAAGGTCTTACGTCTGGGCAGACCCAAAAACATTGTATTTGTACTCGAACCATCGGGTATGCAAACAAATATGAATCGGCCCTGAGTTCGTAAATAAAAACTGCATACTGTACTTATCTTTAGGAATAAAAAAAACAGACCTGTGCTGACATCACTAAGGCTTTTACCAACATCTGTGATTGGTGAGTTAATAAATAGTTAAAACTTAATAGTAATTATTTTTTTTACATTTTAAAATATTTCCCTTTTTTTTTTTTTTTATATATCTGTCCATACCATACTGAATATTGGGGGTAATTCCAAGTTGATCGCAGCAGGATTTTTGTTAGCAGTTGGGCAAAACCATGGAGGTCATTCCGAGTTGTTCGCTCGTTGACGATTTTCGCAACGGAGCGATTAAGGCAAAAATGCGCATGCACATGGTACGCAGTGCGCATGCGGTAAGTATTTTATCACAAAACTTAGTAGATTTACTCACGAACAAAGATTTTTCATCGTTGAAGTGATCGGAGTGTGATTGACAGGAAACTGGGCGGAAACTGACCGTTTTCTGGTAGTGTGCGGAAAAACGCAGGCGTGCCAGGAAAAAACGCGGGAGTGTCTGGAGAAACGGGGGAGTGGCTGGCCGAACGCAGGGCTTGTTTGTGACGTCAAACCAGGAACGAAACGGCCTGTGCTGATCGCAATCTGTGAGTAGGTCTGGAGCTACTCAGAAACTGCTAAGAATTTTCTATTCGCAATTCTGCAAATCTTTCGTTCGCTATTCTGCTAAACTAAGATACACTCCCAGAGGGCGGCGGCTTAGCGTGTGCAATGCTGCTAAAATCTGCTAGCGAGCGAACAACTCGGAATCACCCCCCATGTGCACTGCAGGGGAGGCAGATTTAACATGTGCAGAGAGTGTTAGATTTGGGTGTGGTGTGTTCAATCTGCAATCTAATTTGCAGTGTAAAAATAAAGCAGCCAGTATTTACCATGCACAGAAACAAAATAACCCACCCAAATCTAACTCTGCACATGTTATATCTGCCTCCCCTGCAGTGCACATGGGCCCTCATTCCGAGTTGTTCGCTCGGTATTTTTCATCGCATCGCAGTGAGAATTATCTTAGTGCGCATGCGTAATGTTCGCACTGCGCATGCGTCAAGTAACTTTACTAAGAAGAAAGTAATTTTACTCACGGCTTTTTCGTCGCTCCGGAGAACGCATTGTGATTGACAGGAAATGGGTGTTACTGGGCGGATGTACGGCGTTTTAGGGGCGTGTGGCAGGAAACGCTACCGTTTCCGGAAAAAACGCAGGCGTGTCTGGAGAAACGGTGGGAGTGCTTGGGCGAACGCTGGGTGTGTTTATGACGTCAGCCGGGACCGAAAAGCACTGAATTGATCGCACAGGCAGAGTAAGTCTGGAGTTACTCAGAAACTGCTAACTCGGTTTTGATCGCAATATTGCGAATACATCGGTCGCACATTTAAGATGTTTAGATTCACTCCCAGTAGGCGGCGGCTTAGCGTGTGTAACTCTGCTATAATCGCCTTGCGAGCGAACAACTCGGAATGAGGGCCATGGTTTTGCCCAACTGCTAACAAAAATCCTGCTGCGATCAACTTGGAATTACCCCCATTGTTTAGAATGCCCTTGGTGAACTACAGATTATTTTAATATACATATGTAATTTTTTAGAAATCCTCAGTATTATAAGTACACAACGCCAAAACATAAAATTCTGTAAATCAGGGACAATGGACAGCTGTGTAAATACATTGGTGCTTATTGAATGATGTAATTCCACTATGCTTTATTTGTCATAGATCTATACACGTCATCATAACACTGTTCAATACCTTTAAAACAATAACAAGTACACATAATAGAGGTAGATCCAATTAGGCACTGGATTTATGGAAAAGTTCTGGGTTTATCACCTATTCAATTATTCAGCATTTTCCCCTCACTGTAAACCCTGGGGTATTGCAATAACCCATAGATACCGCATAAAATGGTAGAATTCGTGGGTTTCCCCGTGCAATAAATTCCATGGGGTGCATTTTAACGTAGACTTTTACTCAAAGTTCCTGTGGTTGCAGAGAAAAGTACACCCTCGGCCTTAATGTGCGGGTATCGGTGGCTAATTGAATCGGTTAGTGCTAATTGGCTATGCCCCATAATATGTATAAGACTATGGGCCTAATTCTGAGTTGATTGCAGCAGCAAATTTGTTAGCAGTTGGGCAAAACCAAGTGCACTGCAGGGGGGGGGGGGGGGCAGATATAACATGTGCAGAGAGAGTTAGATTTGGGTGGGGTGTGTTATAACCCACCCAAATCTAAATCTCTCTGCACATGTTATATCTGTCCCCCCCTGCAGTGCACATGGTTTTGCCCAATTGCTAACAAACTTGCTGCTGCGATTAACTCAGAATTACCCCCTATATTGCATACAGTCATACAGTATAACATTATCCTGAACAACACGTCTGTTCTACATCATTGTTAACTAGCATAAACAATAAGGCTTTTCTTTCTCTTCAATGCAGTAACGGCAAGTAAGAAAAGGGAATTTCTATTACTATGTTAAATTATTTCTGCTTAAGCAATTAAAGAACCTTAGTAGCGAATGTGTGATGGATAAGCAAGTAAAACTGCATTAGGGGAACTGACGTGGGGCAACCGGCTCAGTGGCAGGCGGGATAAGAGCGAGCCAATTTGGTTAAATAGCTAAAATCAAGCATTGCTTATGGTGCATCAGGGTGGAATAACTTCCCTTTAAACACAGCAGCCAGCGCACAGAATCTTTCTTTCCCCAGCGCCGTAATCTCTTGTTTTCCTCTAAATCAAGTCGCTAATTCACCTGGATAATCAGAGCAAAGTAATCTTTCTTTTCGAATGACCTGCTTCCTCCTGCGTTCGTTTCTTTTTTCTTTAGAAGATCTTTACAATTCAGCCCCCCGCCTCCCCCTTCACGGCTGGATAGCCCTCCGCCGCGTCTCGCCTGGTAAGGGTTAAATTGCTTGCTCAAAATCGTGATTGCTCCCTGAGATGCAGCCGACACCCTGCATGCTGCCAAATTCGTTAATCACTGCACTCTACGGCACAGCAAAAGCTGCCATAATTAGAGAAGCTGTTTTGCATGCAGCGCAACTTAAAACTGATACATCTGCCGTGATCATACTTGGAAAGAGCTTTCACTTTACCGGAAAACTGCATCTTTCGGTTTCCAGCTGTTAATCAGCCCCCATTCAGCGCCATTTTTAAATCTCATCTCTAGTGGTGAAGAGAGCAGTGATCACATGTTTCTGGACAGCCATCAGGAAGGAACACCTAGGGCGCTAAGTATAGTTATCCACATTCTTTTTTACCCCTCCAGAAGGGAGATGCAGGAGGCCGTTGGGGTTTGTCTGGCAGTGTCATTAGGCTACAGCCCCTGAGACACAATGGGGGTTATTCAGATGTTGCACTGCAGGTGGGGTAGATGTAACATTTGCAGAGAGATTTAGATTTGTGTGGTGTCCAAACTGAAATCTAAATTGGAATGTAAAAATAAAGCTGCCTAACATTTCTGGGCGACATGCAAAAGCAGCCAGTATTTATCCTGCACAGAAACAATATAAATGTATTTACTCCCCTTGTATTGCAAAATGGTTTGTTCCAGATACCAACTTACATGCTTTTTCTGCCTTGCTTCCAAATCCAAATCAGGACCAAAGCTATGAATGCTTGATGATTCAATTCATCCCACCCATTTTACTAACAAGTTGGAGGGGGTGGGAGGAGTATCCGGTCACCATACCGGTGATCTGGATGCCGGCAGTCGGAATGCCCGTGACGGAATCCCGACACTGGTCAGAAGAATGGCGCTGAAACTCCGACATAGATCAAAATGACAGCGCCAGAATCCTGACTGCCGACATACCAATCGTAAGTATGCCAGATGTTAGTATTAGGTTGCAGGTGAAAGGAGGGGGGGGGGTTAGGTTAGGGGGAGGCTGCGGGGAGGGTAGGTTAGGGTTAGGCGCCACCGGGAAGGGCTAGGGTTAGGCTGCGGGGGAGGGAGGGTTAGGTTTAGGCTGCGTGGAGGGAGGTTTGGGGTTAGGCATCACCAAGGAGGGTTAAGCTGCAGGGGGGAAGATGGGGGGGGGGGGGATTAAGGTTTTGTGAGGGAGAAGGTGGGGGGGGGGATAAAGTTAGTATACTTACAGAACAGGTGTCTGGATCCTGTGTGTCAGGATGCCGCTGTCGGTTTTCTGACTGGCAGTATCCCAAGCGCTGGGATCCTGATACCAACTTGTGGGAGGGTGAGTTTGATTTATTATTGATATATTGTTGGTGGATTAGAGGCTGCTTCTCTATATCTGCATATTGCAGCGATACTGACGTGGTTACTCGATCATTTGTCAGTCAGGGCTCCCAGCAAGAGCCCACTCCTTAGTGGGAATTTTCTCCCTATCATGCAAAGCTTTCCAAGCTGGTTCCCCCAGTGTACAGTAATTTACACAACCTCAAGATAAATGAGTTATACTGTAGATGTCTTTTGGGACAACAGAAAGTGACACAAAGAGAGCTACGGCAGGAGACATGAGTGATCTACCTCTTCTTAAATTGGGATTTGCCGCTTCTTAAATTGGGGGAGGCCACGGTAACCCCTTCCTTGACTAAAGTGTTGCAGAATGGGGTTATTGCTGCTTCATAAATAGATCCCTAGACTGCACCGAATTGGTGAAAATCCCCTGTTCTACTCTTGGCTCACAGCAAATATCGATAATATTCCAGGGTGTTCATATTTAAATAAAAGATCAAACCTCCAGATTCAGTGGCAGTACAACATAGTACAGTCTGAGTTTCCCATATCCATGATTCCAAATGCAGAATATTCCTAAACATACAGAATTTCTTTGAGTGAGACTAAGATATTGACACCTTTGCTTTCTGATGGCTCATTGTATACAAGCTTAGGGGGTCATTCCGAGTTGTTCGCTCGGTAAATTTTTTCGCATCGCAGCGATTTCCGCTTAGTGCGCATGCGCAATGTCCGCAGTGCGACTGCGCCAAGTAAATTTGCTATGCAGTTAGGTTTTTTACTCACGGTTTTTTCTTCGTTCTGGTGATCGTAATGTGATTGACAGGAAGTGGGTGTTTCTGGGTGGAAACAGGCCGTTTTATGGGTGTGTGCGAAAAAACGCTACCGTTTCTGTAAAAAACACGGGAGTGGCTGGAGAAACGGAGGAGTGTCTGGGCGAATGCTGGGTGTGTTTGTGACGTCAAACCAGGAACGACAAGCACTGAACTGATCGCACTGGCAGAGTAAGTCTCGAGTTACTCAGAAACTGCACAGAGATGTCTTATAGCAATATTGAGAATCTTTCGTTCGCAATTTTAAGAAGCTAAGATTCACTCCCAGTAGGCGGCGGCTTAGCGTGTGTAAAGCTGCTAAAAGCAGCTTGCGAGCGAACAACTCGGAATGAGGGCCTTAGTTTAATGCGGTGTATAAGGTTTTTATGAAGCACAAATGCATTCTGTGTTTAGACTTGGGTCCCATCCTCAAGATATCTCATTATGGTTTGCAAACATTCCAAAATACTGAAATCCGTAATACTTCTGGTTCCAAGCATTTTGTATATGGGAGACTCAACCTACAGTATAGTAGTTTTATTAAAGAATAACATCCTGGGGCTATGCAGGCACTACTGTATAATATGTTATCTGTACTGTGCAGTACTGGTCCCTTCCCTGCGGGACCGCACCTCTTTCCATTCAATAATTATCGACTGTAAACTATAATGAGCACAAACGCTGACTATTGACCATTGGTATGAAGATGAGAACTCCAGTGATGTTGCTGTTCGTACAGCATGTTAGAGGCTTTTTTTTTTTTTAATAAGGTTTTATTAGTCGATTTACAGTCATACACAAAGTCAGAATGTTGCACAAGAACGGTAAAAATTACGGTACACATATTAACCCAGAAAAGGGATAATCTAGCAAGCAAGCGAGTAAATCTTTTTTTGTTTATTTAAGCAAGATGACAGAAATAGCGTAAGAAAATAGAGAGTCCCTCAGGCCTATGGTGTGGCCAACCAGCCTAGGGGAGCGAGAGAGTGGAATAGAAAAGAGACAGGAAGAAAAAAGAACGAGATCGAGAACAAAGAGAGAAAGAGAGAAAAGAGGAGGGGAGGGGTCCGAGTGGCGGGGTCCGGGCAGTCAACACAAAAAGAAGGGAAGGTAACTTAATTAGCTACAGAATGGGGAGGGGGCATTTTGAGAAGCTAGCCAAGGTAACCAGACTTTGTCAAATGCCCCGGTAGATTGCCTAATGATACTGGTCATATATTCCATCTTATACACGTACCAAATGTAAGAGATGACGGATTGCAAGGATGGTGAAGTGGGAGATTTCCAAGCTTTTGCTATTTGGCATGTCGTAGTGGTAGCCACATGACGCAATAGCTTGTTCTGGTGTTTAGTTAAGGTCGGGAGGTCTAGAGGCAGTAGGAAGTATTTAGGGTCCAGGGGGATTGCGACAGCGAATAGGCACGAGAGAAGTCGAACAACGTCTTTCCATAAAGATACTAATTTCGGACAAGTCCACCATATATGCAGGTATGTCCCTTCAGCGGCGCAACCCCTCCAACAACTGTCTGTAACATCGGGGTACATCGCCTTTAAACGAAAAGGTACATAATACCAACGGTTTAACAGTTTATACACATTTTCCTTTATCCGAACACAGATAGAACTGGAGGACGCATTACTCCATATTTCTCCCCATTCCTCCTCATCCAAAGTGACACCCAGATCTCTCTCCCAGGCCAACTCTCTGTTATCTTTGGGAGCAGCAGAGCCCTGCAATAGCAAAGCATAGAGGTCAGAGATAAGACCTTTCGTGGAAGAGCGTCTCAGACGTATATTTTCAAGAGTGGTGAGAGGCCTAGAAGAGAGAGTGGTATGAACCCTGGAGTGGAAGTGCCTAAGTTGAAGGTATCTAAAAAATTCACCATGAGGGAGAGAGTACTGAGTCTGAATCTGGGTAAACAAAGGAAAAGGTGTACTAGAGGTGATGTCATTGAGGAAGTAGACGTTCCCCTGTTTCCAGAGTGAAAAAGCAGATTTAACCATTCCCGGAGGGAAGGCAGGGTTATGGAACAGAGGTATAAGGGGGGATGGGTTAGGGGCCAATTGTAATTTCCTCAGCACGAGATCCCAAGTACACAGAGAGCGGGCCACCACTGGGTGAAGTGAGGTGGCACGAAGACGGGCGGATCTCGAAAGCCATAAGAGGGAAGAAAGTGTGGAGAGTCCCAGCTCACCGGCCTCAATAGTTATCCAAACCTTGTCCGTCCCAAAACCACACCACTGAACACAGGAGGCTATTTGAGCTGCATAGTAATAGTATTTAAAATTGGGTATGCCTAAGCCTCCACACCAAGAAGGCTGTTGTAACAACGAGAGTTTAATTCGAGGGTGTTTATTGGCCCAAACGAATCGGGAAGTTTGATGCTGCAAGAATTTAAAGACGTAGGAGGGAATATAGATCGGGAGCGTTTGGAAAAGGTATATAATCCTAGGGAGGATAATCATCTTTACAGAATTGGCACGTCCAATCCATGAAATGAAATAGGAGGACCAGGTTTAGAGATCCGAACGAATTTGGTCTAAAAGTCATGGAAAGTTCGCCTGAAAAAGTTGGTGGTGTCTGTGGGTAAGGTAAATTTCTAGGTATTTAATTTTATGGTTATGCCAGGAGAATGGGAATGTTGATTCAAGTTGTGTCCTAGACGCAGGGGTAATATAAAAATCAAGTACTTCTGTTTTAGTAGTATTAATCTTATAACCAGAGTATTGTGAATATAGGTCTATCTCAGAGAGGAGAGGAGGAAGTGAGGATGTTGGGTTAGTAAGAGAAACCAATACATCGTCAGCATAAGGTGCAATTTTATGTTCCGCCTGGCCGATTTGAACCCCTTTGATATTCGGGTTGAAACGAACCCTGGCCGCTAAAGGCTCCATGACGAGGGCAAAAATCAAGGGTGAGAGCGGGCATCCTTGCCTGGTCCCATTAGATATCTCAAAACTTGAGGAAGTGACCCCATTGAAAGAGACCCGCGCTGAGGAGTTGCAATACAATGCCGAGATACCATCATAAAACTTACTGGAAAAGCCCATGCGTTGAAGAACGGAGAAGGCGAAAGGCCACGAAATGCGATCAAACGCCTTCTCTGCGTCCAAAGCTAATAACAGGGAAGAGGACTTTTGCCGATGGATAGAGTGGATAATATCAATGGCCCTTCTAGTATTATCCGAGTCCTTTCGGCCCGGAATAAACAGCATGTTAGAGGCTTAAATGAGCACTAAACACCAAGACATGAGAGATCTGACTCACGAAGGTACAGTAATATACATAGCTTAGTGATAACCTGAGATTCAAACATAGCGTTTAGTAGAGAATTGCCTCCCACATCTTAAGGACATGACCTCATGGGACCTGATGACGGTGAATAAGCTGTATTTTCAGTCTATAGCGAAATCATTAATCCTGCGACGCTACCTGCATCCACCATTCCAGACTGCGTTTCTATGCAGCGAATCTACAAGACGGTCTTGTATAGTCCGGATTCTCAGTGACGAGAGTACCACCCTCCTAACATGGCATTGTGTTGTATAGTAATCAATGAGCAAATGATGGACATATTTAGCAAAGTATAAAAACTTTCGGTACATTATTCAGCAGAGTTACACACAGACCTTTTATATAGATTAGAATAATGTCAAGTAAAGGCTCTACTTGCTTTTTTTTACATACTCGAATGATCTGAATCAGCAGCAGCTCCTACCTTGATTGGCTGGGGGTCTTAACATGGGTGCATTTGCAGGTTCGTGATCCCACACATGGATTGCCAAGCTGGCCGGCTTCTAGGAACTGCAACGGATTCAACCCCAAGTAGCCGGGTAGGACTTTCGCTCTAGTAGAGGAGTGGCTTCCCATAGGAAGCGCTCTCTGCTGTCGCAGTCCCCACTGGCTGTCCCAGGAGACGAAAACACCTCCCCTGGGACTGTCTTTACAGCATGTGATTAGCAGGGAGTACTTCCAATGGGTTACATACTAGAGCTCAGCGACAGCAGCCTCCCAGCTATAAAAATTCCAACATCTACTAATTAGGTAAACTAGCTCTGATCCCTAAACCCTCTAATCCTAACCCACCTTTCCTGCAGTCTGACCCTAATCCTCGCCAGCAATTCCTCCCCCCTTCCCGTAGCCTAAACCTAACCCTCCTTCCTTGGTATTTTGAGCAGCGTCTGTATTCCGAGCACTGGGATTCCGAACGCCAGGATCCTGACCGCATACCCTTCCAATGGGAGGTCACTGTTAGACAGTCCCTCCACATTTCCCTGGTAATAACGTAGAAACCAAGACAGCCGCTCGCAGAGAAATGGGGAATGCTGAGGACTCATATTTAGTCAGTGGAGGAGGGAGACTGACAGTAAGGTTAGAGAATGGTCCCCTCCACTCTAAAATATAACATTGCATAGCGGATCACTGCCCTCTATACAGTGCATGCGGAAATAATTCACAGCGCTTCACATTTTCCACATTTTGTTATGTTACAGCCTTATTCCAAAATGGCATTTTTAGATTTTTGCAAATTTATTAAAAATAAAAAAACTAAGAAATCACACGTACATAAGCATTCACAGCCTTTGCCATGAAGTTCTAAATCAGGCCTGTCCAACCTCCGGCCCTCCAGCTGTTTCAGTTTTGCTGACAGGAAATGCTAAAACTGTGGCAGGTCATGCTGGGATGTGTAGTTTCTAGAGATGAGCGGGTTCGGTTTTACTTGGATTTACCCGAATCTCTTTATTGGCTCACGGACGTCACGTGTTTTAATTAGCCAATAAGAAAAATCCTGAAAAAAAGAACCAACCAAGGGGATCATTCCGAGTTGATCGCTAGCTGCCGTTGTTCGCAGTGCAGCGTTCAGGCTAAAAATTGGCAGTTCTGCGCATGTATATGCGGCGCACTGCGCACGCGCGTCGTACTTTCACAAAAGCCAATGTAGTTTTACACAAGCTCTAGCGACGCTTTTCAGTCGCACCGCTGATCGTTCAGTGATTGACGGGAAGTGGGTGTTTCTGGGTGGTAACTTAACCGTTTTCGGGGAGTGTGTGTAAAAACGCAGGCGTGCCAGATAAAAACGCAGGAGTGGCTGGGAAAACGGGGGAGTGGCTGGCCGAACGCAGGGCGTGTTTGTGACGTTAAAACAGGAACTAAACAGACTGAAGTGATCGCTAGCTAGTTGTAAGTCTCGAGCTACTCTGAAACTGCACAATCTTTTTTTGTAGCAATACTGCGAACCTTTCGTTCGCACTTCTGCTAAGCTAAGATACACTCCCAGAGGGCGGCGGCTTAGCGTTTGCACTGCTGCTAAAAGCAGCTAGCGAGCGATCAACTCGGACTGAGGGCCTAAATCCTAACCCGCTCATCTTTCGTAGTTTCACAACAGCTGGAGGGCCACAGGTTGGACAGGCCTGCTCTAAATTGAGCTCAGGTGCAACCTGTTTCCACTGATCATCCTTGAGATGTTCCTACAGCTTAATTGGAGTCCACCTGTGGTAAATTTAGTTGATTGGACATGATTTAGAAAGGCACACGCCTGTCTATATAAGGTCCCACACTTGACAGTGCATGTCTGAGCACAAACCAAGTTTGAAGTCAAAGGAATTGTCTGTAGACCTCCGAGACAGGATTGTCTCGAGGCACAAATCTGGGGAAGGGTACAGAAAAATATCTGCTGCTAAATGGAAGAAGTTCGGAACCACCAGGACTCTTCTTAGAGCTGGCCGGCCGTCTAAACTGAGCGATTGGGGGAGAAGGGCCCTAGTAAGGGAGGTGACCAAGAACCCGATGGTCACTCTGTCAGAGCTACAGCAATCCTCTGTGGAGAGTGGAGAACCTTCCAGAAGGACAACCATCTCTGCAGCAATCCACCAATCAGGCCTGTATGGTAGAGTGGCCAGACGTAAGTCACTCCTTAGTAAAAAGCACATGGCAACCCATCTGGAGTTTGCCAAAATGCACCTGAAGGACTATCAGACAATGAGAAACAAAATTCTCTGGTCTGATGAGACAAAGATTGAACTCTTTGGTGTGAATGCCAGGCGTCATGTTTGGAGGAAACCAGGCACCGCTCATCACCAGGCCAATACCATCCCTACAGTGAAGCATGGTAGTGCCAGCATCATGCTGTGGGGATGTTTTTTTAGCGTCAGGAACTAAGAAACTAGTCAGGATAGAGGGAAAGATGAATGCAGCAATGTGCAGAGACATCATGAATGAAAACCTGCTCTAGAGCGCTCTTAACCTCAGATTGGGGTGACAGTTCATCTTTCAGCAGGACAACGACCCTAAGCACACAGCCAAGATATTAAAGGAGTGGCTTCAGGACAACTCTGTGAATGTCCTTGAGTGGCCCAGCCAGAGCCCAGACTTGAATCTGATTGAACATCTCTGTAGAGATCTGAAAATGGCTGTGCACTGACGCTTCCCATCCAACCTGATTGAGTTTGAGAGGTGCTGCAAAGAGGAATGGGCGGAACTGCCCAAAGATAGGTGTGCCAAGCTTGTGGCATCATATTCAAAAAGACTTGAGGCTGTAATTGCTGCCAAAGGTGCATCAACAAAGTATTGAGCAAAGGCTGTGAATACTTATGTACATGTGATTTCTTAGTTTTTTATTTTTAATAAATTTGCAAAAATCTAAAAAAAAAAAACTTTTTCACATTGTCATTATAGGGTATTGTGTGTAGAATTTTGAGGGTGGAATAAGGCTGTAACATAACAAAATGTGGAAAAAATTAAGCGCTGTGAATACTTTCTGGATGCACTGTATATAGTAATGCTGATGATCATTTTTATCTCTTGTAATACAAGTATTGGAAGAAATTCTCTAGACAATAGCATATGGGTTTACAGCCCTTCTCTTTTATCACCATTAGTAGCTACAGTATTGTATCATCTACCAGTGATTGCACAACGGGGACTACATGCGCCAATAAAGAGGGTGTAATTGAGCTAATGGGAGTCAGAAACTAAACGCTCAGCTTTATGTGCCTGCAAGTGATAATTAAACATTGCCGAACATTTCTAAGGAGAGGCAAATCCTTCGGCAGGAGTGGAGAGGTTATTATTTCGAAATTTCTAGGGGTTAGCGATGGCGCTTCATGCATAACTAATCCACAGAGCATCTCACCAGCTAGTTAAACCAAGGAGTAATTTTAATATTCTGCTGCCTAAGGAGTCAGATGCCTGATAGACAAGTATTTATGTGCATTGAACACCGCCGGGTCATTGCAGAGTGGGGATTTAATTGTTTTAGCGCCATCAGAGTTTGCATGCCAATTGCCCTCTGCTGCTGCCTTTTTCGGTAATATTTAGTCAAGGCAATGGAGTTTAGATTTCAGTCACCTACTGCAGCGATCCGGCACAGTACAGGATGGGACCTCCCAAATCACCTTTTGAACTGAATCTCCCAGCTAATTGAGAGAAGCTTGCTCAGAAATGCACAGAATTAGATTGCGTGTCAGCGATTGACAGGAGATGGCTGCGTGCAATTTTCTTCACCGCATTTTTTTTGTCCCATCTGTAATGTGATGTGATGTAAGTGGCAGCGAGCGCTTATTTCATTAATCAACTAATGACATTACTTACATATTAACCCTTTTCACAACGACTGTCCCTGTGTTGGAAAGCTGCACGACACTAGTGATGTGCATCGGACATTTTTCGGGTTTTGTGTTTTGGTTTTGGATTCGGTTCCGCGGCCGTGTTTTGGATTCGGACGCGTTTTGGCAAAACCTCCCTGAAAATTTTTTGTCGGATTCGGGTGTGTTTTGGATTCGGGTGTTTTTTTACAAAAACCCTCAAAAACAGCTTAAATCATAGAATTTGGGGGTCATTTTGATCCCATAGTATAACCTCAATAACCATAATTTCCACTCATTTCCAGTCTATTCTGAACACCTCACACCTCACAATATTATTTTTAGGCCTAAAATTTGTACCGAGGTCGCTGTGTGACTAAGCTAAGCGACCCAAGTGGCCGACACAAGCACCTGGCCCATCTAGGAGTGGCACTGCAGTGTCAGACAGGATGGCAGATTTAAAAAATAGTCCCCAAACAGCACATGATGCATAGAAAAAAAGAGGTGCACCAAGGTCGCTGTGTAACTAAGCTAAGCGACCCAATTGGCCGACACAAACACCTGGCCCATCTAGGAGTGGCACTGCAGTGTCAGACAGGATGGCACTTCAAAAAAATAGTCCCCAAACAGCACATGATGCAAAGAAAAATGAAAGAAAAAAGAGGTGCAAGATGGAATTGTCCTTGGGCCCTCACACCCATCCTTATGTTGTATAAACAGGACATGCACACTTTAACAAACCCATCATTTCAGCCACAGGGTCTGCCACACGACTGTGACTGAAATGATGGTTTGGGCCCCCACCAAAAAAGAAGCAATCAATCTCTCCTTGCACAAACTGGCTCTACAGAGGCAAGATGTCCACCTCATCATCATCCTCCGATTCCTCACCCCTGTCACTGTGTACATCCCCCTCCTCACAGATTATTAATTCGTCCCCACTGGAATCCACCATCTCAGGTCCCTGTGTACTTTCTGGAGGCAATTGCTGGTGAATGTCTCCACGGAGGAATTGATTATAATTAATTTTGATGAACTTCATCTTCTCCACATTTTGTGGAAGTAACCTTGTACGCCGATTGCTGACAAGGTGAGCGGCTGCACTAAACACTCTTTCGGAGTACACACTGGAGGGGGGGCAACTTAGGTAAAATAAAGCCAGTTTCTGCAAGGGCCTCCAAATTGCCTCTTTTTCCTGCCAGTACAAGTACGGACTGTCTGACGTGCCTACTTGGATGCGGTCACTCATATAATCCTCCACCATTCTTTCAATGGTGAGAGAATCATATGCAGTGACAGTAATTGTTGGCAGGTCCTTCAGTCCGGACCAGATGTCAGCACTCGCTCCAGACTGCCCTGCATCACCGCCAGCGGGTGGGCTCGGAATTCTTAGCCTTTTCCTCTAACCCCTAGTTGCGGGAGAATGTGAAGGAGGAGCTGTTGACGGGTCACGTTCCGCTTGACTTGACAATTTTCCCACCAGCAGGTCTTTGAACCTCTGCAGACTTGTGTCTGCCGGAAAGAGAGATACAACATAGGTTTTAAATCTAGGATCGAGCACGGTGGCCAAAATGTAGTGCTCTGATTTCAACAGATTGACCACCCGTGAATCCTGGTTAAGCAAATAAAGGGCTCCATCCACAAGTCCCACATGCCTAGCGGAATCGCTCTGTTTTAGCTCCTCCTTCAATGTTTCCAGCTTCTTCTGCAAAAGCCTGATGAGGGGAATGACCTGACTCAGGCTGGCAGTGTCTGAACTGACTTCACGTGTGGCAAGTTCAAAGGGTTGCAGAACCTTGCACAACGTTGAAATCATTCTCCACTGCGCTTGAGTCAGGTGCATTCCCCCTCCTTTGCCTATATCGTAGGCAGATGTATAGGCTTGAATGGCCTTTTGCTGCTCCTCCATCCTCTGAAGCATATAGAGGGTTGAATTCCACCTCGTTACCACCTCTTGCTTCAGATGATGGCAGGGCAGGTTTAGGAGTGTTTGCTGGTGCTCCAGTCTTCGGCACGTGGTGCCTGAATGCCGAAAGTGGCCCGCAATTCTTCGGGCCACCGACAGCATCTCTTGCACGCCCCTGTCGTTTTTTAAATAATTCTGCACCACCAAATTCAATGTATGTGCAAAACATGGGACGTGCTGGAATTTGCCAACATGTAATGCACGCACAATATTGGTGGCGTAGTCCGATGTCACAAATCCCCAGGAGAGTCCAATTGGGGTAAGCCATTCTGCGATGATGTTCCTCAGTTTCCGTAAGAGGTTGTCAGCTGTGTGCCTCTTCTGGAAAGCGGTGATACAAAGCGTAGCCTGCCTAGGAACGAGTTGGCGTTTGCGAGATGCTGCTACTGGTGCCGCCGCTGCTGTTCTTGCTGCGGGAGGCAATACATCTACCCAGTGGGCTGTCACACTCATATAGTCCTGAGTCTGCCCTGCTCCACTTGTCCACATGTCCGTGGTTAAGTGGACATTGGGTACAACTGCATTTTTTAGGACACTGGTGACTCTTTTTCTGACGTCTGTGTACATTTTCTGTATCGCCTGCCTAGAGAAATGGAACCTAGATGGGATTTGGTACCGGGGACACAGTACCTCAATCAAGTCTCTAGTTGCCTGTGAATTAACGGTGGATACCGGAAACACGTTTCTCACCACCCAGGCTGCCAAGGCCTGAGTTATCCGCTTTGCAGCAGGATGACTGCTGTGATATTTCATCTTCCTCGAAAAGGACTGTTGGACAGTCAATTGCTTACTGGAAGTAGTACAAGTGGTCTTCCGACTTCCCCTCTGGGATGACGATCGACTCCCAGCAGCAACAACAGCAGCGCCAGCAGCAGTAGGCGTTCCACTCAAGGATGCATCGGAGGAATCCCAGGCAGGAGAGGACTCGTCAGACTTGACAGTGACATGGCCTGCAGGACTATTGGCTTTCCTGTGTAAGGAGGAAATTGACACTGAGGGAGTTGGTGGTGTGGTTTGCAGGAGCTTGGTTACAAGAGGAAGGGATTTAGTGGTCAGTGGACTGCTTCCGCTGTCATCCAAAGTTTTTGAACTTGTCACTGACTTCTGATGAATGCGGTCCAGGTGACGTATAAGGGAGGATGTTCCGAGGTGGTTAACGTCCTTACCCCTACTTATTACAGCTTGACAAAGGCGACACACGGCTTGACACCTGTTGTCCGCATTTGTGTTAAAATAATTCCACACCGAAGAGGTGATTTTTTTTTTGTAATTTGACCAGGCATGTCAATGGCCATATTCGTCCCACGGACAACAGGTGTCTCCCCGGGTGCCTGACTTAAACAAACCACCTCACCATCAGAATCCTCCTTGTCAATTTCCTCCCCAGCGCCAGCAACACCCATATCCTCATCCTGGTGTACTTCAACAGTGACATCTTCAATTTGACTATCAGGAACTGGACTGCGGGTGCTCCTTCCAGCACTTGCAGGGGGCGTGCAAATGGTGGAAGGCACCACCTCTTCCCGTCCAGTGTTGGGAAGGTCAGGCATCGCAGCCGACACAATTGGACTCTCCATGGGGATTTGGGATTTAGAAGAACGCACAGTTCCTTGCCACTCCGTGTCGTAAATGGCACATTGGCAAGTTTACGCTTCTCCTCAGACGATTTTGATTTAGATTTTTGGGTCATTTTACTGAGCTTTATTTTTTTGGATTTTACATGCTCTCTACTATGGCATCGGCCTTGGCAGACGACGTTGATGGCATTTCATCGTCTCGGCCATGACTAGTGGCAGCAGCTTCAGCACGAGGTGGAAGTGGATCTTGATCTTTCCCTATTTTACCCTCCACATTTTTGTTCTCCATTTTTTAATGTGTGGAATTATATGCCAGTAATAGATCAACGTATAATACTGGTGGTCACTGGTCAGCAAAACTCTGCACTGTACTCCTCCTATATAATACTGCTGGTCCCCAGTCCCCACAATTAAGCAGTGTGAGCACAGATATACGCAGCACACTGAGCACAGATATGGAGCGTTTTTCAGGCAGACAACGTATACTGGTGGTCACTGGTCAGCAAAACTCTGCACTGTACTCCTCCTATATAATACTGCTGGTCCCCAGTCCCCACAATAAAGCAGTGTGAGCACAGATATATGCAGCACACTGAGCACAGATATGGAGCGTTTTTCAGGCAGACAACGTATACTGGTGGTCACTGGTCAGCAAAACTCTGCACTGTACTCCTCCTATATAATATACTGCTCGTCCCCAGTCCCCTCAATAAAGCAGTGTGAGCACAGATATATGCAGCACACAGAGCACAGATATGGAGCGTTTTTCAGGCAGACAACGTATACTGGTGGTCACTGGTCAGCAAAACTCTGCACTGTACTCCTCCTCCTATATAATACTGCTGGTCCCCAGTCCCCACAATAAAGCAGTGTGAGCACAGATATATGCAGCACACTGAGCACAGATATGGAGAGTTTTTCAGGCAGACAACGTATACTGGTGGTCACTGGTCAGCAAAACTCTGCACTGTACTCCTCCTATATAATACTGGTGGTCCCCAGTCCCCACAATAAAGCAGTGTGAGCACAGATATATGCAGCACACTGAGCACAGATATGGAGCGTTTTTCAGGCAGACAACGTATAATACTGGTGGTCACTGGTCAGCAAAACTCTGCACTGTACTCCTCCTATATAATATACTGGTGGTCCCCAGTCCCCACAATAAAGCAGTGTGAGCACAGATATATGCAGCACACTGAGCACAGATATGGAGCGTTTTTCAGGCAGACAACGTATACTGGTGGTCACTGGTCAGCAAAACTCTACACTGTACTCCTCCTATATAATACTGCTGGTCCCCAGTCCCCACAATAAAGCAGTGAGAGCACAGATATATGCAGCACACTGAGCACAGATATGGAGCGTTTTTCAGGCAGAGAACGTATAATACTGGTGGTCACTGGTCAGCAAAACTCAGCACTGTACTCCTCCTATAATACTGCTGGTCCCCAGAATAAAGATATTTGCACTGCAGCCCCCTGAAACAAAGTGAGAGGACGCCAGCCACGTCCTCTCACTATCATTTCCAATGCACGAGTGAAAAATGGCGGCGACGCGCGGCTTTATATAGAATCCGAATCTCGCGAGAATCCGACAGCGGGATGATGACGTTCGGGCGCGCTCGGGTTAACCGAGCAAGGCGGGAGGATCCGAGTCTGCTCGGAACCGTGTAAAAAAGGGTGAAGTTCGGGGGGGTTCGTATTCCGAGGATCCGAATCCGCTCATCTCTACACGACACTGTTCTGGAAAACGTACAGCAGAAATAAAGATTATTTATTAGTGCGATCTGCTAATTTGGAAATGGATGCAGGTGCAGAAACGGGCACCTCGCAATTTTACGTCGTATGTGCATGCATGAAGGACTGCAAATGGGGTCTTTGCATGTGTTGCAGGATGAGCCCACAGTCGCACATAGGGCCTAATTCAGATCTGATCGCAGCAGCAACATTTTTGTCGAATGGGCAAAACCATGTGCAGTGCAGGTGGGGCAGATGTAACATGTGCAGAGTGAGTTAGATTTGGGTGGGGTGTGTTCAAACTGAAATCTAAATTGCAGTGTAAAAATAAAGCAGCCAGTATTTACCCTGCACAGAAACAATATAACCCGCCCAAATCTAACTCTCTCTGCACATATTAAATCTGCCCCCCCTGCAGTGCACATGGTTTTACCCATTAGAAAAATAATTTGCGATCAGGTCTGAATTAGGCCCATAGCTCTGTCCAAGTCGCATTATAAGCGGACGTAGCCTTTCAGGCAATGTTCGTTTCTTAGTGGCGATGTTCGGACACGTAGTGCAGCTGTGTCTTGTGGGCGTGACTTTAACTTCTTCTTTGAGGTATCCAGGCACAGCCGGGGCTCCTGTGACAGCCAGATTTTTTACACCCAGCATGGGGTGGCGCAAGCACCAATATTAATGAGCAGTGGGCGGAGCTAAGCATGCAGATGCACGGATACTCACATAGATGAGCTAATACTTGAATTAGCATAAACTAGTAAGCTGTCGCAGACGGATGCAGGAGCGGCGGCAGACACATCCAACTGAGTATCAGGCCCATTACGATGTTTCTACTTATACCTTGTTTTTGCATCATTTAGGCATTGCTGTATAAGGAAACTTACATTTTTGCTGATTTGTACTAAAGTGCCTCTGTCACCAAACACGCTGAAGTGCCTGGTTCCTGGTAAATTGATAGGCTGCGTTTTCATTTCGAGATCACAAAATTGCTGTTTCCGCTGTCTGTAGGTGACAGGTGCCCTTTAATGAGTAGGAGATGTAATATGGTTTGCTCTGTAGAGGCAATATGAAATATCATCTGTAGATGCCAGTAGAAGTGCGCCTCGGTGGATGAATTATCATGAAGATAGTACAGTGCTTGTTACCAACGAATGGAAAGGGGATAGGGAGGTGTAAACATTTATCAGTGTTATATATGAATGCTTATTATACACTATTCAAAGGAAACATATTGTTTACATATGTAGAATTAACTAAAACAAACCCTTTACCTGGCTGTACTTGACAGACAAAGGGGTACATTTACTAAGGTGGGAGTTTTTTTTTAGAACTGGTGATGTTGCCCTTAGCAACCAATCAGATTATACTCAACATTTATCAAACTGCTTCTAGAAGATAATAGATAGAATCTGGTTGGTTGCTATGGGCAACATCACCAGTTCTAAAAAAAACTCCCACCTTAGTAAATTTACCCCAAAGAAGCTTACCAACCTGTAATCGATTCTCTATACATCCTTTTGCTCTTCCATATTTGTCAGCTGCCTCTAATTTAGAGACCAGCCCAGATTTTATAAATGTGTCCCTGGAAATGTATATCCCTACTTTTTAAAACTGACCATTCGGGTTGGGTATGCGTGACCAGTGGTCAGTATACCGACGCCGGTATCCCAGCAGCGGAATGCCGACAGGGGGTGAGAGCAACAATGAATGGGCATAGTCCCTGTTGGTCGGCATGAGCGCAGATGGGATATACGGTCCTATGTTGTGACCGCAACCCGACCATTCCAATTTCTCTTGCTCTGGGAGGTGCCGTTCTCACTACTGGGTCTATTTATTAAAGAGCGGTGATAACAGTAATTTTCTAGCTTGGTTCATCTCGGTGTTTCTTCACTAAGAAAATAACAATATGGACAATTATCAGCTGCCTCGGCAATACAGACAAGACTTAGCAACCTAACAGCTGGTTTTCAGATCAGCTGTCTCCGCATCGGTGCAAAGTACCCACCAATACAACTTGCGGTGAGTTGGTTACTTAGGTATCAGGGGGCCAATAGGCCCCAAGTACTGAATAGGTCTATTATACTCTGGGCTTTGTAAGTTATTGTTTATGTTTCTAAAGAAGTAGATTTGCAATAGGTTTAAAAAAAATAAATCAATGATTAGAGCAATAAGAGCATACCTCCCAATTTTCTTCATAACAAAAATAGGACTTCTGCCAGAAAGCAGGGAGTGGCCTTGTATCAGGGGGCAGATCCTTGTTGGAAATGAAGAACGCGTGCACCACGCCCCCCATTTACTTCACGTTGGGGGCTTATTTAGTGCCCCAGGAGCTGTTGGACATGCCCCAAGTCCCTCTCTACAGTGCATACACAGAGCATCTATTCACGGCTTTAGCAGCAGGTTAGAAGCGGCTTCTCAATTCCTCCCCCCACCACCACCACCACCACAGGAAACTGCACCCAGCCGGTGGGATGGGTAATGACGGACTGCATTGTGTACAACTTCTGATCAGCAAAGTGTCCATGGAAATTAATTCCAAATGTTGCCAATCTTGATTTTAAATGACTACCAAGAATCATCATGGTGGCAAATGCCAGCCCTGTCGCTCATAGCTTATTAATAAGATACCTACTGTCAATCATTGTTGTAGAATGTGAGAGGCTGGAAACTACCACCACTACTAGGAGTCTGACCGCTACACGGCACCTGTGAGGGGGGGGCGCTTGGAGGTCCCTGTTCAGTTCTGCAGGTACACTAATGCCCCATTGGGGTGGATATAGTGGAATGGTCAGGCCCTTACCCAAATGTTGCTATGGGGACCAGTGCCCCTTGGCAACCCTCTCCGTTACCATCTGTCTAACACTTAGTGGTGGGCCCATGTCTGGTAGATGATAGCAGCTGCAGCGCCCATCATATTTTTTGGGTGTGTACGGTTACTGAAAAGAACAAAATTGACTTTTAAATATAATTTAACATGTTCTCCTTGGCTGTGCAAAACCATAGGCAGATGATGTCTGCAGGATGATGGCAGGCAGCTCCCAATTTCAACGATGGCACAGTTAAGGGCCCTACACATTTAACGATCCACCGCCGAGCTGCCCGACGGCGGATACGGCTGATGGGCAACCCTGGCGGCGGGTGGGCAGTGACGAGGGGAGTGAAGTTCCTTCACTCCCCCCATCACCCGGCTCCATAGAAGTGCAGACAAATATGGACGAGATCGTCCATATTGGCCTGCATGCACAGCCGACGGGGTACCAGCGATGAACGAGCGCGGGGCCGCACATCGTTCATCGCTTGTGCCTCCACACTGAAAGATATAAACGGTATCTCGTTCATTAATCAACGAGATTGTTCATATCTTTCAGTCAGATTGACCAGTGTGTAGGGCCTATTAGAAGCGCGTGCTAGAAGACCGTGGGTCATTAAGTTGTTGTTCTCGCCTTAATACAAAAGATGACATCTCTCCCGCCCGCGCGTGCAGAAGTAGAGTATGCAATCGGAAATATCCTAACGTTTTATTTTGAGATGTTACTGCGTGTTTAAGGCAGATTGTGGAAGTTAGAGAACTCCCAGGCACAACGTAGAGCCTGAGACATCACCTGTTAATGTAACTGGTGCACAGGGAGTAAGCGCTGCCGCTGAGAAGTAATGCTGGCAGCTTCTGTCTGTGCTGTCACAAGATTTATATTCCTGTAAATGTTTATTTGTGTGGAAAGTCACTGGTGATCTCAGGATGGCAGTTTTTCAACACACGCTGCTTGCAGAATGGTATTCTAGGCCGAGCCAGCCAGACGTTCCTCATCTGTTGTTGGAAGGGATGTGTACGTTGGAGGCTCGGGCTCAGCACCAGATGGATCTTGTTGTTCATCAGCAGCGAACTCCTAAAACTAGTTGCGTGACGTGGCAAGTATGGCTGGCCTGCACTGTTATAGGGATGGTATAATCCCCTTTAATTAAATACAGATCAATGCTTTTGACAGCTATCTGCTGGGAGAAATAGGAACAACAGAGGATTATTCAGCATCCAGGATGTGATGTCTTGGCACCGTTTATGTGCTTGCTCCTTCAGCTGCAAATCAGACAGGTGCCGCCCACTCTGTCACACGTCTATCTTCCAGAACATTGGCAGAAGCGGTGGTATTGTGGGGTACATGGGCCCCGTAATACTAAAGGGTTAAACAAATAATTAGTAAAACATATTTTCTAAAAAAATATAGAACTGTTCCACAGAACATACTGCTCATTCCACATTCATCAGATAAGCCCTGGTGCATGAGAGGGGGTGTGGCCAGTTGAGGGAGTGTGGCTACGCCCTGATCTTGCATGTACCAGTAGTACTCCTTTGGACGCTCTCGGCACACACCCTGTAGAGCCACTCGAAGCGTCCGGAAAGCCCTCCACACTTTCTCTGCCGGTAGCCCCATCTTTTCCCATGATGTCATAGGTTGGAGAAGGGGCCGGCCCTGGGCTCTGCTTTGGCGCTGGTTGGAAGTTACTGTAATACAGGTTAACAGGTTAGAGTTCCCTTGTTCATTTTTGCTTGTACAATGTTGAGTGTAGGCAAAGACAAGCAACATTTTCCCTCCCGGAATTACTCACAGTGAGGGTCGTTCAGATGCGGTTGGAGTTGCTCTGTATGGTAATGCAGCAGGAGGTGTCTATTACAAGTAGATGCCTGCTGCTGTAGTAGTGATCAGACCTATGTCCAAGGACGCAGCATCGAACCACTGTGACATCATCGGGCAGCTTGCGGAACCCATGGGGATGCACAAACCGCCCATCGCAGAGGCCAAGACATCTCCAAGCAACGACAGAGATCCATGTCCTCTTCCCTCCCTCTGAATGGCGGCAACACGTCTCCATTTTCACCAACGGAGGACCCATTCATACACACACAGAGAAGGTCCTACACATGCGCAAAGTACCGAACATTGGTACTTTGCGTATAAGGGCGCAAATCCAACTGGACCTAAATGATGTCCAATGTGCGCACTTAATTGATTCTGCCTTATTGACTATACAGTCAGCAGAATGGAGAATATACAGATACAGTAGAGAATGGAATCCCACAGAATTAGGGATGGGCATCTGTGGTCTCCATCGATGGTGCCATCAGTGGTTCACATTGATGGTAGGAAATCACTGACAGGAAGCCACTCATGGTTTACACCATCGAAGGCCATCGGTGGAGGCTGCTGGAGGCAGGACTCAGTGGGCCATTCAGGTAAGGAGGCAAGGCTTCACAGGTCATGTCAGGGGTGGAGCTTTGTGCTGCTGGTGGCGAAAGAGAAGAAGAAAAAAATATCGATGGTCATTGGCCATTCCACCATGAGGGCAGCAAGTGGAGCTCCAAGATTTAATCACAAGACCTTCACACCTCTGTTTAAACTTAAAATTTGGTTTGAGGAAGATTTCCCCACAACCTCCCTCATCTCCCATCAGGAAGAATGCTAAATCTATAATTAAGCCTCACATCATGCTCAAAGCGTCCTGTATTAATGATAAGATTGGCCAAAATTAGAGATGAGCGGGTTCGGTTTTACTCGGATTCATTCTGATCTCAACACGGCATCTTATTGGCTCACGGATGTCACGTGTTTTGGATAGGCAATAAGAAAAATCCGGATAAAACCGAACTGGCGTTAATTCTGGCGTTAAATCCGAACCCGCTCATCTCTAGCCAAAATAGGTAGCCTCCATGCAACCTTTGTATTCCTTACCAGTAATGAGCAGATCTGATGTGGCTCAATTATTACAACACCCACCAAAGATGGGCTCTATCAGTTTTTTTTGTGAGTTACTTGGACCATGGCCCTCATTCCGAGTTGATCGCACGTAGCAACTTTTTGCTGCTCGTGCGATCAACTAGACGCCGCCTATGGGTGAGTGTATTTTAGTATAGCAGGACTGCGATCGCTTGTGCAGCCCTGCTATGCTAAAAAAGTTTTGTGTAAAACAAGACTAGCCCTGCAGTTACTTACCCTGTGCGATGGATCCAGCGATGAAGGTCCCGGAATTGACATCAGACATCCGCCCTCCAAATGCCTGGACACGCCTACGTTCGGATCTCCACGCCCGGAAAATGGTGAGTTGACGCCTCGGAACGTCTTCGTCCTGTCAATCTTCTTGCGACCGCCACTGCGACCGCTTTCTTCGTACGCGGCATCGCTGCCCGGCGACGGCCGCCGCTGGGCAGCAACCCACCTGCGCAATGCAGCCGCCGCGCATGCGCAGTTCTGACCCATTCGCACCGCTGCGGTAAACCGCAGCTTGCGAACGAGTCAGAATGACCCCCCCATGTGTACGAGGATCTAAACTGGAACATACTCTAAAATCTGGAATCAGCCAAATGTCCCAATATTACAAAGCGTGTGGCCCTAAATTCATCCTGACGCCCTAAATGAGCACAAAACTGAGCATGTTTAAAAACGTGTTTGCAACATGACCTCAGTCTGTGTGGGGGCATCAAAGGGTCCAGACACTCTGCCCACATACCAAACTGCCCGGTCTCGTCACCTGCGGCCAAACTCTACAGCGATCACAGTGCTCGGACTAGCATCAGGACTGACCTGCGTGTGACCACCATATATCTAAAATAATTCAAGACATGAGAATCATCCAAAACAGGCGAAATTTAACAGTAGCTTTATTTTATAAATAATTGATCAGTTCCCGCCTGTATATCCCTAAAACTTGAATAAAACCAGGCAAAATATTTATGCCGTTCTCCTTTAATTTACATGTTTGAAGCTGGTATATCCAGTATTCACGGGAGTCAGACGAAGTCATTTTGCAGAATTCTATATATTTATGTTTCATTGTATAACAGCTGTTAGCTAGCAGAAAACATTTCTAGCACTAGAGCTAAGATTTCCGTGCTAGAACAATACATTTTCAAACCATTAAATGTGTATCGTTTAACATTTTTATTCACTCAGCAATAATCAATTTAATATATTCATCTCTTGCAGAGAATGGGTCTTGCTTTGGTGCACAGAATATATTTTCATTACAAAAAAAAAAGAGGTCTTTTAACGGTCTCATTTACTGTTGTGCATTAACTTTGGCGCATTCAGGGAAGTGCATGCTTTCCAATTGTGGAGGTCATTTGCAAAGCGCAAAAAGGAAAAGTTGCAGCGCCAAATTAGCTTTGTGTGTCTCTACTTGTGCAAGTGCATCTTGATTTCTATAGAAATACATGGGCTTATGGAGGAAGATCACATTTGGAGATAGAATGACGTTTGTGCGTTACTATAGACACCATGCAGTGCAAAAATGACACTCGTAAGTGGAAAGGGACCAGGTTTGGGGGGCATTCATTGACAGCTGGAGGGGCATGCCATCATAATCACTTGCATCTTGCACCAGATCATAGCTGGGTGCCTTCGGGTTCAGTATGATTTACCGGCGGACACAATACCAACGGTGATAATTCATAATCCTGACAGCCATTGACCTACAGTCAGAATTCCGACACGGTCAAAATACCGACATTCATTATGTCGACATGTTCAAAATGTCAACATAGTCAGAATACCGACATTTGAAATGCTGACATGTCAGAATACCGACATGAGGTTTTCTGGGGGGGTTTTGGTGTTGACATGGAAACCGTCAAAGTGTTCCGCGTCCTCTCGCATGGCTCGCGGCTCTGTGCACGGTGCCTCGCGCACTAGGATGGTAAAGTATGAACAAGACAAGTCTGTTTTGGGGCAAAAATTCCTTAAAAACGTATGTTGTCATTTTGACATGTTGGCATAATTCATGTTGGTAGTGTGACCGTGTCTGTATTTTGACTGTCGGTCAATGGCTTTAGGGATTATGACCGTCGGTATTGTATCCGTCGGTAAATCAACTGCTACCTGTGCCTTCAGATCCTGTTCTATACTGTATGTTTAAGGGGCTGCCTGTGCACATGTTATATCTGCCCCACCTGCAGTGCAAGGTGGTTTTGCCCATTAGAGAAAGATTTTGCTTTTGCGGTCAGGTCTGAGTTAGGCCCCTGGTTTCTTCATCATTTTGTACTGTACATATTACTTAGTAACATAAATGAGTTTATCAAACGTTGCTGATTGGTGCATTCATTAATGATCCTCCCAGGCTGGGCAGTACTTAACCAATCAGGTCATTTTAGAAGATTGTCTGTAGCACACTGATCCGCAGATTACAAATTATGGCGTCTATTTGTAATAAAACTTCTATTCATGAAGCAGTGAAAAGTGTGAAGTGAGCCAGTGGAGAAGTTGCCCATGACAACCAATCAGCTGCTTTGAATCATTTTATAGAATGCGCTTTATAAATGTTACCTCAACACCGATTGGCTGCCATGGACAACTTCTCCACTGGCTCACGTCTCTCTTTTTACTGCTATGATCTTTGCACATGTGCGCATGCGCGTACGCCGTTACAAGGTGCTAAACTGTATTCTCTTCAGAATGCAGTTTAAGACTTGGGGGTGCAGGAACGGGGAGTCGATGCTGCTTTTTTGGGGGCGTCGACACTCCATTTAAGGGGCGCGGTCCAGACAACGCAGGCGTGTCCGGGCGATGCTGGGGCAGTTTGTGCCGCTGCGTGTCGTCACACGCAACCGCTGCGACCCAAAACATGGGGGATGGCTGTCTGCCTTCGTATCGTGCTTTTGCATGTCTGCGCGTGCGGGTGGGGGAGGGGGGAGGCAGGACTCGGCATGCAGGGTGAACTTGTCCTGTGCTGGGCGTCCCCCCGCATGTCAGAGAAAATGACCGTAGATGTGCGCTTTTTGGCATATCTGCGATCGGGTCTGAGTTACCCCCCTAAACATAACCAGGATTAGTAGTATTTGTACTATACTTTATGACTATGTCTAGACAGTTTTGTTTCTTGTAATTAATTGTTCCTTATTTTCCTTTCTAATATAATGTGTTGTCTGCAGATTAATATTTGTCAGTGGGAATAGAGTGGGGTTTATTGCGAGCGGCTCTGAAGCATCAAAGCATTACCAATCCAATCCAAAATAAAGGTCTATCTAAACGCAGACTAGATCATTAAAGCGAGGGGACATCTGTGTTTCCTGTTATTTTGTGCTTCATACACAGACACGTTGGGTAATGAGATGCATTGTTATACTTCCACCTGTTTCAGCAGATTTCATATTATTACTTATATGATGTACAGTTTCCTCACGCTTGAATTGGTACTGACATAACTTTATTTGTTATTGTGTCTGTATTTATCAAGCCCCTTTTTACTTTAACATCAGGTGGCATTAGCCATAATCCCTCTCCAGCAGTCTCCGCACATCTCAGCGGCCATTTTGTTGTGGCCATGGCATCAGAAATGGCTGTGCAGTGGTAGTGATAGCATAGGTAGGTGTTTCCTCACTACCAAGCCCTTTGCAGGGACAGTCTTTTAATTCTGCATGACAAATGGCTTTTTTTTTCATGTCCACCTCAATGAAAGATTCACCGCCATCTGGACAATCCAGAGATTATCTGATGTGGACCATACTGTACTCTCCCAGAACGGAGGCTCGCAAAAATCATCTGGCGCTCCCAGCTGCCCGGAAGACTGGGCAAGTCTTCTGGAGCCGGCCACCACCCACCCACAGTTGCCCACTTACTGAGCTAAAGTGATTGGTCTGGGTGGCCTAAATGAACCCACCACTGATCCACAATTAATTCTGTGCCGTAGATTACTGAAATTTGCGCAACCTCAATCCGTTGATGTCTAAGGCCCAGATTTATCAAGCCTTGGAAAGTGATAAATAGCACGATGATAAAGTACCAACCAATCAGCTCTTAACTGTCCTGTTTCAAACACAGCCTGTGACAAGACAATAAGGAGCTGATTGGCTGACACTTTATCACTGTGCAATTTATCACTCGCCAAGGTTTGATAAATCTGGACCTAAGGGGGACATGTACTAAGCAGTGATAAAAGTGGAGAAGTGAGCCAGTGTGAAGTTGCCCATGGCAACCAATCAGCTGCTCTGTATACTTTTATAGTATGCAAATTATAAATGCTACGTCAATGCTGATTGGTTGCCATAGGCAACTTCTCCACTAGCTCACTTCTCCATTTTTATCACTGCTTAGTACATCTCCCCCTTTTCTGGAATAAATGGCAGTGAACGTTTGCGACTTATTTCTGAATTTAATGTCAGCTATAGAGCAGAGCAGAAGGCAGAGCGACATACATTTGACAGTGTATTTCCATAGGTAATGTAGGGACTCTCGACGCCAGCCCAATCTCCTGGTGGGGACACCTTCCCTCCCCAAGCCTTATGTATTCTACTAACTCCGCCTTTTGTCTGCTCAGCACGCAGATCTGTTGGTGAGAAAGAGCCAGAAAGGGAAATTAGTACATTCCAGTGTGTGCCCCAGGCCGCAGGAGATTTTACCATACTCTCGGATGTCACTTCAGCAGCCATCATCTTCACCTCCAGCTTCCACTTCTAATCGTACCAGACAAATCTAATTTTTGCCTTGCCAGTTAATAAAACGTGTGTTGACTTTAATTTATAGAGCAGTAATCTTGTTCAACTTAATGCAGTTAAGTGTTCAGTTTAGCGCTGAGCTATCACGGCGGAAGTGAGCATCGGCACAATGTTTGCTGCATTTTCTGATGGATTAAAGTAATCATTTTGGAAACTAATTTGACCGTCGAGACATCAGACAGACACCAAATATTTGCATCCCTAACCGCAGTGATTTGGTGGTCTTTAAACCGCTTTATAGAACTGGGTAGTCAGTGGACTTATGTCATGCTCTGCAGTCTTGAACAATGTCCAGTGTTCATTTTATACCTGGTGATCATTAATCACTTCCTAGTCTTGTGCTATTCTTAAATGTGTAACTTAAGTTGACATTCTGCATATTCAGCCTATAGGAATTCGCTTTATAACATGGATCACTTGTTCTCTGCAAAATTCACATTTGGTGTCTCACTGGCTGCGGAGCCTTCTCCTAGGTGATGGGAGTTACCCACAATACTTTCCCCGGCTTTGCAGGGCGTACGGGGAGTTGGGACTAATTTTGCCACCTCTAATTGGCAAAGAGGGGAACGATTTAATTTCTGGCGCACTATGGAAAAACAGTGGTGTTGAAGTTTAATGAACATGTGCTAAAAGGAGATAAGGGACAAACTTGTAAAAGTCAGAGAAAAAGCCATGTACTGTACATATCGCTCCTATATATGTACAACGGGATTACCTGCATCTTCTGCCTTCAAACATTTGACGGCGGGTAGAGGATGCAGGTATCACCCAGATGAAAGTAATTTACCATTGGGACTCTTCTACAGTATTGCCACTTGAAGCTTCCGATATCTCCCCATGTGTATGGTGTGGTGGAAGTGGGAAAGTTCAGTTGTCAATAAAGTTTGTTGAATTTTTATTTTTTTTTGATCGGTTTCTCCGGGAGATAACTCCAGTAATCGAGCGTGCACGGACAACACTAAAGACTCACTCTACGTCTCTGCAGAATCCGCAGAGGGTGTGACGTATTGTTCACACACTTCGGCAAACTGATCCTTGAAACATTACACGGCAGATGCTTCCTGCTACGCTGCAATAATAGGCAGAGCCGGAACGTCATTATCAACATGGTCAGTGTACTCTTAGTACATACACTCCTTACCACAGAAGGCGTATGCCACCAGTTATAGAACTAAAAGTAGCACTGTGCACTGCCCACCTCTTTTAGCACACACTGGATGTGCTTCCCGGGTGATGCTACTGTTGCTATTTATTGCTCAATAAAGAACATTTTAGCACATACGTAGGGGCTGAGACAGCGTTGAACGTAAGTCCATTTTTGACCCCTAAGCCGTGGAGAGAGATAAAGTACCAACCAACCAGCTCCTGTCATTTTCAAGCACAGTCTGTATCACGGCAGCTAGGAGCTGTTTGGCTGGTACTTTATCTCTTCCCACTTTATCTATTTCCAAGGCTTAGTATATAGGCCTCTTAGTTCTCTGCACGCAATGTACATGGCTTGTATTCCCCTCTGCATCAACCCATAGTGTCAGGCAATTAGTGACTGTAAAACAGGACCCATAAAAACAGATTTAATTTGGTTAAGTCGGAGCAATGAAAATGACGCAGCTGGGCAACAAAACTTACAAGCAACTTCTTTTTCCAGAACGCACAAAAGTTATTAAATACACCTAGTGAAAAAAATGAAAGCTGACTGCCTTGTGCCAGAGGGCTTGGTAATGGCGTGTATGTTATTCCAATATTGGAGTGAAAATGGTTAATATTTAATGTTGTGCCACCGTAGGTCAAAAGCAAAATTAAAATGAGCAGAAACTGTGTAATATATATAATTTATTATATATTTTTTACGTTTTTTTATTCCATTTTATTTTCGAATCTTT
This sequence comes from Pseudophryne corroboree, assembly GCF_028390025.1. Taxonomy (NCBI): domain Eukaryota; kingdom Metazoa; phylum Chordata; class Amphibia; order Anura; family Myobatrachidae; genus Pseudophryne; species Pseudophryne corroboree. The sequence goes on along the minus strand of NC_086450.1, from coordinate 48,578,667 downwards.
TTGTCTTTAGCTTTTAACCCATTTCCTATCCAGATAAGCCTTCGGCAAAAGCCGATGCACATAGCGGTTGCATAATAAGACGTCTACGGTACAGAATCTCTAACTTCTTGTTTAAGACTGATCACATGCTGGACTTCTTCTAACACATATTGTGCTTTTATACACCTCTCTCTGGGAAGAAGTGCTCACATATTATCCAACAGATGGGAAACCATCATTTGTACAGTAATTACCAGAAACATACTGCTATAAAGGTATCTCTCTTCTCACTTTCATGAATGCTCAACAAACTGGCCTCTCTAGTAGCAGAACTGCACTGAAAATCTTGTTCTAGATTCACAATTCCACCCACATTCAATATGTCAGCAAGATGTCTTTACTATACTCAACTAATGGTCCTTTGAACCCCAAATCAGAAGACATATGGGGGAGATTATACTGCGATATAGAGCACAAGCAAACACGCTTTGCTACATTGCTCACCAAGTCAAAGAAACAATGCTCAACAAAAGAATAATAAATAATATAAGATAAAAATAGTATAAGAAAAGACAAGACAAGCACAGTAATTCATACTGGGAGTGGAAGAGACAGGTTGGGTATGGGTGACCGGCGCTCGGGACGGGGACGAGAGCAAAGAAGCCCCTTTGCGGGCTCGGTGGCGAGCTGCGCACACCGCAGGTTCTATTCCCACTCTATGCGTGTCATGAACACCCAAGAGTGGAAATAGTCCCGTATACACAGCATATTACATAAACATAGCAATACAAATATACAAATTCATAAAATCAGAAAAAAAGGATATAAAGGACTGACAATAGCTTTGAGAAAAGGTAGAAACTAAAATCTCTCAGCCGTCACCAGAGGCACTGATAGGAGAGAAGTGGGTACTAATTACCCTGGCCCCGACTTGTTGGAGGGGCCCAGGTCAACTGCAAAAGGGGGCATTGTGCAGCCGCTAGCACCCCCTCTGTGCAGCCCACTCAAGAGGGGGCGTGGTCACATCTCTCTCGATCTGGCCATGCCCCCTTCTAGTACCTGGGCCCATAGTCGCTCTTAGTGGCGCTGGCTTTCACAGGTGACTACCAACACCTGAAGCCAAGGGCTATAAACTAGAGAAAGCAAGCTGAAAGCACATGTTAGTGCACTTTTTTATACCAGCATAGCATCAATACAGTTATAGTAGGCACAGAGTATGTATGGGTGTTTGATCATCTGATAGCCTTTAGTTCAAGGTTAGATGAATAACCAGAAGCCTGCTGCGGCTAATCTAGTTCTGGTGTAAAGCTCAACATGTATTCCGGGTCCTCAGTTGCAAGATGCTAGACGCGTTTCTATGCTTCCTTGGGCAGTTTCATCAGAGAAATTCAGAGACCTGTGACGTAATAGAGCTAATACCTGTCTCAGGGAGGCAAAAGTAATACTGCTTACATTTTATGTAGAGGCCCAATGCCCTCAGTCGTTTCTGACTAAGGGGAACATTTACTAATCAGTGATAAGAGCAGAGAAGTGAGCCAGTGGAGAAGTTGCCCATGGCAACCAATCAGCACTGAAGTAACATCTATAATTTACATACTATAAAATTATACAGAGCTGCTGATTGGTTGATGGGGCAACTTCTCCACTGGCTCACTTCTCCGCTCTTATCACTGCTTAGTAAATGTCCCCATTTATGTCACGAGTCTTGATGCGTTTTCTGCTTCCTTGGTATGCTTCGACCATGATGTAATAGAGCTAAGTGCATACCTGGCTTAGTATGGAAACAGTAATGCTACACACTCATTTGGTGTTGGTGCCCAATGTCCTCAGTCATTTATAACTGAGTAGTATGAGCTGAATTTAATCCATCAAACCACTTACCCTCTCTATCTATGCAGGGCAACATAACAGGCATGATGCATAAGTTATAGATTATTTTATGTTCATGCAGTTAGTCCTATGAGAACACTGTAATAGTATTAGTGAATACGAGTATTAGTGTTAACAGGGACGTGCCGCACGTCACTGAGTGTTAATCCCGGAACTGAGTGTAATATGTGACTTCTGTATGCCAAGGGAGAGGGGGGTCGGCATCTGCGGCGGGGGCGGCGGGTTGCGGCGGTCGGCGTTAAGAAGCCCATAGGCTATCGCCATTCAAAGATGGCGATACCCTGGATGGTGAAAAACCGGCGGTAGGGTCTTAGTAAATTTGAAAATGCGGGTTTTACCGCATTTTTCCTTTAGTACAACCCGCCCTGTGAGTAGTCACCTGAAAAAAAAATTTTTTTTTTCATGCCTAAAGAAACGGGGTTTAATTGAATAGGGAGATTAAAAAAATTTTTGCAAAAGTCACAGAAAACAAAAAAATAAAAAATGATTGTGGAGTAATTGAACCCCCATGCCCAACCACCACCACCACTTCAGCTCTGCCAGGTATGCAGTTAGTGGTATAGATGCTGAAGTTTGGCAATGCTCTAATGTTATGGTTATAAACATGACATGATATTTGAATATTGAATTGAGATGCTGTTTTGTTCAGCAATCTGCATGTTATTGGATAGTATGGACTTGCAATTTGCATACTCAGATAATCGCACAGCTGCATTCTTTTATGTCAAAACATATGCCGTTTGCTCCTGTATTATTTCTAAAAAAAAAAAAGTTATGGTGCCAGAAAATATGTAATATTAATACAAAAGTAGATAATAGGCGCATCATTAACACAACATACAGCATAATAAAGTACAATAAACTCTATACATGGTGCACAGACTATACGGAATTTTATAGTTTAGCACCGTAGATGTTTGTGGTTTTCAAATAATGATTTTCAGCAAATTTAATTAGTCCCACAGATACGGTGAAAATAGTTCCCGCACAGCAACATTAGTCAGCTGATTGAAAGACTTCTAAGACTAGGTTGCTTTAGAAACAGTAAATTCTTGTGTTTGTGTGATTTCCCGCCTCATTATACTTCCTCTCAGCTTCACCTAGGACACAACACAGAATGCACACACTCGTTCTGTATGTACAAACACTGTCTGCGCCTTTTTGTGTGAGGCAGGGAGCCTGTGTAGTGTACGTCGTACACACGCATCCTCTGGGGACATTGGTTTGCATATGCAGTCTTAGGGTACACAAACACACACTCAGATATGCCAATGATCTTGCCCAGCCGCGTTCTGTTTGGACTGCAGTCTTCTTTTCACCCGCCTAAACCACCCACGCCATTGATGTCTCATTCTTATCAACACACTTTAAGGTGTTTGCAATAAGCTGACCTCAATAAGGTCCCGTCTCCCGTCCCTCTTTGTTGCTTGGGAGAAAAACCTGTCTAGAAAAGGAAAGCAAAAAAATAAATAAAAAAAAAGAAAAAGATAACTGCAGCGATTTTGAAAAGAAATAGTTCTATTGATGGCGTTTCCTTGCCTATTTGATTGATCTGGCACATTTTCTACTGCCCTCCCCCCACCCCTTGCCAACATCCACCTAAAAAAATAAAATAACAGCAGGAAAGGTTGATGGACATCTCTGTTCAGGAATTGGGTTTTCTGGATTTGAAGTTCAAAAGAAAAATTCACAGAAGCGCTCTGTATTTTTGAGCCTTTCATGGGTGGTTAGGGGGTTAATATGCAGCTGTGCCATTGAACATTATTCTACAGTACTTGAGACTTTTTCAGCAAAGAGATGACAGTAAGCTCCGTAGTTACATGCCTGCCTGCACCTGCCGTCTTATTCATATAAGAACTTGACACTGGTAAGCTAGGGTGGCCTTAAAGTCCTTCATGGACCCTACTTATAGGCGAAAGCCTTTAACTGATGGAGTGCCAGTTTGAGTATATTGCATTGAAAGTTCTTGATTGGAAAGCCAGGATTGGTTAAACTATAGCAGCAACTGTTCTCCAGACTTGTAACAGGGTTATATTTTGCTTTGTACTACTAACTTTCTCAGCTTTTTGGAAAATACCAACAGAGAATAACCTCCCACATCACAGAAAGCATCCAATTCCATCGCACATTAGGTCTGCCTTTCTTGTTTAAAGTAGCAAAGGGTCGGACAAAGCTTCAAATTCCAGGGGAGACCATCAATCAGCCCTATTCATAGCAGCCAGGAACCCTTTGTGCCTGATGTATGGGAAAGAGAGTCAATGAAAGGACTCTTTGCTTGTGACCCACATTTCAGGGTGATGTGCACAGAAAAGGGGCGACCAAGCCAACGGGAGGCTTTAAACCACTAAAGAGAGCTGTGATGTAGCTGCTGTGCCCTTAACCCTGTACGTAACATCAGTAGGGTAAAGTCAATGGCACCGACTCCCCCATCATCATCACACAGGGAGTGTGGATAAAAAGCAGGCTGCTGCACGCACTGGTGCGGCATGGACCTTTTGTGTGATAGTCCCCACATGCCTAACACATGGGCTAAACCGCAGCTAGTAATAATAAGGACAGACTTATATTCATATCACCCGTGTTTCTTTCATTGGAAAATCAGGTGCCCAAAGCTTTTCATTTCTAATAAACACATTTTATTTCTAAAGGTGTTTCATATCCTGTAGTGCAGTGTGGAAAATAATTACAGGTACTCATACATCCCATCGTTTCTAAATACTACCATGATCTGCACAAACCTCACCTAATGTACATATGTACGTCCACTTTTACATACTGTACCCACTAGGCTGCATCCACTTTCGGATAGGCCACACTTACTTCCTGATAGGTCACACTCACTTTCTGGTAGGCCACACTCACTTTCTGATAGGTCACACTCACTTCCTGATAGGCCAAACTCACTTCCTGATAGGCCACACTCACTTCCTGATAAGCCAAACTCACTTTCTGATAGGACACACTCACTTCCTGATAGGCCACATTCACTTCCTGATAGGCTAAACTCATTTCCAGATAGGCCACACTTACTTTCTGATAAACTACACTGACTTTCTGATGAGTCAAACTCACTTTCTGATAGGTAACTCTTTCTAATAAGTCACACTCACTTACTGATAGGTCACACTTCATATTTGCCTACTCTCCCAGAATGACAGGAACAGCTTGCAAGTCTCCCGGAGGCTGCAGCGTGCACCCCCGCATCCACCCAGCACCGCCTACTTCGGTTATTAAGTGGGTGGCCCAGGGTGGACGATGAAGGGATTCGACCTAAATCACGTCGTCGTAGCCACGCCTCCCGCTAGGAGCAGCCAGCAAGTAGGCAACTATGTCACACTTACTTACTTTCTCATAGATCAAAATAAATATCTGATACTGTAGGTCACACTCACTTTCCGATAGGCCGCACTCACTCTCTGATAAGTCACAAGCACTTTCAGAGTCTGAGGGGTATATTTACTAAAGTACTGTCTGTTAGAAGTGGAGATGTTGCCCATAGCAACCAATCAGATTGTACTCATCATTTATCTAACACCTTCTAGATTCTAGAAGATAATAGATAAAATCTGATTGGTTGCTATGGGCAACATCTCCACTTCTAAAAACCTGCACCTCAGTAAAAATATCCCTGAGAATCAGGGAGAAATGTGCAGGGGCCCAGCATACATACTCTGTGCTCTCCATCTTTAATTTGGCACTAAGGGGCATATTCATCATTAGCAGTGGGCTCATTACACATGTGGAAATGCTAGTTTCTGCATGTTGTATGTCACAGGTCCATTCATTATGAGAGGGATGCCTAGTATTCACCAAACTCTGAAAACTGCTACTATACAGGGCCGGATTTAGGGAGGGGCGACAGGAGCGGCTGACCCAGGGTTCCCACACACTGCATTTTCAATCAGAGGAGTCTCCCTCTGGTGGCTAGTCTGTTAATTAACAGCAGTCGCTGAGGAGATAATCCGTATACAGTCAGTCTCACGGAATAGTGAAGGAAAATCCCGCGAGACACTGACAGTGACGCGCCAGCTTCTGCTGCCCTGGTGCACTGTCCTATATGAGAATCAGGGATCGCGGGGGCAGCTGCTTTTCGGAACATGGAGTTTATATGTTGTCTAGCACTGAGACAGATGTAATCTGCAGATATTACGGGTGATGCGTTCATGGCATTTACAAATCCAAATAAAAAATCCAAACCTGATATTCGCCGCTGCACTCCAGTAAGAAAAAAGTACTTGTGTGCCATTTTTCAATGCTGACAGTATATCGTTAATAAATCTATAGTTAGCATTTGGATTTATTCATTCTCATCCTTTCCTGCAGAAGGTAAATGGCATTTTGAAACAATATTGGTGTAGGTTGTGGCCTGCCCTTTGCTGAGATAAATCCTTCCAGTCTTTCCCTTCTGTTCAATATAAAAGTAATATCTGGAGGAGATGCAGTTGACAATTATATAAACAGGAGCGGCGAAACGGCTCCCGGTTTGATCACGCGCTAGAAGATCATCATGGACATACGGTGCATAACTGTTAATGTCATATGATAAGTATTTGTGTCATTGTCATGTTCTCCTATGTGGTCACATGACTAGGCCCTACTTACGCATCTTCCGCTCCAGCACTCAGCACGACCAGACAGCTGTATCATGTACTCATTTTGGTGTGTGCTGGAATGTTCCATGCACGTGAAGTTGAATAATACGTACAGTCCGTTCTCACTTTACATGCCATTGTCTCATTAATGTACTTAACATCTGATGTGACTATTACAGTGTACACTGAATTTCTTCAGTGTAAAAAGCTGCAACCTGCACTGAGTTGGATACTTAATTATTGGATGCCCGTCAGGGCTGGATAATACATAGGGCCCTACACACTGGGCGATGTAATCGACCATCGATATATGGTTCAACGATACATCAATGGTCACTTTTCCCAACACACTGGACGATATCGATGGACAGTTTGGACGATATTAGAGTACATTACATCTATATAGTCCAAATTGATTGCATGTTTAAACGATGAACGTTCAACGATGAACGATTGTGGGCACACGCATTGTTTATCGTTGAAGCATTCACCCTGAAAGATATGAATGATTTATCGTTCATATCTTTCAGAGAAATCGACCTGTGTGTAGGGCCCTTTAGAGAGTATGGTGTAATTCAGTACAGCGATCTACAATTCTCTGTGGGGTGGCTGGGGTGTTCACATTTATTTTCATTAATGTATATTTTTTAAAGATCCCAGCAGTCGGAATCCCGACAGTCAGGAGACCGGTAGCAGGATCGCCAGAATCCAGACACATCCCGGTAAGTGTTTTCTCCCTAATCCTAACCCACCCCTGCCATTGCTTAACCCTAACCTCCCCATCCTGCAGCTTAATCCTAATCTCTCCTTCCCACAACCTAACCCTAACCTCCGCCACCCCGCAGCCTAACCATAGCCCTCCCCCGGTGTGTAACCCTAACTCCTTCCTTCTGCAGTTTACCCAAGCCTCTCCCTCCCGCAGCCTAGTGCCTAACCCTAGCTCTCCTTCTAGTGCCTAACCCTAGCCTCTCCCTCCCACAGCCTAACCCTAACCTCCCTCTCCTGCAGTCTAACCCATTTCTCCTGCAGCCTAACCCTTACCCATCCTTCCCGCAGCCAATTCCTAACCCACCCCTCCCGCAGCCTATCCCTAACCCACCCCTCCCGCAGCCTAACCCTAACCTCCCTCTCCTGCAGTCTAACCCATTTCTCCTGCAGCCTAACCCTTACCCATCCTTCATGCAGCCAATTCCTAATCCACCCCTCCCGCAGCCTATCCCTAACCCACCCCTCCCGCAGCCTAACCCTAACCTCCCTCTCCTGCAGTCTAACCCATTTCTCCTGCAGCCTAACCCTTACCCATCCTTCACGCAGCCAATTCCTAACCCACCCCTCCCGCAGCCTATCCCTAACCCACCCCTCCCGCAGCCTAACCCTAACCTCCCTCTCCTGCAGTCTAACCCATTTCTCCTGCAGCCTAACCCTTACCCATCCTTCACGCAGCCAATTCCTAACCCACCCCTCCCGCAGCCTATCCCTAACCCACCCCTCCCGCAGCCTAACCCTAACCTCCCTCTCCTGCAGTCTAACCCATTTCTCCTGCAGCCTAACCCTTACCCATCCTTCACGCAGCCAATTCCTAACCCACCCCTCCCGCAGCCTATCCCTAACCCACTCCTCCCGCAGCCTATCCCTAACCCACTCCTCCCGCAGCCTATCCCTAACCCACCCCTCCCGCTGCCTATCCCTAACCCAACCCTCCTGCAGCCTATCCCTTCCCTAACCCACTCCTCCCGCAGCCTAACCCTAACCTCTCCCTGCCGCAGTTTATGCCTAACCTCCCCTTCCTGCAGCCTAACCCTAGTGCCTAACCCTGACCCCGTCCCCTGTACTTAAATCCGGGATGTGGTCTCTTGACTTTTGGGATCCCTACTGCAGGTATTTTGACTGTATCCCATTTTTTCAGACCATTGCAGAGATGTACTGTATGTTATATGCCAGCCGGTTGCATTACTGCTTATTTGCAATTAGATATAGTGTAATTACATTATAAACCACTGGCTGTTATAACCTCTGGTTATAAAGAAAATGTGGCTCTATGCAAAGTCACTTTTGTTGTCCTATCTGCTGTGTGCAATTCTCAGTATCTGTATTATTGCATTGCATTCTCAATTACCGGGGTTTAGACCCGATAATTGTAATCTCTTATTGTCGCTATTCACGGTAATAAGAAATTAATTACCACCCAAATCTATTAATATACATCATCAGGGACGGGGTCTCCAAAAAGAGCTTATCCCTGCGATGTGTTCCCAGTGTAGTGACCGCATCAGTGGTCTCTTCACGCCTTCATTGGGATTCCTGCGCATGCGCAGTCTACTGACAATGCATGTGCAATGCCAATTGGCAGGAAGGGTTCCAGAGGAACCCTCTCCTGGTAATTCTTGCAAAATATAGCTCATAGGCGACACCGGGCAAACACCATCTTCATATGGCTGCTGGGGCCAAACTCCGGAATGCGAATTGGTAAATCTGACAGCTTTGCAGCCCTCATAGAAACCTACGGATGCTACGGCTGCTGTCGGGAATGGAGGGACTGCGACAGATATGGAGATATCTTCTGCAGTCCCTCAATGATACATTTGGGGAATACTTAATATTTGTGGGTATCCCTCTGCAAATGGCAAATATTATTTAGTAAATAGGCCCCTATATCTCTTGATTGCTAATCTAAAAAAAACAGGAGAGGGCATTCCAACACATGGAAGGGTATACAGGCATTAAACAAGAAGGTACTATATGGTGAACTATTTATAATACAGTAGAAGAATATTATAATCAGGGACACTGCCTAGATCAGTGGTAGCCAATCCTGGTCCTCGAGAGCTACCAACAGTTCATGTTTTCCTGCTCACCTAGCAGGTGCACATGTGCACTCATTACTCACTGACACATTTTAAAAGATCCACAGTTGGAGCTAATTACTTAACTTGTGATTCTGTGAGGAGACCTGGAAAACTTTAACTGTTGGTAGCTCTCGAGTACCAGGGTTGGCTACCCCTGGCCTAGATGATTCAGAGTACCCTTTATACCAGGGCTGGCCAAACCAGTCCTCGAGATCTACCAACAGTACACATTTTCCAGACCACCTAGCTGGTGCACAGGTGTAGTCATTACTAATTAAGATGTGCTGCATTCATTCCTAACTGACAATTCTACAGATCTCCAGGAGGCCTGGAAAACATGAACTGTTGGTAGATCTCGAGGACCGGTTTGGCCAGCCCTGCTTTATACAAATGATATGTACACAACAACAGACTTGGGGGTTTAAGCACTAATATGCAGTACTATGGGCCTTATTCAGAGTTGGCCGTATCTGCGGCCCGCAGCGCAGTTAGCCCACATCAGCAAAATGCACATGCGCAGCGGTCGCATCGCACCTGCGCAACCTTACACAATTTAATTGCGGACGCTTCACGAGGCGGTGCGGCACATGCTGGGCAGCCTTGCCCTGTGCTGAGCGGCCCCCAGCATGTGAGGAGATGGACGCAGATCTGGCTGTGTATGCAGCGATCTGCATCTATCTCTGAATAAGGTCCAATAATGGTAAGTAGAAGAACTGAATACACAGCATATTTCAAGTTTTATATATTTTGTAGAACCGGTGTCACACAGAACATGCAATCTAATACTTGAAAAATATAATGCGTAATAAAATCACAACAATTTGAAAAACTCTTTCAGAGGAATAGCTGTGAAATTGATAGCATTGAATTTTCCTCACTCACAGATTGGTGCGGGATGAAAATGAAGTTCTTCTAGTTTCCTTTCTATATTGGATCGGTTTATCTGTTCCTCTCCGCTCCGCTTACTTGTCCAGTCTGGCCTGCTGAAAATGACTCCAGACGTTCCAATAATGCCTTCAATTGTAACAAATTATATCCACAGCATGACTCTGGAACACACTATTTTCGCCTCCCTCTGGCTGATTGTCACACACTTGCTAGTTAGCATATAAACACAAGTGGGTACCTCTTTATATGAATATTTAATTTCTCTGTCGATCGGAGCCAAAAATATGTATCTTAACTCCTTCACTGCTCAGGCAAAGGCACTGGGAAATATATGCCAAGTTTCAGGGCAGCCATTAGCAGCCATTAGGAGGGGACTGCTGTCCTGGGCCCTTACAGTGAGGGGGGCCCACCCATGGCTCCTACTGCCAATACCTGGAGAGCTGCACCAGGCTGCGAAGCAACAGCGGGCTGATGCCCGGAGAGGACTTCTTGTGTATCATTTCTCTGTAAACCGTTCCTATAAGACCGCAATACTCCATCTATATGTAACGTCACAATGTATGACATCACATAGGGGTGGAGCGGTGTGGCAGAATCCTTTTTGGGGGCGATGAGGGGCACTGTCTACTTTGTCAGTCCCGGGCCCCACAATCTCTGATAGCAGCCTTGCCAAGTCTTGGTCATGATGACCAGCACAGTAAGAAGGAGAATGTAACTTCCCTTTCTACAACGGATCACCCAACCTGTGCTCCCACCTAGAGCCCAGGGACAGTGATGGGGGGAGAGGATATAAAACGTAGGTGGGTCTGTCTAGGGGTCAGAGAGTGAAGGAGACACCACAATTCTGCAACCATAACCCCCTCTGCGTTTGATACCACCGTGTGACAACGTGCAACACAGAGTAACACAGTGGGGGGGGGGGTTGGTTCACACACTGGGAAAGCCCATTAGTAACACGGTATGGGGCAGATGTATTTACCTGGAGAAGGCATAAGGAAGTGATAGACCAGTGATGTGTGCAAGGTGATAAAGGCACCAGCCAATCAGCTCCAATATGTAAATTATCAGTTAGGATCTTATTGGCTGGTGCGTTTATCACCTTGCACATATCACTGGTTTATCACTTCCTTATGCCTTCTCCAGGTTAATACATCTACCCTTATATGCGGAATGTGTGAATTTCACACTGTCGGGTGCCTAATTTCCAAATTCCGAGAAACTGGGACTGTGGCTAACAAGTCACGGAGTGGGCATCCAAAAAAGTGCTACTGACGAGACAATATCAACAATGGTTTTGGCATCCTTCGTGAAGAGCCCACAACGCAGCACGTGACGTCACGACATCAAAATTACCTCAATTCTCTCCTCTTTTGTCAAAGCCATCTTCAGTTACCTGCAACAAAAAAAGTGTTGTAACTTTTGAACCATAACTGCTACTTCAAATCTGTTTGCAGCAATACACTTTTCAGCAAATTCTGATGTTGTTTAACATGTTACACAACTTCCTTTTTATTTGAAAAAACTGACTTAGATTCAAGATGGCCGATATTAGGATGGCGCCTATGTTCGGCACATACCCTAAAAGATAGCCCACCTCATCCATACCTTACTGGAGTATTCAGTTTTCCCATTTCCTGCACAGTTTTTGAAACAAAAGGGTGTACTGCAACTTTTGAATCACCCAGTGTGTGTGTGTGTGTGTGTGTGTGTGTGTGTGTATACACACACACACACACACACACACACACGCGTGTGTGTGTGTGTAATTATAACACCTCTGAATAAGTTATTTTCTTGGTCTTAGTTAACTATTAACCAAAAGTAACAACTCAAAACACGTGACTCATTTGAAATGAACAGTAATTGCACTTTTGTATTAAAGGGGCTGTGTTACTGGGCACCTAAACTTTATTTAAATTATTTTACTTTATTACATTCCAGTATTGTCTCTTCTGTACAGTATGTGAAGCTAGAAGTAAAATGCATTATTGAGAGGTGATTTACTAGGAGGGAAAGTTTTTCACAGTTTGTCGGATCTGTGTTTTTAATCTTGAGGTTTTGAGAGAATATAAGGCACCTTCCCCTAACCTTATTGGCTGTGGATACAAACCCAGATTCACCTGAGTGCCATCAATTGTTCTGCTTTGGTACATTACCCCATTAGTGTTACCCAAAATATCATCTCGGTCCTCTTACAAACTAAATATTGTATGTTTTACTCTTATCTGTCACAAATAACTGAGGGAAAGGTTCTTTAACACTTTAATCAGGGTTCACTACGGCTGGCCGGCGGTCGGGCTCCCGGCGATCAGCATCCCGGCGCCGGGAGCCCGACCGCCGGCTTACCGACAGCTTGGCGAGCGCAAATGAGCCCCTTGCGGGCTCGCTGCGCTCGCCACGCTACGGGCACGGTGGCGCGCTACGCGCGCCACGCTATTTTATTCTCCCTCTATGGGGGTCGTGGACCCCCACGAGGGAAAATAATTGTCGGTATTCCGGCTGTCGGGCTCCCGGCGCCGGTATACTGAGCGCCGGGAGCCCGACCGCCGGCAAACAGAAGACCACCCCTTTAATCATTAGTATTGTAATTTCTCCACTAAAGTTGGGGAGTTTGTAATCGGGATTGGGGCAGGACCGCAACATATTGGGTGTAGTCACACAGGGGAGATGGGTGTGGCCAAGACCTGATGGGCAAATATTTATTAAAGATAGGATAGGGAAAATATATGCATAGAAGCCTTTTTGGGGCATTTTATGTATCTTTAATCCATGAAGGAGAGCTAATCCTCTAGATCAGAGGTTCTCAAACTCGGTCCTCAGGACCCCACAGAGTGCATGTTTTGCAGGTAACCCAGCAGGTGCACAGGTGTATTAATTACTCACCGACACATTTTAAAAGGTCCACAGGTGGAGCTAATTATTTCACTTGCGATTCTGTGAGGAGACCTGCACAACATGCACCGTGTGGGGTCCTGAGGACCGAGTTTGAGAACCTGTGCTCTAGATACTGGTTGCATCCGTGGAATGCATCTCCAGTACAGAGTTGCAGGGCAAACCTTGTCCAAATATCGTATAGTACTATTATAATTCTCCAGTCACTATCACAGAAATATACAGTCTACTGTATATGCACTTAAATAACCATATAATACCGTGTTCACACTGATTTATAGCGGGTTGCACCCGGGACTCGTGCACGAGACCTTCCCAGGTGCAACCCGCTTGAGACCCCGTTCAGACTGGCGGCCCCGACACGGCAATATGCCGTGTCGATTACGTCACCGGGTCACCGCCAGCTCCAATAGTGTTGAAGTGTCCCGGGTCGCATCGACCCGGGTACACTTAACACCGTTCACACTTTCGCCTGACCCGGTATTGACCCGGGAATAACCCTTCTTTATTCCCGGGTTGAAATACCGGGTCAGACGACCCGGGAATTAGTCAGGACCCCCGTTCACACTGCACATAAACCCGGATTACTGCGCGTTCACGTGCAATAACCTGGATTTTTCAAGGCAGTGTGAACATGGTATAACTTATAACTACGTAAGTAACTACGGACTCAGGGGAAGAGATGCCAGGAAGAGGCACCCAGCTGGGAGAGATCCCTACATGCCTCGCCAGGCTCTCACTTTCTGCCAGAGTGCGGCCATGGTGCCTTATGATGAAACCCTCTCATAGCTGCCAGTGTGACCCTCTTCTTCCCATACTGACCCCTTCCCAGCATTCGTTTTATGACATCAGCTCCCAGGTTTCTCTTAAGGGGGGAGATGTACTAAGCCTGAAAAGTTATAAATTTCACAGTGATAAACTGCCAGCCAATCAGCTCCTAACTGCCATGTCACTGGCTGTGTTTGAAAAATGACAGTTAGGAGCCGATTGGCTGGTACTTTATCACCGTGATATTTATCACTTTTCAAGGCTTAGTACATCTGGCCCAAGGTGTGTACACATGGTAAGATCTTCCGATTCTGACTATATAGTCAGAATGGGAAGAAAAGATAGTGCAGATCGCAAGGTGACAGTCACCTTGCGATCCCGATCCGATGCCGATGCGCGGCCCCGCGCGGTCGGCATCGGCCGAAAAAATAGGCTGTGCAGGCAAGTCAATCCTGACTATCTCTATAGAAGAGATAGTCAGGATTGACACTTAGCCAAAATCGCACAGAACCAGGATCGCAAGCACACTCATTATGTGCTTGCGATACTGGCTAAGTGCCGACCCGGCCCCCCGTCGCACAGTGAGAATCGGATAAGTCCGAATCTCACCGTGTGTACACACCCTTAGAAGGATCTCAGATTTGTATGTAGGGATTCTAATCACGTATTGCTTTGTAATGTCTTATGGGTCTATTTATGAACATTATTTTTACTCAAATAATGTGAAAAAGAGAGTTTTCTGCTTTCGCGCAGCCCAATCCGGCTTCTGTGGGCAGCAGCTGCAGGCGCTGGATCCATCGCGCAGGTGCCGGGACCTGTGGACGGGCTGTCTCATCTCCTCTCCGGACAGCCCCCCTACCAAACATACAGTAAGTAGGAGCGGCTGCTGCCTGTGTGCCTTTCTCTATTTTGCCTTAGCCCCACTCTGTCAGACTCAGCTTGGGGTCAGTGATGTCCTCATGTCCTGGGAAATGACAATTGGTGCAGAAGAAGTAGGTGTGGTCTTGTATCAGATTATGGTCTTGTCCAAGGTACCATAGTTCCATATTACCATACTGAAAATGCTGCATGCATTATTAAATGTATCCTGATTCCTGACCCAAAGCAACGTGACAAGTCTCTGCTATCTGTGCTTTGTGGCTCTGCTTTTATAACTTATGCTTTGGACCCAAACCAGTCTTATTCCCGCCTGATACTGAATCCTAGCGTGATCCTAAAGTATTTCTTGGCTCCTGCACGCTGTGGGGCTTTGCTGCAGCTGTCGCTAAGAATCTACAATTACTACTGCACATACAGCATCTGCAGAGCCAATTCCTTCAGCCTCACTGGCCGAACACCACACAGCACGACATAGCTTTTTGGGTTTGATTGACAGATGATCTGTGGAGTGAAAACTATGAGCTGCAAACTCATACAGATAGAAAATTTAGTTCAGCAGGACAACCTTATTTTTCTGGCATAGTTCACGTCTTGCCGTGTGACTGCTTTGGATAGTGTCAGAAATATGTATCATATTGACATTATCCAGAAAAAAGTTACAATTATCCAGTTTTTTTTTTTTTACAACAATTACTATGTCAGTATGAAGCTGCAATTTCAGAATGATTGTCAGTCTGTGAGAGGTGTGAGTTACAGTATAACGTTTATCCTTAATGTTCTAATTAGTGTTGGTTTGGATATATAGAAACCCTGCGGTATATAGGTCTAAATGAATGTCGGGATCCCGCAGCCCAGAATGTCCGGGAGACTTACAAAATTCAGGCAAATCTCCCGAACTCCCAGGTAAGTCCACCAGGCTCCCAGTTTCCGCACACTTCCCCTGTGAAAGTGGCGGTGCGGCGGCTTTATGACGCGAATTGTATCATTGTACCTCGTTCCAGCTGCACAATGCTGCAATCTGTGAACATTTCTCATGCACTGTATAAGTTTAATAGACATCATCATGCACGTAATTGTTACATAGTAAGCATGAAGCTATATTCCTGCAGATGGAGCGCAACAATTTCTTTTCTTTTTTTATTCCATTTAAAGTCAAATTATTATTTGGTGGTTGCTTTTTATTTCTGGTTTATGTAGTTTTTGGAGAACCTGCACTGAAAACCCAATACCATGCTTTCAGTCTAGAGCTAATTGCGTGATCGGGGGCGACTTCTGCACAAAGCTCCCCAATTGGCTGGTATAGAGAAGAGCCTGTTGCCGAATAAATAACAGAGGTTTAGATGATGCATGTAACCCTGCATGTGTTACTTTCATAAAAAAAAGGCTTTTTGGGCTGTAGCAAAGGAAAGAAAGGCAGGTCAGTAAAGCACGCAAGGCCTGATTCAGCGGTGCATGCAACTCATGCGCGGCTGCCATTTCTCATGGATTTGCAAATGTTAGCTTAAGCATTCCTCTTGTGTACTTCCCTGCCGCGGACTGAGCAATCCCTGTGACTCTGAGCAACGCTCAACGGCGCTGGTGGATCACTCCACCATCAACACATCATGGAACCAACATCAGCTGCTCAGGCAACACCTGCCTGGCGTAGAGACTCCCGTGTAACGTTCTCAAAATATGGCCACTATGGCTGCAGTGCTGCAAAGGAGATTGCAGCTGTATGCTGAGACATGCCCATGCCACTCCTACAATATGCCTATGATCCTCCCATAACACACCCATGCCACTCCCATAACACACCCATGGCCCTCCCATAACACACTCCATGCCACGCCCATAATGCCCATGCTACTCCCATAACATGCCTGACCCTCCCATAACACATCAATGCCACTCCCATGACCCTTCCATAACACACTCCATGCCATGACCACTCCCACAACACATCAGTGCCACTCCCACAACAATCCCGTGACCCTCCCATAACACATCAATGCCACTCCCACAACAATCCCGTGACCCTCCCATAACACATCAATGCCACTCCCACAACAATCCCGTGACCCTCCCATAACACATCCATGCCACTCCCATAACACACCCACGACCCTCCCATAACACACCCATGACCCTCCCATAACACACCCCCTGCCAGTCCTATAACACTCCCAGGACATGCCAATGATACTCCCATAACACATCCATGCCACTCCCATAACACACTTATGGCCCTCCCATTACCCCTCCCCTTTTAGCAATAATTTTAGGTCCCCTCTTAGTCTCCACCGTGAAACGTCCATGGATCGCAGACGCCGTCTCAAATTATAGCAATATCGCATGCAAATGCGTATTACCACCGCACACATTGATTTGCAAACGTACAGTAAGGGAAAAAGCGAATCGTTCCCCAGCGCACACATTGGCACTGCGTGCAGTTCTGAATCTTGCTCCCAGCCTTTATGGCAGTTGAACTTTATTTTAATATATGTTCCATGGAATATTTGCCACATTCTGCATTAAGGCACATAAGTTGTCACGTGTTGCTGGCAGAGTTTGACCTTAAGGGATCCCAGTGATTCCTCGAGCCCTACCACACTGCAGAATGGATTGTCCGTTATCACCCCAGCACATTTACAAATGAGCCCCTGACAGAGCAGCCAATTTGTGCTTGAATAGAGGTCTCTTTCCAGGACCAGGCTGGAGAAACTTGTATCTTAGGCTGATTTTGCAGAAAGTGTAGAACTATTAAGGGATGACTAGGCACACTAGCACTTATTGCTGCATAGCTTCAGGTCACAGCATATGACTGTGCGTCCCTGTGCTGCTGTTCTTCCAGACCATTAACAAGCACCTGACTCTCAGTTGCTGACGACTGCTCAGGTGAATGTGCCCTACAGCATAATCAGCCCAAATGTTCTTATGGAATGAAACAGACAGGGGCTGGCGGGTGCCAGTGCTGAAGCAGAACTGGATCCAGGCTGTGTTTCATACTGGAACTCGCAGACTGGGACACGATTTTCTTGCTTTACTCAGCGCAAATTGGCATTTTTCCATAGAATAGCAAATATACACACAAACATTTGAAGGTCTTATACTCCAAAAGCCTCCGTTAAAACTGTGGTTTTGCATTGACATGAGTGCAGTGTAATAGCCTGATTGCCTACCAATGACTATGTACATACGCCATATCTGTTATCACTACAACAGTGACATACTGTACATCAGTAGGCTGAGATAGACGGATAACTACTTCATTCACTGCCTCTGATGCGTTCTTCTGAAACCTCTGCTTTCTTGTCCACTAGTCCGGCTGTAGGCTGAGAGTTTCCCTGACTTTAACCTGATAGCACCATGCAGAGCTGTACCTGGTCATTTTTTGGTACCCTGGCAAGGTTAGACAGTGCCGCTTCCCCCTTCCCCCACTATCTCCGTCACTCTTCGAACCCTACAACCTATATTTTATTACTATATATTTTATTAAAGACTGGGTTCTATAATGGAGAGCATATACAGTATATATATATATATATATATATATATATATAAATCCAGTAAATAGGAGCACTCACCAGTCTTCATGATATTCTTATCTTTATTAGCAGCAAGGTATCAAACAGGGGGTGCTGCTAATAAAGATAAGAATATCATGAAGAATGGTGAGTGCTCCTATTTACTGGGTTTACATTGGTACTGATGAATCATGACGATTTATCATTCTGTGGAAGTCACCCCAGCATTTGTGGATAAGGCCAGAGTGTGGACTGTTCTGGGAATATATATATATATATATATATATATATAGTAACATAGTAATTGAGGTTGAATAGAGGCAAATTGCCTATCATGTTCAACCTGTATTAAGTTGTGACGATTCTACATACCCGCTGAATAATGTTTTATGACTAGTTAACTACTATAACTCATGTTACCCCCGGATTAACCACGTTGATATTTTAAGTATTATAACCTTGGATATCATTTTCATTCAGAAATGTATCCATTCCTTTTTTAAATCCAATTACAGAGTCCGCCATTACCACCTTCCCTGGCAGGGAATTCGACATCCTAATTGCCCTAACAGTGAAGAACCCTTTCCTCCGTTGCGTTCTGAACTTTCTCTCCTCCAGTCGCAGCGAGTGCCCACGTGTCCTAAACTGTGTTCTTTTAATAAATAATTCCTCTGATAACTCTTTGTGATGTCCCTTTACATATTTGAAGATATTAATAATATCCCCTCTTAGACGCCTCTTTTCTAGTGTATACATATTCAGCCTAGTAAGTCTTTCCTTATAATCCAGTCCCTCTAGGCCTTTAATCAATTTAGTAGCTCGCCTTTGAACCATTTCGAGTCCACTGATGTCTTTTTTATACAATGGTGCCCAAAACTGGACACAATATTCCAGGTGCGGACGTACCAATGCTTTATACAGCGGCAGGATTACATCCGAGTCCCTTGTCTCAATTCCCCTTTTTATGCACGCTAGCACCTTACTTGCCTTCTTTACTGCGTTTTGACATTGTGTATGGTTATTAAGCCCATTATCAATGAGTACCCCCAAATCTTTTTCCAACTCTGTTTCCCCTAGGCGTTCCCCATTTACGCCTAGGCTGCGGGTTTGTTTTCAGTCCCGAAATGCATAACCTTGCATTTGTCTGTATTGAACCTCATTTTCCATTTAGACGCCCGGAGTTCAAGTTTAGATAGATCATTCTGCAAGGACTCCACATCCAATTCTGAGTTAATTACCTTACATAGTTTAGTATCATCTGCAAAGATTGACACTGTGCTTTCCAGGCCTATTTCTAAGTCATTGATAAATATGTTGAACAGTAGTGGCCCGAGTACAGACCCTTGTGGTATTCCGCTGACTACTGGGGACCAGGTTGAGGACTTCCCATTGACCAGAAACAGATACAGTATATATATGGCACTGTCACACGTAAGCTGAAGATCAATAAACCACAAAAAAATAATATAAAATGCTGACAAATAAATCAACTCCTCTTAGGTGTTCCACGTGACTTTTATTCAATGATGTTCATAATTATGTAAAACAAATGGAAACCATAGGATAACCACAAACATTATGATAGAGTAGTGAGATAGTACAACACTACACTGTAGAGCAGCAGTGGCCAACCTGTGGCTCTTGAGCCGCATGTGGCTCTTTCTATCTTTAAATGTGGCTCCCGACACTTGAAGTCACATTACCACAACAGTTCCGGTAACCACTGAACTGCAGAAAGACACGCGGAAGCACTATGAGGGCTGTGGCCTGAGGGAGCCAGATACTAGAGATAGAACACCCACCATCAAACAGAGGATCCTTAGGCTCCTTTCACATCGCCAATGCAGAATCCCACCCGGGAATTAGAAACGGTCCTTCCCGGGTGGGATCTGGCATTGGACCCTAAAAGGTGGCTTCCCGACCCAGCAATTTTGCTGGGTCAGTTGACATAGCTGCATGGGGGGGGCAGCAGGGGTGGAGGCGGCACTGGGAGATGAGCTCATCTCCGCGTCGCCTCTCCCTAAGTAGTAAACGGGTCCTGGGTCGCATTAACCCGGAAACCCGTTTATGCTACCACTGACCCAGTGTTCAACCCAGGAATAACACTGCTTATAACCCGGGTTGAATTACCTGGTCAGATGACCCAGGAATTCGACCATGGCCCATTCACACCGCACACCAACCCGTGTCGACCCGGCAATATGCCGGGTCGATACCGGGATAGTTGCACGGTGTGAAAGGGGTAATAAGGAACTGCTACAATGGCATGAGTTGGGAGGGCTCTGAAGTGACACATGAGGGTTCTAGCAGGCGTGACACATGGGAGAGCTGGATGAAGTGACATAGGAGGGTGCTAGCAGGAGTGACAAGTGGGGAGCTGACTGGAGTGACACAGCAGGATGCTGACTGAAGTGACACATGGGAGAGCTGAAGTATACAATGTGAATCGTCTTTCATTATATTTTATGTGGTTCTGGGTTTTTCAATTATTTTATGCGGAAGTGACTTCTTCAATGTATTTTATGTGGATCTAGCCTTTTCAATGTGTTTTATACCAGGGGCGGTGCCTAGCTGGCACAAGGCCACACCCCATTTTTGCATGCTTGCCTTCGGCTCTTTGACGTACCTAACAAGATTTTTTGGCTCTTTGACTCTGACCGGTTGGCCACCCCTGCTGTAGAGAATAGGGGAGAATACAATCCAACATAATGCATCATCCCTCAAAAATAGTGAACGTTCTTGCAGAAAGTAAAATAAGCACAATTAGGGGCCTATCTATCATTAATGATTTTGGGAATAATGGGTATTTACTATCAGTAATTATTTGCAGGATAATTGGTATTTTCAGGATGTACTGGCAAATAATAAGTATGCCCTGAATGTATGTAGCCGGGGACCGCATCAGAGATACCCAGCTGGACTCTTCATCAGTAAGAAACTGGGACCAAATTGCATGCAAGTCAGCCGCAATTGCATTTACACTGCATGCATGGGATTACATGTGGATGTTTACCCATTTCAATAGTACACATATCTATGTAGCTGTACTGCCTCTATCCATGCACTTGTGGAAGTACCAACATCTTTATAAGTGCTTATCAGCGTAGCCCACGTCCTCACTCAGCTTAACTAACACGCGATCGCTCGTTACCACCCATGTTTCCATACGGATCTGCATACAAGTCTTTCTCAGCCCCTCTGTGCAAGGTAATTGCTGGGGACGTGTTCCAGCTGTTTTCAGCAGGCGAACTTGTCACTAAATCCTGCCTTTGATGGGGAGGGGGCAGATGGAGCTGGATCAGGGGTATATGGAAGAGAATAAGAGAGAACATATATACAAGCACATTAGTTTATTGCGCTGTTTGTAGATTCAATAAATCTTGACCTACAGTATACAGGCGTGTAAAGTCATCATAAATGCAGACTAATGCAATAGGAGGAATTAAGTAAGAGTTTTTGTATGTATAAGTGTTTTTCAGCTCATTACAGAACAATGATCATGGTTTTCCCGTCTGCAGTTCCCTCTTTCCCTGCAGAGGTTAAACACACAACACATTTCATTCTCAAGTGAGCCCGCCAGCGACCCAGCCTGAAATCTATGCCCCATTAACCACTCCCTCTCATTTGCATAATAATAAGAGTCACCCACAAGTGATTTACCCTCCTAACTTGCATCATAAATAACAGATCATTTGCGCAGATAATTACAGTAATTTCCATATCAATAATACATGCAAATCTGCAAAAAAAAAAAAAAAGAGAGAAGGAAAAAAAAAAGAGAAGGCAAAATAGCAGCGCATCAAATAATAGGATTTCTCTCTGTGATGTTTTTTTTATGTGTCTTGCGGAGATTGCATACAAGAAAACGGCAAGAATTTTTTTTTATTGTACATTATATTCTATGTTTCTCAATAGCAAATAAAATCAAGGCGATGTCTAATGAAGCTGGCAATGGGCAGAAATGTGTATCCAGTGGATCTGAGCAAGAACTGTATCATTACTTTGTCGTTGCGGAGAGACTGGAGATTGTGTTTTCACCGCACATTGCTATCAATGGGAATAGGATACTTGGAAATAGACCTAGGCGGCTTCACTGATTATAATGGTAATTGTGGAAGATCATATTCTCTCAAATAACACGTATTGACCAAATCAACTTATATATGGTTAGCTCTGCAAGGGCAACGTGTGCGGATCAATCATTCTACCGGCATTTATAGCCTCTAATTAGAGAAATGTATGAATGACTTGATATTTTGGAATATATATTGCATACAGTTTGATTAGAATCTCGAAGAATATAATTTTGGTGCGGACTCCAAATGGGATGCGTTTAGTATCATGGTGGTTGGAATGCTGGCGGTCATGTGACCGACGCCTGAATCCCAGCACCATTCAGCAGATCGGCGCCGGAACACCGACAGCCGGCATCCCGGGGGTAAGTATCGGGGTTCCGGTTAAGGCTGGAGGAGGGTAGGGGGTGGTAGGATTAGGCACTAAGGGGGTTAGTCCTTGCCGCCACTCACCGAGGGTTAGCCCCTAGCCTCCATGCTATGGAACATGCCATTTCACAGGAATTTGGGGGGTCAGTTCATTTTGCTGGTGTATATGTCACAATGGGTGCAAGATGTGCACTCATTATAAATATGACACCACCTCCTACCCATTTAATTCCAGCCATTTAATTAAAGAAAGCGTTTCTATTTCATCCCTGAACCACTGCCGTAGTTGTGACTTAAATTAATAATGTCGATGAGGGGACCCTGAGGTCATCATTACTACATACTGGAAGTCATAGGCCTGTGTGATTTACACTTTACCGTCAATTAGGCAAATTGTACCTAGAAGCACATTTCTCCAACACGTGGAAAGTGGAGAATAAGTGTTATTACCAGTATAGGATAAGACCCAGTGTCCACAGCTAGTAGGAAACAAAAGGAGTATCTTTAAATATGCTACCACTCCATTTATCTTACTCATTATGTATACCAACATCTTCCATTGCACTTTATAATTGGCTCTACTTCAAAAATTTCACTGTGAATTGAATTCTAGATTTAGCACTGCTCCGCATAACCCCATACTAACCAAAGACTGGCCTCACTCCACCCGACTCCACCCCAGCACCCAGTACACCCAGTATACAGTATACGTCTATTCCACAACCAACGCCAGCTTGGTCCATACACCTGTGCACTTTGCCGAAATTCGAGGTAGGTGGACCACGCAAATGATTTTGCGAATGAGGCGCAGCTGTTTTTGGTGTGTGCGCGTGTCTGCGGTTGTGTCTGTGTGTGTGTCTGCATTTTTGTGTGTGGCTTAGTCTTTATTTTATTACTCTTTGGTTATGTCTTCTACCTGTACCCGACAGCAGGGCTGCCATAAGAAATTGTGGGGCCCGTGACTGACAAAATAGACCGGTAACACCCCCCCCCCCCCCGGGGGAAGAAAAAGTTAAATAGGAACAGATATTTTTCAAAAATTAAAATTAAAATTTCTATGCAGACATGGAGCAACACCATTTTATGCGCCTTGCACCATATTAAGTCCCCACAGTAATGGCCGTCACCATATTATGCCCCACACAGTAATGCCCCTGACGGCATATTATGGGCACACAATAATTATGCAAGTGCCTGTCAGTTATCACTGGGGTTCTGCTCTTTGTCAGGTGATTCCTTCCTTCCCTCCCCCATTGCTGCTGTAGTCAGGAGGGCTCATGCCGCTGCCTGCCCACCTCCGTCCCCGCTGTTCTGCTTCTGTCCTCCTACAGCTCTGTATTGAAAACGTCCCTCCCAAAATGGCTGCCGCCTCAGAGGAGACAGTTATTAAAAATACTAGATGGCTCCTCTAGTATCTTGAATAACTGTCTCCTCTGTGGCGGCGGACATTTTGGGAGGGACGTTTTCAATACAGCTGCTGGAGGGTCGGAGAACAGCAGGGACGACAGCCGAACTGTGGGACGGCGGCGGGCAGGCAGGCGGCTGCATGAGCATCCCGGTCCCTCCTCTCTCTGTCAGAGAGGCTGGGCCCGGGACAGCTGTGCCCCCAGCACCCCTCTGGTGGCGACCCTGCCCGACAGTGAGCTACACTCATTCAGTTAAGATGTTATTGCTTTTGGTTTATGACAGACTGTAAGGACAGCAGCCTTATCTAAAAGCTATAAATATATATTGTGTATAAATTCCGTCTCATAAAGAAGCATTTACGACTATGGGCTTCGCGGATGTATAAGAATGAACCTGTTCCCCTTGGATCCGAGATGCCCTCTAAACTTTTAAGACTGTTCTTTTTGTTCTTCCTTAATGCACACTGGAGTGTTTTTGTCGTAGCATCTGCAAAGAGCCATTAGGTTGTGTGTATAGACGGTAAAAATCATGTCTTCTTATATCTAGTCCTCAAGTAACCTCATCAGACAATGATCTGCACAGGTTCTTTAGTCTGCTAGTCTGTTTCAGTAATTATAACACACACCAAACCAAATCCTGTCAGGTCTGCTAGCCGTGGGATGCTTGTGTGGCTCGCTGCATACAGTAGGTAGGACTTCGAGATTTGTAGGTGCGTATATTCAGATCAAAACTTTGATTTAATGCCCCGTACCGCTGTTTATGGAATTAGCATGCATTTGTGCACTAATATTATTGTTATTAATAGGGCAGAAATATATTGTCACAGAAAGGCCAGTAATTGTTTTCCAGAAAATATGTCGTCCATATCTTTGTATACCATAAATGGACAATATTAAAGGAAATTGTGGCAAGTGGATTTTAGGTAAAGGGGGGAACTGTCTCCAAAAGAGGGATATTTAGGAACTGCAGTTTGACGTACCTCCCAACATTCTTTAGAGGCAAGTCGAAACTCCTGCCCGCTCCTAAGGCACAGAAAGGGGCGTGGTCTCTGCAAAATGGGCATGGCTTCATCTGAATGCCGCTATCATGAACCACGCCTCCCATCACTGTGGGGGCATGCCCAACGTTCTGTGAGCTGCTGGCCATGGCTCCTCCTGGTAAATAGATGCTGTTCGCATGCGCACAGTATCTATACATCGCAAGTGACAGGGAGCATACCAACTCCCCCCCGCCACCACCGTGTAACACTGCGACCCACGGGTGGGACAGCGGGACAGTCCCAGAAAAACATGACTGTCCCGCGATACCGGGACAGCTGGGAGGTATAGTATGAGCAGGGGACGTTCAAGAAAGTGGGGGGCTGTGTGCAGCAAAAAATGCACCTTTTATTTCGGATGCATTTTTCGATTATATATGCATCCGATAAGTCCACAATCAGGACCCTATAAGAGGACATGTTCTACATAATATTGAAGCATTCCCTTATGATTGCAGAAATGGGAATGAAGTGATAAAACGTAATCCCCTGTCATATTACATGATCGTGATTCTCCACAAAGACTTTTTTTTTGGAGCAACAAAAAGGTCGTTTATCTGTGTAATCTGCTGTAAAACCTACGAGAAAAAAGTTGTGTCTCTTTAATTCCTTCAAAGCTCACCCCCTGCAGATCTAATAACACCCATCGTACCTTTATTTCTTTTTTTTTGCACCCTATCTTGAATTAAGCCTATCTACCTTCTATTATCGGCACAGGATTACACGTTAGCTAAATTTGCTTTTAATACAAACAGCTCTATAATACCCCTATAGATTGTCTGCGGCTACCACTGAGCAATCTGTGATTAAATCTTATCTGCTCTGTCCTGAGCATCTTTTGGGCAGAGAGAAAGTGAAACAAATCCAGTTTATCAACTCTGCTCAGGTTCAGCTCGGCTGCGAATGCTAATGTGCCGATGGCTATCTACGTCGGCACAGAGCCCGTGCTACCATTGCAGTTTCACGCTGCAGTTCCACTTAGCATAAACGAAGAAGAAATGAAGATTCAAGCTGGTCCTTCTGTACAGTGGTCTATTACATGGAGGGAGACTACAGTACTGACCGGAGCTGTCCAACATTTTCAGCAGACAGATCACTTGCATGTCATGCTTAGTACATGTGGGGAGGCTACGCTTCTAAATATGGCACAATGCGACGTAGTCTACCGAGGTCAGTCAGTAATGTACAAGCACACTTCTGCGTTCTGAGCCTGTCCTCTCTGTGTCTCGTTTACCCCCCCTACCCAGCCAATCAGCTCCAATATGTAAATTAACATTTTGGAGCTGATTGGAAGGTGTGTTTATCACCTTGCACTTATCACTGGTTTATCACTTCCTTATGCTGTCTCCAGGCTTAATACATCTGCCCCACTGTAACATCACAGAAGAGGAGGAGAAGTTGGGCGGCAGACAGCGGGTACCCTTTTAGGCCCCCCATAACCAGGAGAAAGTTGCCGCTGGCACCGCAGCCATGCTGTCTCCTAGGTTTTGGCAGCCTGGGCAACAGCGCACGTTACACTGTCTAGGAAGGGCCTGCACAAGAATAGTTTTGGATCTTTAAAAGTCAACATTTTACAAATTTTCACACTATTATCTTTATTTTCCCTCTAGTTTGTAAAGTTTCATAAGCTTTTGCATAGGTCTGCCTGTGTGTGTATGTCAGGGCCGTACCAGAGCGATAATATACCCCAGGCTGGCCCTGCCGCCTTCATATGTGATGTCATGATGAGATGGCGGACTGCTGCTCTAGGAAGAAGCTCTGGGTGGCTCTCTGGGCTGCAGGGTGCCGTTTAAGCATACACTACTTGCCTACATTTAAAATCTGCCCTCCGGGAGAAGCCCAGAGAGCAGACTCTGCTTACCTATGCGGGCAGTGTAGGCGGACTGAAAATTACTAAACCCCACCCCCAAAATGCAGCAATTTGCAGGCTAAATTATGCAAATTTGCATTATTTAGCCCTGCCCACTTCACATGGAACTGCAATACATTGCATGATCTCCTCATCCTGCCTGCTTAACTAGGACGCCGGTGGGATGCGAGAGATCTGGCCACTCTTCCGTGGGTGCGGGGGACTACCTGAAAAATCGGGAGTCTCTCTGCACTTCCGGGAGAGTAGGTAAGTATGCATTCAAGGCATCCTGCAAGCTAAGGGGTCATACAGACCCAAACGCAGCTGTGCTTCTGTATGCAGGGGCTGCATTCGGGTGGTCAGGAAATGTGCACTGGCCGCAGTGCACATACTTGACCTTACACTTTGCGTCCGCATCCCGCAGGGTGGCGATGCGGCATTGGGGGGGGGGGGAGGGTAGCCCGTACGGGGGCATTTCAGGAGCGCTTTTGGGGTGGCTGCCTGACGTCACACAGGGTCGCACCAATTTAAAAACTGGCGTACGGGGGTAGGCACCAGATCACCTAGTCCCGCCGGGAGTGCACAGAGACGCCTCCATTGTAGGGAATGGGGCGCATGCACGTCACGGACATGCACAAGGCCCAGACGCTGTGATAGGCGCGCCTAGGTGCGTGTGGCCAGGCACAGACAGAGCCATGATGATCATGGCTCCATCTGTATGCAGCGATCTGTGTTCCTCTGGGAATTCGGTCCTAAATCCATGTGCCATGGGGCATTGGTGGTGCCACCCCCTAGGATTTCCGCCTTGGATGGTGGTAGTGCTTGCCCGCCCCTAGTAACGACCCTGTCTAATGTACAGCATTGCAAAATATGTTGTCTATAGAATTATTGTCTATAGAATCTATTAATAATTCATTATGGTGCAGTGAGTAGTGAGGCATTAGAAACAGGACACTGTTTAAATCACAGAGATTTCCTTTATTCCCATTGCGTTGCACTGAAATATGCGCAGGTTTTACACTGAAAACAAAATGTGTGGACCGCTACTTTATAACACGCGTACAGTATACATAGGCTAAAAGATAAGATAAAGGCGTAGGGACTTAAATAGAACCATCACTCTTCACAGCCGCTGTACCAGTGTCACTGGTGGGGAGCGGAGCAGGGAAACTGGGGGGGTTTGTTTGTTTGTTTTTGTTTAAAAAAAATATGTGGAAAACAGCTTCTGGATGGTGTCTAACAACCACATTACCATCTATATATAGTATCGGCTGTAGCGCCCACACACTCGCAGAGCGTTTCACATTATCGCTCTATTTGACCGCACTCTAAATGGCCTGGAATGCTGTTCTTAATGTGCAGCAGAGACAAGTAATGTTCTCCTGATCGGGCGGCCGCTGCTCTAGGCTCCTGATTGCCCTGCATGCTTGCAATTAGGGATCTATTAAAGTTTTGTCCCTGCTGGATAATGGTGGGTGATTTATCGAAGAAGTTTGTGCCTACATTTCACAAGGGGAGATGATTTTGCCCTTTACAGTTCCCGAGAGAGTGAAGGGGAAATGTCAGTAATAACTGCAAAAAAATCTATATAGCATGTCTTATCTACATCTGGGAAACCATTGTGCCACAATCGCTGGAAAACACAGCTTTCAAATGTTACTAAAATGCAGAGATTTATTTATATTTCTGTCTACGAGATGACATTCAGTAATGACCCTGTAAGTGGTGTTATGCTGTGCACACACAACGCGATGTGCCGTACAGCTTGACATTGACTATTCCCGCTGATATAGATAATGTTGGATTGCCTGCGCAGTCAATTTTTCCTTGTGGATGCCGACCGCGCTGGACCGCACATCAGCATCGCAAGGACTATACACATTGGGGGTCATTCCGAGTTGATCGCTAGCTGAATTTGTTCGCAGCGCAGCGATCAGGCTAAAAATCGGCAGTTCTGCGTATGTGGCGCAATGCGCACGCACGACGTACGGGCACAACGAACGATGTAGTTTTGCACAGGGTCTAGCGATGCATTTCACTCGCACTGCTTGCCGCAGAGTGATTGACATGAAGGGGGCGTTTCTGGGTGGCAACTGACCGTTTTCAGAAAGTGTGCGGAAAAACGCAGGCGTGCCAGGAAAAACGCAGGCTGTGGCTGGGCAAACGCTGGGGGGTTTGTGACGTCAAATCCGGAACTGAGTAGTCTAAAGTGATCGCAAGTGTTGAGTAGGTTTTGAGCTACTCTGAAACTACATAAAAAAATGTTGTAGTCGCTCTGCGATACAACCGTTCGCACTTCTGCTAAGCTAAAATACACTCCCAGTGGGCGGCGGCATAGCGTTTGCACGGCTGCTAAAAATTGCTAGCGAGCGATCAACTCGGAATGACCCCCATGGTGCGATATGCACCTTATTTTCTTACGATTTTGACTATATAGTCAAAATCAAAATAAATAACGCACCGAGTGTACACAGCCTTAGGGTAACATGTTATTCCTGTTTGATAATCTAGACATTGTTTGGGAATAAAAAGAATTGCAATCTCATAGTATGATTTTGTATAACTACATTCTGCTCCATTAAAGGGAATGTTGCTATTGGTTCAGTTTAAAGAGAAACGCAGCCTGACCCCTGGCGGAACACGGCATGGGATATTCAATTGTGTGCATATTTTTTTTTTAAAAGTCCCATGGCTCTGGGTTTTTTTCAAAAGCCGCTGGGTTTTTCCTATTCAATTGAAGGTACGAAAATGCAGCAGTGGTGTGTGTAAGTGTATGTGTGAGTGTGTGAGACTCCTCTGACCCCCAGTGTGTGTGTATCACCCCAAAGGTGTGTGACCCCCCCCCCCCCGTGTGTGTCACAGATACTACAGGCAGTCCCATTGTGTTTTCTCCCTCCAGGACTGCCAGACCGGGCTGCTATAAGCATAGAGCCAGCTCCCTGCCTCGTCAGCCCTGGCCGGCTTCTGTGGGCTGCAGCCGATGCAGTCCATAGAAGCCGGTGTTGGCGCATGCGCAGTCAAGCCGCCACTTGCGCGCATGTGCCAGTTCCGGCACCTGTCAGCTTCATTATTCAGGTGCCGGGACCCGGCCAGTGGCTTCGTCCTCCTCTGGCGGACCAGGCAGCGGCAGCCCCCCCTACTCCACATAGGTAGGAGCCGCCGCTGGAGATGACCGAGAGCTGCGGAGATCACTGGGCCAACCTGAACACACAAGTAAGTATCCAACATTTTCTTTTCTCGCCCGGTGAAAAGCTACAACCAATTCTTTTCTTTTAAATTGTATACCACAGGCATCAGGAGTGCACATACCTGCAGTAATCCAAAATTGGGCATAAGGTCTGCAAGGTTTTTTTCTCATGACCTGAGGGCAGTGGTGCTGACCATTGCACAACTGTGCTGCCCAATTATTGACTGGTTAGATGACTGAATGGCAGGCACTGCTTGTACAGTTGGTTACATTGACAGTGAGTGGTTGCTGGTGAAAAGAAAGTTCTGTTTCTATTATGCTATAATGGCAATAAATAGCAAGAATTTGCTACCATCATCCTTCGTGAGACAGAAAGAAATCAATGCCCTTACATTGCCCTTAATTTCACACACCAAGAGGGTGGGTGTTGGGTAATGAAGGTGAAATGTATTCTTAACGAGGCCATCCAGGGCTGACCTTACCCTCGCCCCGCTGAGATCATGCACTTTTTTTTTTTTTTTTTAGTATTCATGGAAAATCAAATCACAGCGCTCAAC
Organism: Pseudophryne corroboree; assembly: GCF_028390025.1. Taxonomy (NCBI): domain Eukaryota; kingdom Metazoa; phylum Chordata; class Amphibia; order Anura; family Myobatrachidae; genus Pseudophryne; species Pseudophryne corroboree. The sequence goes on along the minus strand of NC_086450.1, from coordinate 48,547,949 downwards.
ATTTTAATTGAATAGCGTCCCTCCAGGACATTAGGCTATAATAGAAGGGCAGGTGAGCGCTCAATTCTCCTCGTGATGTGCTGCAGAGGCCGGGAACAGCACCCCAGGCAACTAAACGTTATGTAGATGTTTTTAACCGGTTTCCTTCTGCTGGGATTTCAACTTAACGTGCGGCTTCCATTGGGAGTTTGCTGTAGCAAGAATAATTTGGGGGCTGGCATTCTTCCATTGTGTAAAAATATATCCGAGCGAGTCACAGGCACAGTTTCTGGCTGATGTTTGCATTTTCACAGATTCTGACCTCACATCTCCACCATTTATGCTCATTGATCATCTTCAGCAGGGAGCCTCTGGCTAAAAGGAGTCAGGTGCGAGGTGCAACACAATTATTTAGCTCTAAAAACGGAAATCCTCACCTGCTCGGCCAGAAAATGTTTTACTTTTCTAAAGTACAGTATCTTCTCTTTTGCTGCCAACCTACTAATCTCTAAAGGGCCCCATACACTACAACGATATGTCTGAGGCTGAAGTCGGGGGCGATTTCCACTTGAACTCTCCCGGGAGCTTCCTGGGAGTGGTTCCTTATGATTCCAAACGATTTGGTACATTCTGCATGCGATATATCGTATGCGATCCCAGCCATTCCTGCGGGAACCCACATATCACGAGTGCAGCACTAACGATCTAGGGGAGCCGATCCGACCCTCTCGGGGCTGCGCATCAGATCGGATACACAGCCAAAATGGCCGATTTCACCCAATATATCAGCCCGAATACCCGAATTGGGCTGAAATCGGGCATAATCGTTCTAGTGTATGGGGCCCTTTACTCCTGGCAGTTTGGGGACATCACTTTGGGGTGATACTAATTCCGGTGCAATTCCGATGTCCGCGTAAATTGGTGGGGTGTTTTTTGCAACTGTGCATTTATCTACAGTGAATCTCTAAAAAGTCACACAGTGCATGTACAGTGTCGGCGCACAGTCGTGGAACCAGTTGAGCGGCACTGACTCTGGAATGTAATGGGAGTTCCTGGGCGGTGACTGGGATATATTCCGTCTGATGCGCGTGTTATGGGAGTGTCGCGAGTATGTCGCAGCTGTGGTTGCCGACTCTGGCGCTTAATCGTGTACATTGGAGGCACCTAACATGGGGCTGGTGCAAGTCCTGATGGTTCTTCTGACAGTTGCGACTGCAGATGCACAATGCGACGCCCCAGCCCTTGCGCAGTCAGATACGCTAGGGGAAGGGCTTTTACTAGCATCATCATAAAGCCGCAGAAGACGCAAACACGATCACAACTGTGGGCAAATCAGAATCAGCCATACATTCTAACCCCTTCATGGCCAGAAGTAATTTGCACCATAATGTCCAGCACAAGTCTTGTAAGTACTATCTGCATTGGCATCGCCAGGATTAATGTTTAGATAAGGAGAGTGTCTGGCTAGGCACGAAATCTATATAAGAGTCTTACATTTTTGTGATTGGTTGAAGATGTCCTTTGTTGCTAGGCAGATCAGAGTTTTGAGTGAGTTGTAATTGGTTAGGGCCAGCCTATCGGTGAGTGTAGGGGAGGTGTTTTAGTGCATGAAGGGTAGAAACTTCCAGATTTGCTTCCTCTTGTCGGTTGGAAGTCTTTCAGACTTAGTGGGCGGGAAGGCGCTACTGGCCAGCGGTCACTTGTAGCATAAGTGGTGTTGTGGGGCACTTACCCCTTTTGAAGGACGGCAAGTGTGTCCTGCCCTTGTGGGGGGGGCGAGGGGCGCTTCCTTGGGGAGCGTCCTCACTCTGCTATAGGAAGGGGTGGTGAGACCTTCGCAACACAGGTTATGCTGATATATATAGATGGGGCGTTTTAGTCGCACCCATGACAGTTGGGGCGTTTAGTCGCCGCCATTTTGTAAGATCGTGACTAGAGCTGGTTAGTGGTAGCGTCTTCCTGGCCACCCACTACGAGTGAGGTCATTCCAATTAATAAATTCAATGACCATTTAATCCAACGCAGTTGTGTCCGTGTCTTTATTTTAGTTGATAAGCTAACTTAAAGTTTACAGTTAATGTCAAGCACAATAAATTAATAGACGGCTTAATATAATTTTCCCCCAGGAAATACAAGACTGTTATTCTGTAACAGGGGTGTCCTCTACCAAGCTTCCACGTATCTACCTCCTGTCCTTCACAATAATCTTTTACTGCCGCACGCACCACATTTTCTGAATCGGGTCAAGGAGGCGTATAATGACAACAGTGGGCCTGACTGCATCATGGAGGGGACGTGGCCACCCCCACCACCTGGGTGTGCTCTACCAGGCTTCCACGAATCTACCTCCTGTCCCACACAATCACCTATTACTGCCGCACGCACCAGTAATAGGTGAGTCTGACATCCACTTACCGCTAGCCTGCTATGCAGAGCAGAGTGAATGAATCAAATTTAAAGGTCCATTTAAAGAGGCAATAATTTAAAAGGCAAAACAACCCGGTTCTTCTTTTTAAACTATTGCTGCTTTAAATCTACTGGCTAAATCTCTAGTATCACGCCGGTGCCTGCAAGTTGCTGCAGGCTATAGCAGATGGGCCTTAATATTATTGGAACATTTACCATCGTCGCTTATAATCTATGCAGCAGTTGCAATGAGCCGTGGAAGCTAACGGGTCCCGGCGGCTTCCGCGTATTAAACATAGAAGGCGCAGGCAAAATGTGCAACGTGAGCTGCCGACTGCAGCTTGCGGCTAACGGAATCCACCCCTATGTGCGAGTGTCAGCTGTCCATTTACTGCACACTATATATCTTATCAGAAACTTATTAAATAGCTGTGCGACTATTTAATATCACATCAAGTTCACTCCCAGAGCCATTTGGGCCAGCAGGTCTAGTACAACGTAATTGGTGCTTCTATTACATCTTTTATGATTGGGTCTTGGAGCAATACAGTCCCGGGCGGTATAAAGGTAATTAAATTATATGCAAGCAAAATGTTATCATGAGCTGTAAGTCAATGGCATCGCCTGCAGTCCTACCATTGACTTAGCTCAGACGTGCAGTAAAATGTAATTAACATTAAGGTGATCGTTTAGGCATTGGATTTTAGGTATATATCATTCAGTCCGGGCTGCAGAGCAGCCACAGATCCCCTCCATTACACGGTATGCGTCTGTAATCTTAGTGCGAGCAGAACTGACCTGGCTATAGCCTTGGGCAGCGCCAAGGTGAGATTCCAAGAGACGTATATCACAATCCTGGGTGTAAACATTTTTACCTTCCCATAGGCTTTTACACTGAAAGATCATTTACGACGGCATGTTTTCACACGTCGGCATGTTTAGCTCAAAGTATTACGATTGGTGACTCCAAATTTCATCCTATTTTGGCCATTGGGTGGCGCTGTCCAGCAGTTATCTATGGATACAGTATAATATGTTACGTTCTCAATGTGCACACACTATACTGTACATAACGTAATATATATTTGCAGGTGTGGTATGAAAAGTCGACACTCAGACATTCTGACGGGATCCCATATTTGCAGGAGAACCTATTTACTCCTTACTGTAAATAAATGGCGTACATTTGTACTTTCAATAAGATAAATTACATTTCACTTTGATTTGGAGAAGCATCCATACACAAGGGCTGGTTGTCCTATGGAGGCATGAGAATGCACTTATGGGCAGCTGCAATTAAGCAGTTTTTCCCAGCGCTGCAATGTATCTACAGACTAAGGGGGGTATCCAATTAGAGGTGAAAGCACTTTGGGTGCGAAAAAACGTCCATTTTCTTTTGCACTGTGTGTTTTCGTGAGAACCACTTGAAAATGTGGCTGCTTCAGGGGTTTTGGTTTCGCCTGCCTTAGGCAGGTGAAACAAAATCCCTGAAAAGCTGCGGCGACCTGCAGTGTCTCATTCCCGCCGCAGCAGCAGGCTGGCTCTGCAGTGAGGGTGCCGCAGCCCGGGAACCGGCACTCATTGCTGAGACCCCCGGCGGGGAAGCTGGAGCAGCACCGCAGCCCCCCTCTTCCCTGACCCCACCGGCGGTCACATAACGGGGGAGCGGTCTTTTTGACTGGGGAGGTTTTGTGGGATAGTTATCAAAGCTTGAAGAGACATGTAGGGGAGAGAGCCAAAGTACCAACCACTCTGCTCCTGACTGCCATGTTACAGGTTGTGTTTGAAAAATGACAGTTAGGAGCTGATTGGTTGGTACTTTATCTCTCCACTTTATCTCTTTCACAGCTTTCATAAATCTCCTCCTATGTCTTTTAATAATAGTGTCAGCTGGTTGCATACGTCAGGGCCGAAACTACACTTTTCATCACCCGGGGCAATTTCGCGTGAATGAGGGCAGCATGTGGTAGACTCAGTGGAGGCGGGCGGGTCTTGTCTGCAGCAGCAGCACATGGGTGTCTGGTCCTGGAGCAGAGACCAGCCACCACATATAGATCAGTGGAGGGAGGAGGCAGGGCACAGCAGATTGGGGGATGCTCTTCTCTCCTCCATCCGGACTGCAGGCTCGCTGCCCTAGAGCTGGGACAGCGTGCAGGGAGAGACCAGTGTGGACTGGCGGCTTTGGCAGGCAGGTGAGGGTGAGTGGCAGCTATAAGTGGCAGCTGTGAGAGGCGGACTCGGGAGGTGCGGCTTCAATGAGTGCTCCAAGGAGAGCCTGGCTTTCTCTGTCACAGCTCCACCCTGGGTCTGCCTCTCACAGCTCTGTGTTCTCTGGCTTCTCTGACAGGCGCTTGTATCGCAGCTGCTGTCTGGGACTGTCCCCGGGTCTCTCTCAGCGCCCTCTAAATCCTGTGCCTGGGTCACATGCCGCCCTATCCCCCCCCCCCCCCCCCCCTAGTTACGGCCATGCATATGTCAGATTTCATAACTTTCCTCTAATTTCTTTTAAGGGACATGTGTCAAGGAGGTTGTTATAGTGTTGTAGCACTAGGAGAAAACTACATACACTATTTAGGTGCCATTAAATAGCTTAAAGCAATTCAGCTGTGAAAGCACCATATACAGTTCTCCCATATGTCAGGGAATCCACTCTCAGAAAATGCTGCAGACACAGAATGCGGCTGCTGTAGCTTGTTCCTGGCCCTTAATCGTACTAGACAGTCCTCACTCACTTATCTGACCTATCATCTGACATCCGAACCATCAGTCTCTGCATTCCCATCCATTGTGACCTGAAAGAGTTGTATCTTCAGCCAGCACAATGTCAGACATAACAGAAGTCAGGGCTATGAGGGATTTCTACTGAAAGTGTGGCATATGCATCACCCCCATTGCCCACACTATGATTCCAAAAAGTATTACATATATATATATATATATATATATATATATATAAAAATATTATATATATATATATATATATATATATATATATCCTCCTGATGAAGTCCTACTAAAGTTACTGTATTTATTGGACGAAAAGCGGTGAGGTTTACCTATTTTTGTTATATTTTACTTTCATTATTGTTTCTTTCACCCTTTTATGTGACTGATACAACTGAACACATGGGATCCAGGATATTTACCCTTTTTGTCATAATCTATCTATCTATCTATCTATCTATCTATATATATATATATATATATATATATATAGACACACTCACTTTTCCCAGGTAATGAAAAAAAGATATATCAGCACTCACTTTTAGAGATGAAAAACGATAATTTATTCTTCTGAAAGATTCCATTGCATATAGACCGACAGCTGCAGCCCGACAGCTGTTTCAACCAGCACAGAGTGGTTTTCTTCAGAGTGATTGCCTGGGAAAAGTGAGTGTCAATATTAACCCTTTATTGACCTTGCACCACCGTTTGTTTTGTTGGTTATATCTTTCACTGAGTGCTGTCTTTTCCATATATATATATATATATATATATATATATATATAAATCCATTAAGTCCACACTCACTGCTGCAGTCCACAACATTGGCGGTGCTCCATAAAGGGCTCCCAAGGATATATATATATATATATAGCTAAAAAGGGATAAGACCTTTCTCGCGCTATATGGTATGGAGAGCTACACCTTAGGGAAAGATACCCCCTAAAGATACCCCGAAAGATATTTGTCCAAATTTTGATCCTTTGGTATGTATTTAATGTACTCCTTAAAGTGGTATGAACAAAAAAAAAATTGTAACATACAATGAAAAGATGTTTATGGTATATTTTTGTATTATCTAGACCATACTGTACCCCTGATGAAGTCTGTAGGACGAAACGCGTTGGGTTAGGACAGGGTCTCTGTCATTGCTTCAGGAAAGAACATTTACTGTTTTTTGATTGAAATGGAATAATATCAACACAACTATTGTCTGTACAAATATATCTTATTGTCAACCTGGGCAAATTGTCAAACAGTTTTTACCAATTGTATGTTTTAAATAACAATAAAACGTCAATTTTAAGATTGTATTAGTAAACTTGTACATATCAAAGGACGACAAGCTCCCTGGGGAAATCTTTTCTCTCTCTCTCTCTCTCTCTCTCTCTCTCTATATATATATATATATATATATATATATCTGTATGCCTAAATAAATAAAAAAATTATATATATATATATATATATATATATATATATATATATATATATAAGCATGCATTTGAGGATGGGCATTTGTTTTAATCGATTTGTTATAGATAATTTTTGTTTTGTAATTTTTTATTTTGCGTTGTTACTTTGTTACTAAGTACAATTTTAAAAATATCAGAAAATGTGATAAGTCCAGTTTTGGAGCCCCCTCCCCCTACATTGGTAACCCTGGATATTCACAGGCCTCAGAATTTGTTTGATTAGTGTAAGAAGAAGAAATCTAAGAGGAAAACATGAGGGACTTATTGGAATGACATATATCACTGGCCTATGGGTTTATATATTTTTTTCTCTTAATCATTAAGAATGGAGACTTCTGCTGCTTGCTCAATACGGCTCTGGACTGTATCTATTGATGTCCTGAAAAGACTGCTGTTTGTTTTTCATGCTAAAAGGATTTTTACTTTGTTGATTGCTGAAAAGCTACATTGTATGTGTTTGTGCTTGCTGTAAGATGAGAAATAAAAGACTGCCCCTGGTTTGCTTGAAATCCTTGAGTAATAACTGTCGAACAGACCACAATACGGTCATATAAAAGGTCTTTTCTAAAACTGAGGTCGGTAAAATCAGTGAGGTCGGAATACGAACTTTGGAGTGAGGTCGGAACACGAACTAAATCTCTTCCAAGTCACGAGTAAGCAACTTTTCTTACTTTTAATGTTACTTTAGAGAACTATTCATCAAAATCGTATATGTCATACTTCTACAGTTTGTCTCCCATGTATTGCTCATCGCGCACACTGTAGCGCATCCAAAATGGCCGCCTCACCTGCTTCTCTCCTGGGTGGGATGACCAATGCCTGGATCTGCTGTTTTGTGAAGCTGAATATACACTTTAAGATTATGCGTCCAACTAACCAATTTGCTGGTTGGAATAAAAATCTGGTAATGTATGAGAGCATATGGCAAATCGACTATTTGCTCCCAAACCATGGAAAATGGGCAAAAATGGTCATCAGACATATTGGTTACAACAAACAGATTGAACCAATATGTCTGAGTGACTGTTTTTGTCCATTTTCCGCGATTTGGAAGCAAATGGTCGATAATCATTTGCTCCCATACATTACCAGATTTTCTCTCCAACCAGTGAATTGGTTGGTTGGACAGATAATCTTAAAGTGTATGGCCAGCTAAACAATTGTGTATCTTGCTATTCTGTAGTTCCTCCATTTTGTGTTATCTTATCCAACCGTTGCCTATACAGCCTAGATTGTGCGAACAAGATGGCTGTCTCGCTTACTATCGTGGTCAGGATAAATACTGTAATCCTGGTAATTTATTCCTAAAGTGGCTGCCTCAACTCTGTATTACATTCATGGTTTTCTGTATTTTCTATAAAGCTAAACTTCTGCATTACTGTAAAGGACCTTGAGTAATTTTGAAGAAAAGTGCTCTATAAATAAAATTACAATTAAGAACCATCAATCAGCAATTAAATTTTTTTGTTTATTTGTCTAAAATCTTCCTCTGAAACAATTTCACCTGAAGCAACCAGGTTTTAAGCCAATAGAACCATTAATTTCTGTGAGGAAAATTCTGTTATCTAAGCAAATCGACCAAATGTCAACGGGATACGATCGTTCGGTCGACACAACTTAGGGGTCGACAGTCATTAGGTCGACCACGGAAGGTCGACAAGCATTAGGTCAACATGGTCAATAGGACGACATGTGCTAGGTCGACAGGTCAAAAGGTCGATATGAGTTGTTGTTTTTTTAATCTTTTTTTTTTCATTTTTCCATACTTGACGATCCACGTGGACTACGATTGTAACGGTAACCTATGCCAAGCAAAGCGAGGCACCATGCCCGAACGCGAGCTACGCGAGGGGACACGGTGCACTAATTGGGGTTCCCCGTCACTTTACGAAGAAAATGACACCAAAATCGATTGTGTTCTATTGTCTATGTAATTCGAGATTGGTGAAATTCACACCCAGTTCCAGCAGCCTTTTTTTATTTTATTTTTATTTAGTATGGTGCATAGGTGTTTTACTGTCTAGACCAGTGGTTCTCAAACTTTTTTTTTATTACGGCACCATAGAGTGTCAGAATTTTTTTCATGGCACCCCTAGTCCAAAAGTTTCTTACTGAGAATTTTTTTAAGAAATATGAAATGAGGTAAATTGTGTTTATATATCATCCTTAGGCTCCGTTATGTGGTAGGGGACAAGATTCGCTTCTGTTTGTCCACATATTTTATGATTGGCATCCACCAGCACTGGTTTTGCCTATTACATTGACCATAAATAATTTGAATTGGTCCTGGACCACCAATCCAAGGCACCCCTGCAAGTGTCCTGAGGCACCCCAGGGAGTCACAGCACACAGTTTGAGAACCACTGGTCTAGACCTTTATAGACTACTGCATGTCGACCATATGGGGTCAATCTATTGACTGTCGACCTACTGTATTTCTGGTCGACTCATTGATTCACACCCATTTTAAAATGGGGTAACGCAGCAGATATTGGAGATATCTGCTTCGTTTCCCCTCTTAATGTGCAACGTTCTGATAGCTTTCTATGCGCACTGCGTAACAGCCAGATTTATCAATCTCTGAAAACTTTGCTTTTTTGGAACTTGGCCCTGTTTGTTAACGTCATCATTACAAGCTATGATTCCCTCTCTGGTAATTACCGATCACTCATGCAGGTCCGAACCCAGAAGTGAAGTGATCGCATAAGCGATTTACACTCATGTTATAAAATGTGCAAGAGATTGAGGCTCGCCGGCTTTTTTAACACAAAAATGAAGAGAAAACAAATTGTAATTGAGAACTGAGTTTATTTACTTCTTCCACTGCAAATCCACCTACGCTGGCAATCAATTAAGTGCAAGGTACAATGGCCCTCATTCCGAGTTGTTCGCTCGCTAGCAGATTTTAGCAGCATTACACACGCTAGGCCGCCGCCCTCTGGGAGTGTATCTTAGCTTACCAGAATTGCGAACGAAAGATTAGCAGAATTGCGAATAGAATAGTCTTAGCAGTTTCTGAGTAGCTCGAGACTTACTCCTACACTGCGATCAGCTCAGCCCATTTCGTTCCTGGTTTGACGTCACAAACACGCCCTGCGTTCGGCCAGCCACTCCCCCGTTTCTCCAGACACTCCCGCGTTTTATCCTGGCACGCCTGCGTTTTTTCGTACACTCCCAGAAAACGGTCAGTTTCCACCCAGAAACACCCACATCCTGTCAATCACACTACGATCACTTCAACGATGAAAATTCTTCGTTCGGAAGTGAGTAAATCTACTAAGTTTTGTGCTAAAATTAGAGATGTGCACCGGAAATTTTTCGGGTTTTGTGTTTTGGTTTTGGGTTCGGTTCCGCGGCCGTGTTTTGGGTTCGAACGCGTTTTGGCAAAACCTCACCGAATTTTTTTTTTTGTCGGATTCGGGTGTGTTTTGGATTCGGGTGTTTTTTTCAAAAAACCCTAAAAAACAGCTTAAATCATAGAATTTGGGGGTCATTTTGATCCCAAAGTATTATTAACCTCAATAACCATAATTTCCACTCATTTTCAGTCTATTCTGAACACCTCACACCTCACAATATTATTTTTAGTCCTAAAATTTGCACCGAGGTCGCTGGATGGCTAAGCTAAGCGACCCAAGTGGCCGACACAAACACCTGGCCCATCTAGGAGTGGCACTGCAGTGTCACGCAGGATGGCCCTTCCAAAAAATACTCCCCAAACAGCACATGACGCAAAGAAGAAAAAAAAGAGGCGCAATGAGGTAGCTGTGTGAGTAAGCTAAGCGACCCTAGTGGCCGACACAAACACCTGGCCCATCTAGGAGTGGCACTGCAGTGTCACGCAGGATGGCCCTTCCAAAAAACACTCCCCAAACAGCACATGACGCAAAGAAGAAAAAAAAGAGGCGCAATGAGGTAGCTGTGTGACTAAGCTCAGCGACCCAAGTGGCCGACACAAACACCTGGCCCATCTAGGAGTGGCACTGCAGTGTCACGCAGGATGGCCCTTCCAAAAAATACTCCCCAAACAGCACATGACGCAAAGAAGAAAAAAAAGAGGCGCAATGAGGTAGCTGTGTGAGTAAGCTAAGCGACCCTAGTGGCCGACACAAACACCTGGCCCATCTAGAAGTGGCACTGCAGTGTCACGCAGGATGGCCCTTCCAAAAAACACTCCCCAAACAGCACATGACGCAAAGAAGAAAAAAAAGAGGCGCAATGAGGTAGCTGTGTGACTAAGCTCAGCGACCCAAGTGGCCGACACAAACACCTGGCCCATCTAGGAGTGGCACTGCAGTGTCACGCAGGATGGCCCTTCCAAAAAATACTCCCCAAACAGCACATGACGCAAAGAAGAAAAAAAAGAGGCGCAATGAGGTAGCTGTGTGAGTAAGCTAAGCGACCCTAGTGGCCGACACAAACACATGGCCCATCTAGGAGTGGCACTGCAGTGTCACGCAGGATGGCCCTTCCAAAAAACACTCCCCAAACAGCACATGACGCAAAGAAAAATTAAAGAAAAAAGAGGTGCAAGATGGAATTGTCCTTGGGCCCTCCCACCCACCCTTATGTTGTATAAACAGGACATGCACACTTTAACCAACCCATCATTTCAGTGACAGGGTCTGCCACACGACTGTGACTGAAATGACGGGTTGGTTTGGACCCCCACCAAAAAAGAAGCAATTAATCTCTCCTTGCACAAACTGGCTCTACAGAGGCAAGATGTCCACCTCATCATCATCCTCCGATTCATCACCGTGTACATCCCCCTCCTCACAGATTATCAATTCGTCCCCACTGGAATCCACCATCTCAGCTCCCTGTGTACTTTGTGGAGGCAATTGCTGGTGGTCAATGTCTCCACGGAGGAATTGATTATAATTCATTTTAATGAACATCATCTTCTCCACATTTTCTGGAAGTAACCTCGTACGCCGATTGCTGACAAGGTGAGCGGCGGCACTAAACACTCTTTCGGAGTACACACTTGTGGGAGGGCAACTTAGGTAGAATAAAGCCAGTTTCTGCAAGGGCCTCCAAATTGCCTCTTTTTCCTGCCAGTATACGTACGGACTGTCTGACGTGCCTACTTGGATGCGGTCACTCATATAATCCTCCACCATTCTTTCAATGGAGAGAGAATCATATGCAGTGCCAGTAGACGACATGTCCGTAATCGTTGGCAGGTCCTTCAGTCCGGACCAGATGTCAGCATCAGCAGTCGCTCCAGACTGCCCTGCATCACCGCCAGCGGGTGGGCTCTGAATTCTGAGCCTTTTCCTCGCACCCCCAATTGCGGGAGAATGTGAAGGAGGAGCTGTTGACCGATCAAGTTCCACTTGACTTGATAATTTTCCCACCAGCAGGTCTTTGAACCCCTGCAGACTTGTGTCTGCCGGAAAGAGAGATCCAACGTAGGTTTTAAATCTAGGATCGAGCACGGTGGCCAAAATGTAGTGCTCTGATTTCAACAGATTGACCACCCGTGAATCCTGGTTAAGCGAATGAAGGGCTCCATCCACAAGTCCCACATGCCTAGCGGAATCGCTATGTCTTAGCTCCTCCTTCAATGTCTCCAGCTTCTTCTGCAAAAGCCTGATGAGGGGAATGACCTGACTCAGGCTGGCAGTGTCTGAACTGACTTCACGTGTGGCAAGTTCAAAAGGTTGCAGAACCTTGCACAACGTTGAAATCATTCTCCACTGCGCTTGAGACAGGTGCATTCCACCTCCTTTGCCTATATCGTGGCCAGATGTATAGGCTTGAATGGCCTTTTGCTGCTCCTCCATCCTCTGAAGCATATAGAGGGTTGAATTCCACCTCGTTACCACTTCTTGCTTCAGATGATGGCAGGGCAGGTTCAGGCGTTTTTGGTGTTGCTCCAGTCTTCTGTACGTGGTGCCTGTACGCCAAAAGTGTCCCGCAATTCTTCTGGCCACCGACAGCATCTCTTGCACGCCCCTCTCGTTTTTTAAATAATTCTGCACCACCAAATTCAAGGTATGTGCAAAACATGGGACGTGCTGGAATTTGCCCAGATATAATGCACGCACAATATTGCTGGCGTTGTCCGATGCCACAAATCCACAGGAGAGTCCAATTGGGGTAAGCCATTCTGCGATGATCTTCCTCAGTTGCCGTAAGAGGTTTTCAGCTGTGTGCGTATTCTGGAAAGCGGTGATACAAAGCGTAGCCTGCCTAGGAAAGAGTTGGCGTTTGCGAGATGCTGCTACTGGTGCCGCCGCTGCTGTTCTTGCGGCGGGAGTCAGTACATCTACCCAGTGGGCTGTCACAGTCATATAGTCCTGAGTCTGCCCTGCTCCACTTGTCCACATGTCCGTGGTTAAGTGGACATTGGGTACAACTGCATTTTTTAGGACACTGGTGAGTATTTTTCTGAGGTCTGTGTACATTTTCGGTATCGCCTGCCTAGAGAAATGGAACCTAGATGGTATTTGGTACCTGGGACACAGTACCTCAATCAAGTCTATAGTTGGCTCTGAAGTAATGATGGATACCGGAACCACGTTTCTCACCGCCCAAGATGCCAAGGCCTCAGTTATCCGCTTTGCAGCAGGATGACTGCTGTGATATTTCATCTTCCTCGCAAAGGACTGTTGGACAGTCAATTGCTTGGTGGAAGTAGTAAAAGTGGTCTTACGACTTCCCCTCTGGGATGACCATCGACTCCCAGCAGCAACAACAGCAGCGCCAGCAGCAGTAGGCGTTACACTCAAGGATGCATCGGAGGAATCCCAGGCAGGAGAGGACTCGTCAGAATTGCCAGTGACATGGCCTGCAGGACTATTGGCATTCCTGGGGAAGGAGGAAATTGACACTGAGGGAGTTGGTGGGGTGGTTTGCGTGAGCTTGGTTACAAGAGGAAGGGATTTACTGGTCAGTGGACTGCTTCCGCTGTCGTCCAAAGTTTTTGAACTTGTCACTGACTTATGATGAATGCGCTGCAGGTGACGTATAAGGGAGGATGTTCCGAGGTGGTTAACGTCCTTACCCCTACTTATTACAGCTTGACAAAGGCAACACACGGCTTGACAAATGTTGTCCGCATTTCTGTTGAAATACTTCCACACCGAAGAGCTGATTTTTTTGGTATTTTCACCAGGCATGTCAATGGCCATATTCCTCCCACGGACAACAGGTGTCTCCCCGGGTGCCTGACTTAAACAAACCACCTCACCATCAGAATCCTCCTTGTCAATTTCCTCCCCAGCGCCAGCAACACCCATATCCTCCTCATCCTGGTGTACTTCAACACTGACATCTTCAATCTGACTATCAGGAACTGGACTGCGGGTGCTCCTTCCAGCACTTGCAGGGGGCGTGCAAATGGTGGAAGGCGCATGCTCTTCACGTCCAGTGTTGGGAAGGTCAGGCATCGCAACCGACACAATTGGACTCTCCTTGTGGATTTGTGATTTCGAAGAACGCACAGTTCTTTGCTGTGCTTTTGCCAGCTTAAGTCTTTTCATTTTTCTAGCGAGAGGCTGAGTGCTTCCATCCTCATGTGAAGCTGAACCACTAGCCATGAACATAGGCCAGGGCCTCAGCCGTTCCTTGCCACTCCGTGTGGTAAATGGCATATTGGCAAGTTTACGCTTCTCCTCCGACGATTTTAATTTAGATTTTTGAGTCCTTTTTTTACTGATCTTTTGTGTTTTGGATTTTACATGCTCTGTACTATGACATTGGGCATCGGCCTTGGCAGATGACGTTGATGGAATTTCATCGTCTCGGCCATGACTAGTGGCAGCAGCTTCAGCACGAGGTGGAAGTGGATCTTGATCTTTCCCTATTTTTGGAACCTCAACATTTTTGTTCTCCATATTTTAATAGGCACAACTAAAAGGCACCTCAGGTAAACAATGGAGATGGATGGATACTAGTATACTTATGGATGACGAGTGACTGACGACACAGAGGTAGCTACAGCCGTGGACTACCGTACTGCGTCTGCTAGTATAGAGATGATAATTAATGATATAAAAAAAAAATATATATAACTACTGTAGGTATATATAATATAATGGCGGACCTGGTGGACACTGTCAGCAGACTGCTAAACTACTAGTATGAAGAAGATAGAAAAAAAAAACCCACCACAGGTAGGTAGGTATACAATTATGGACGAGTGACGACACAGAGGTAGGTACAGCCGTGGCCTACCGTACTGCGTCTGCTAGTATAGATAATATACTAAATATATTACTACTGTAGGTATATAATATAATGACGGACCTGGTGGACACTGTCAGCAGACTCCTAAACTACTAGTATGAAGAAGATAGAAAAAAAAAACCAACCACAGGTAGGTATACAATTATGGACGAGCACTGACGACACAGAGATAGCCACAGCCGTGGACTACCGTACTGCGTCTGCTAGTATAGATAATATACTAAATATATTACTACTGTAGGATTATAATGACGGACCTGGTGGACACTGTCAGCAGACTCCTAAACTACTAGTATGAAGAAGATAGAAAAAAAAACCCCACCACAGGTAGGTAGGTATACAATTATGGACGAGCACTGACGACACAGAGATAGCCACAGCCGTGGACTACCGTACTGCGTCTGCTAATATAGAGATGATAAAGATGATAGAGATGAAAAAAATATATATAACACTACTGTAGGTAAATATTTATATAATATAATGAATGACGGACCTGCTGGACACTGTCAGGAGAATGCGTTTATACTATAGAATAAAAAAAAAAAAACACCACAGGAGTGTTTAACTTTTTCAGGCAGACAATATACTGGTGGTCACTGGCAGCAAAAGTGTGCACTGTACTCCTGCTATAACTGCACCCCAGTCTCCCCCACAATTCAGCTGTGTGAGCAGTGAGCACTCAGCACAGTCAGATATACATAGATGATATATCATGCAGCACACTGAGGCTGAGCACAGATATGGTATGTGACTGTGTATCGTTTTTTTTCAGGCAGAGAACGGATTATAAATAAAACTGGTGGTCACTATCAGCAAAACTCTGCACTGTACTGAGTACTCCTAATGCTCCCCAAAATTAGTAAATCAAGTGTCTCTCTAATCTATTCTAAACGGAGAGGACGCCAGCCACGTCCTCTCCCTATCAATCTCAATGCACGTGTGAAAATGGTGGCGACGCGCGGCTCCTTATATAGAATCCGAGTCTCGCGAGAATCCGTCAGCGGGATGATGACGTTCGGGCGCGCTCGGGTTAACCGAGCAAGGCGGGAGGATCAGAGTCTGCTCGGACCCGTGCAAAAAAGGCTGAAGTTCAGGCGGGTTCGGATTCCGAGGAACCGAACCCGCTCATCTCTAGCTAAAATACTTAGCGCATGCGCACTGTGTACCATGCGCATGCGCATTTTTGCCTTAATCGCTCTGTTGCGAAAATCGGCAACGAGCGAACAACTCGGAATGACCCCCAATGTGAGTTTATTTACTTCCACTGCAAATCCATCTGCGCTGGCAATCAATTAAGTGCAAGGTACAATGTGGGTCTGCAAACATGGCGGTCAATTAACCTTACATGCTTTCGCTCGAAACTCTGGGAGTGATTCTGAGTTGGATGGTTCCCCTTTCACAGCCGCAATTTGCGAATATTATCAGACTGCGCAAAAGCAAATTTAGACATTTTTTTTGCTTATCTCTGGGCGGTTCTGATTCTAAAGGGGTAAATTTACTAAGGTGGGAGGTTTTTTTTTAAACTGGTGATGTTGCTCATAGCAACCAATCATATTCTACTTAACCTTTATCTAGCTGCTTCTCGAAGATATTAGATAGAATCTGATTGGTTGCTTTGGGAAACACCACCAGTTCTAAAAAAAAAACTAACAACCTTAGTAAATATACCCCTCAGAATCAGAATTGCTCAGAGATAAGCAAAAAATGTCTAAATTTGCTTTTGCGCAGTCTCAGTCTCCTTGCATGACATGGACGTTTCAGGGTGGATTGCATGGAACTATTCCATTTTGTGGGTACGGAGAAGGAAAGCCTGTTCCTGACTGAACTCTTGCTCCCATGATGATGGTTGCGGCTGTGGACAGAAGAGCCGCACGGACTCTCGTATCAGCTCTACAGAAACCTGCATTTGCATAAGTTAGTAAAACTGGTTCCACGCAACGCGCAAGAAAATCAGGGCATGCAGTGCGATCAAAAACAAGCCAATGACGTAAAGGCACGTGGCGTTCCAACATGTGGAGTTTGTCTTATTTATACCTCATTCTGTATCTGTCATTTTGGCATATAGAGGGTTACACTTATTGGAACGAGAGAAAGTCTTCCCAGCAAGTACATTGGATTGGACCCATCAGCCTGTTAGGAATTTGATAGAATCTAAATTTGGAGAGACAGCGGGTCTGAAATGCCACAGATTTAATTACCGGCCGATCAAAATTCCTTGCAGGAAGCAGCCGTCTCAAGTCGGGGCGGTTTTCCGCGCATTTAGATTTTAATTGTCTTCTCAGGTGCTAGAGGAGATCAGCTTCAAAACCTTCATCCTGTGTTTATGCTCGAAGTCAGGATCACTGTCCATTAACCCAGCGCTGCCTGGCTGCACAATTTTCCCAGCTCACACAGGCCTGTAGCTCCGACGTCAATGCACCAAGGCACAGGGCTAAAGCCAAGAGGTGGATTGCGTTCGATCAGTGATAAGGTCACATAGCAAAGTGTCGCATTCCATTCTCAGTTATCAGTACATCAGAAATACACCACAGCTACTGGCGTATCGATAAGGCCACCACTGCACACCCTTCACCCAAATAATTATATTTACTGCTATGCTGGCCTTACGCTGGCTCCAGAAATCACAGGGAAAATGGGTGCAGCAGCCATTGGCCCAGTGATTTGTGCATGCACGCTAGAGGTGTCCCCGGGAACAAGGCGCTGGCGCCATGTTCCCGAAGATCTGCGCAAAGTCTACTGTACTGCTCGAGAGGAGGGGACCCTAAACGGCCCCTGATCACAGCACATTTTGTTACACAATAACTCAGTTGCCATGGTTCGGTATGCTGGCTGTCCATATCCCGACAGCGGCATCCCGGCCGCCTGAATTCCGTCAGCGGGCGAACGCTAAGAGTCCCCTTGTGGGCTCACGGCGCTCACCATGCTGCGGGCTCTGTGGATCGCACAGGATCTATTCCCACTCTGTTGGTGTCATGGACATGTGGGAATAGCCCTGGTGCGCCGGGATTCCGGCTGGCGGCATTGTCAGCTGTCTGGATTTTGGCGTTGGTATCGTGAACAGATGTCAGTCAGCGGCGGTCCCTGCAGCAAGTGTACAGGAGGTAGGAAGACTGTACACACAGCCAAAATATTGCTTAGTTTGTATCCATCATTAGGAACATAGCCCTCAGGAGCAGTCCTGGTGAACTTTTCTACTATATCTCTCTGGAAGGTTTGATACATCTCTCCTACAGTGAACAATGTACACTGGACATGACCTGAAGGCTCATCTGTATATGTAACAAATGAATACATACTGCAGGCTTGTTGCATCATTTACGGTGTTTACCCCCTCGCTTTACGGAGATAATGGGGGGTAAGCAATAAGCTCTGTTTTTCTAAGCGAACAAACAGAGCTTTTCGCTATTTTTAGGGCAAATGGGGAATCACCCTATGCAATAGAGGGGCGTTTCTCGCCTAGGCGAAAAATGTGTCAGGTTCGAAAAACACGTGGATCGGCAAATCCATGTGTTTTCCGTTGATACGAGGACCATTTTCGCCGATTTTGAGGCATTTTTCGCCAATGCCTTTTCACTTAAAAAAAAAAAGTCAAAAGGCATTGGCGAAAATACCTTCAAAACGGCTGGAAACGTCCCGTAATTCAATACTTGGGGGGGGGGGGGGGGGGTGAATTCATTAGCTCTGAAACGATTGGAGCTAATTGCATACCCCCCAGTGTCTCTGAGGGATCATCATTGGCACACTGGATCTAATTCAGATGTGGTCAGATTTGCTATCACTTTGGAAGCAGCAGTAATAGCGCTGTATGTAGATGTAGCAAGAAGCGTCTGTTGCAAGCAGATGCCTCCTGCTGCAGTAGTGTTTCGACCTGTGTCCTAGAATGCAGCATGGGAACACTGGACAAGCCGTCTGTCGCAGAAGTCAAGAAATCTCTGTGCAATGACGGAGATCCCTGGCTTCTTCCCTCCCCCTAAACGGCGGCAACGCTTTAAGTGGCAATTTTTTTCAATGGAAAACCAGCTTGAATTTCCTTTTAAAAAAGTGGTGCCTTAAATCCTGTAGCAAAATTATCATTCATCATATTTCCTCTTGTGCATACCTCCCAACTGTACTGATTTTCGCGGGACAGTCCCGTTTTTGGGGCACTGTCCCACCCGCGGGCTGCAGTGGTGGTGGTGGGGGGGGGGGGGGGGGGAGGCAGTTGGGAGGCCCCTATCACTCTACTCATCCTAGCAGAGCAGCGGTGAATAGACGCGGTGCGCAGGCTATTCACGGAAGACAGAGGGGCTGGGGCATGCCAACAGCTCACAGAGCACCTGCCGTGCCCACTAAGTGACGAATTCGGATGGGGTGGTTTGCGGACGCATCATCCCCGCCAAGCCACGCCCCCTTTTCCAGAAGTGACACCCCCTTTTTGAAGACCAGCTTATACCTTCCTCAACGTTGGGAGGTATGCTAGTGTGTCACCAATGCTTACACCAACCCTGGCCAACCTGTGGCTCTCCAGTTGTTGTGAAACTACAAAGCCCAGCATTCCCTGTGACAGTTAGGGAATGCTGAAACTGTGGCCAGGCATGCTGGGACTTGTAGTTTCACAACAGCTGGAGAGCCACAGGTTGGCCAGGCCTGCACATGGTAGGGGTGGGAGGGTCAGTGGACCCCTCGCATTCTATTGTAGTGCCCTAAATACATTGCCAGCTGCAAGCTATAGTGTGCATAGGGTCACTGGAAGCGTCCCCAAACGCGTTTACATGCTTTTACCTGGAATAAATAAAACGCTAGTAATAGTGTCGGATGCTTCGTTCATGCTAATTCCCTTTGTTATTTGCTAAGCAAGGTTCCACTATTGCTGAGTTCTTCAGTGTAATTACAGAGGTCTCCACATCGCCATGGAAAGTACATTAGCCGTACACGTCTGCACACAGCGCTCCCAGCCCGCGGAGGTGCTTAGAGGGGGCCCTGCGTTCTCGCTCAGCGACCCTATCTGCTACAAGGACAGAGACACTCTCCGTTATGTTTACTTGCAGCGTGACAAGAACCTCATGTCTCACATAACACAACCTTATTATCATAGAGATAGATTAGAATACCCTCGCTGAGTGCTTAATGCCAATCTTCAAGCAGCAGTTCTGCACAGATTACAGCAAGAAAATGCATTTTGTTTTTCCCTGTAATCAAGTAAATGAATAAAAAACAAAACAAAAGCGGAAGAATCTGTCATTCATCGGTAAATGTAAGGTAAATGCAAGTAGCCTCCGGTCTATAGTGCGCCTGCCTGGCATATATAACTGACGGTATATAAATAAGTGAGGTTGTGCACCCAATATTATATACATGAATCAGTCTGGACATAGCGTTGATTCAATTGTGGGCGATGCCTGCGTTCTAGTGTGTGCATATGCCGTACTTACGGCAGCGACAGGGCAGGGCTCACTGTTGCCCTGTGTCGGACCAAACCCCTCTATCCCCGAACATGTGACATCACATGAGGGGGCGAGGCTGCTGGCAGGAGAACGTAGAGGGTTGGCTGGATACTCCTGGCGGCTCTACACACTGCAGCATGTGCCCAGAGCTTCCTGTGGATGCCCTGACCAGTAGCACTACTGTTTGCAGGAGCCGCGGGACAGCAACACACACCTTCCTACGGCCCTGACTTATGGTAGACACAACATTGCATATTTTTGTATGCAGCCCTATAGGACTGTGAAGAAGAAGAAGAAGAAGAAGAAGAAGAAGAAGAAGTGATGTCACAAAACCCAGTCTGTATTCTTAGGACACCCCATGTTCCTTTTCCTACTACTCATGCCTCAGATTGCCAATGACTCTTATATCATAGGGGTGGTATTCATGTGACCGGCGGTCAGCTGACCGACAGTCACATGACCTCCTCCACCATCCCGACGGCTCACTATCCCGATGGTCGGCATGCCGACCAACAGGGACTATTTCCACTCGTTGGTGTCCACGACACCCATAGAGTGGGAATAGAACACGTGGCGACCGCAGGTCACCACTGAGCCCGCAGCGCGGCGAGCGCAGCGAGCCCGCAAGGGGCTTGCTGCACTCGCCCCTCCCCGCCGGAATCCCGGCGTCGGTATGCTGCCGGGATCCCGGCGTCGGTAAGCTGACCGGCGGTCTCCTGACCGCAGGTCAGCCGTACTACACCCATCTCATAGGGGCTGTAATCATATCTGCGGTTTGGATCCAGTTTAATCTATTATTCTTATTACTCAATTTTTATTGGTTCAGATTATGATGTTCCTTCTGTTGGATATTGGTACTAACTGATATACAGTATATTATTTGTTTATACTGTACCTAATCTGTATAGTGTGTATATATATATATATATATATATATAATGGAAAATACAGCACTCAAAGAACGATATAACCAACAAAACAAATGGTGGTGCAAGGTCAGGGTTAATACACGTTACATACATGTTCTGATGTACAGAGTATGTGGTATATTCAAATGCTGTTGAAACTGCCGTCTTAACGGAAAGACGGCAGTTTAGGACTTTTTCAGGTCAGAAGGGGTTCCGACCTATTCAATCCCTGGCTTTTTCATCCGACAAGTCGGAGAATTCGACTTGTCGAAAGCGCGTGCTTCTGTCGGAAACGGGGACAAGTCCGACAGGTTTTGGCCCCGTTTCCGACCACCTCAATCCAATTATGAAACAAGTTGGATGGAGATAAGGGTGCTGAGAGGAGGAGAGCAGCAGAAGGGGGACAGCAGCGGCTACAGCATTATACACTTGCCAAAAGCCATTTACCCAACAGTTTCTCTCTCTTCCATGCTAGCTGCACAGACTCTTGCCACGCCAGTGGGACACTCATTATACACTGCAGGGACACGGGGGAGAGCAGCGGCTCCAGCAGCGTAGCAGGAGGATGGGGCACTGCCGCCGCTCACGGCAGCGTCCACCCTGCTCCAGCAAGCGAGGTCCTGTTTGCTGGAGCTGGGTGGACGCTGCCGCAAGGTCTGGCGGTGGTGCCTTATCCTCTGGCTACACTGCTATAGCCGCTGCTCTTCCCCGTCTCCCCGCTGCTCTTCCCCCGTCTCCCCACTGCTCTTCCCCCGTCTCCCCGCTGCTCTTCCCCCGTCTCCCCGCTGCTCTCCCCCGTCTCCCCGCTGCTCTTCCCTGTCTCCCCGCTGCTCTTCCCCGTCTCCTTCCCCGTCTCCCCGCTGCTCTTCCCCCGTCTCCCCGCTGCTCTTCCCCGTCTCCCTGCTGCTCTTCCCCCGTCTCCCCGCTGCTTTCCCCCGTCTCCCCACTGCTCCCTCCGTCTCCCCGCTGCTCTCCCCGTCTCCCCGCTGCTCTCCCCCGTCTCCCTGCTGCTCTCCCCCGTCTCCCCACTGCTCCCTCCGTCTCCCCGCTGCTCTCCCTCGTCTCCCTGCTGTTCTACCCCATCTCCCCGCTGCTCTCCCCCGTCTCCCCACTGCTCTCTCCGTCTCCCCGCTGCTCTCCCTGTCTCCCCGCTGCTCTCCCCGTCTCCCTGCTGCTCTCCCCTGTCTCTCCACTGCTCTCCCCCGTCTCTCCACTGCTCTTCCCCGTCTCCCCGCTGCTCTTCCCCCGTCTCCCCGCTGCTCTTCCCCGTCTCCCCCGCTGCTCTTCCCCCGTCTCCCCGCTGCTCTTCCCCCGTCTCCCTGCTGCTCTTCCCCGTCTCCTTCCCCGTCTCCCCGCTGCTCTTCCCTGTCTCCCCACTGCTCTCCCCCATCTCCCCGCTACTCTCCCCCCGTCTCCCTGCTGCTCTCCCTGTCTCCTCGCTGCTCTCCCCCATCTCCCCGCTGCTCTCCCCCGTCTCCCTGCTGCTCTTCCCTGTCTCCCCGCTGCTCTCCCCCGTCTCCCCGCTGCTTTCCCCCATCGCCCCGCTGCTCTTCCCTGTCTCCCCGCTGCTCTCCCCCGTCTGCCCGCTGCTCTTCCCTATCTCCCCGCTGCTCTCCCCTGTCTCCCCGCTGCTTTCCCCCATCGCCCCGCTGCTCTCCCCCGTCTCCCCGCTGCTCTCCCCCGTCTGCCCGCTGCTCTTCCCTGTCTCCCCGCTGCTCTCCCCCGTCTCCCCGCTGCTTTCCCCCATCGCCCCGCTGCTCTTCCCTGTCTCCCCGCTGCTCTTCCCTGTCTCCCCGCTGCTCTCCCCCGTCTGCCCGCTGCTCTTCCCTGTCTCCCCGCTGCTCTCCCCCGTCTCCCCGCTGCTTTCCCCCATCGCCCCGCTGCTCTTCCCTGTCTCCCCACTGCTCTCCCCCGTCTCCCCGCTGCTCTTCCCTGTCTCCCCGCTGCTCTCCCCCGTCTCCCCGCTGCTCTCCCCCGTCTCCCCGCTGCTCTTCCCCCGTCTCCCTGCTGCTCTCCCCCGTCTCCCCGCTGCTCTCCCCTGTCTACCCGCTGCTCTTCCCCCGTCTCCCCGCTGCTCTTCCCCGTCTCCCCGCTGCTCTTCCCTGTCTCCTCGCTGCTCTCCCCCGTCTCCCCGCTGCTCTTCCCCGTTTCCTTCTCCGTCTCCCCGCTGCTCTTCCCCCGTCTCCCCGCTGCTCTTCCCCCTCTCCCCGCTGCTCTTCCCCCGTCTCCCCGCTGCTCTACCCCGTCTCCCTGCTGCTCTCCCCTGTCTCTCCACTGCTCTCCCCCATCTCTCCACTGCTCTTCCCCGTCTCCCCGCTGCTCTTCCCCCGTCTCCCCGCTGCTCTTCCCCGTCTCCTCCGCTGCTCTTCCCCCGTCTCCCCGCTGCTCTTCCCCCGTCTCCCTGCTGCTCTTCCCCGTCTCCTTCCCTGTCTCCCCGCTGCTCTTCCCTGTCTCCCCGCTGCTCTCCCCCGTCTCCCCGCTACTTTCCCCCGTCTCCCCGCTGCTCTCCCCTGTCTCCCTGCTGCTCTCCCCCGTCTCCTTCCCCGTCTCCCCGCTGCTCTTCCTTGTCTCCCCGCTGCTCTCCCCCGTCTCCCCACTGCTCTCCCCCGTCTCCCCGCTGCTCTTCCCTGTCTCCCCGCTGCTCTCCCCCATCTCCCCGCTGCTCTCCCCGTCTCCCTGCTGCTCTCCCCCGTCTCATTCCCCGTCTCCCCGCTGCTCTTCCTTGTCTCCCCGCTGCTCTCCCCCGTCTCCCCGCTGCTCTCCCCCGTCTCCCCACTGCTCTCCCCCGTCTCCCCGCTGCTCTTCCCTGTCTCCCCGCTGCTCTCCCCCATCTCCCCGCTGCTCTTCCCTGTCTCCCCGCTGCTCTCCCCCATCTCCCCGCTGCTCTCCCCCGTCTCCCCGCTGCTCTTCCCTGTCTCCCCGCTGCTCTCCCCCGTCTCCCCGCTGCTCTCCCCCGTCTCCCCGCTGCTCTTCCCCCGTCTCCCCGCTGCTCTCCCCCGTCTCCCCGCTGCTCTCCCCCGTCTCCCCGCTGCTCTTCCCCCGTCTCCCCGCTGCTCTTCCCCGTCTCCACGCTGCTCTTCCCTGTCTCCTCGCTGCTCTCCCCCGTCTCCTCGCTGCTCTCCCCCATCTCCCCGCTGCTCTTCCCTGTCTCCCCGCTGCTCTCCCCCGTCTCCCCGCTGCTCTTCCCCGTCTCCCCGCTGCTCTTCCCTGTCTCCCCGCTGCTCTCCCCCATCTCCCCGCTGCTCTTCCCCGTCTCCTTCCCCGTCTCCCCGCTGCTCTTCCCCGTCTCCCCGCTGCTCTCCCCCGTCTCCCCGCTGCTCTTCCCTGTCTCCCCGCTGCTCTCCTCCGTCTCCCCACTGCTCTCCCTCTCTCAGCACCTCCACCTCAATCCTACCTTTTTTTAAAGTTGGATTGAGATGTCAGGAACGGCCAAATCCTGTCGGATTTGGCTGTTTATTGAATAGGTCCTGTTGGATCTAGTCCAACAAATCCATGTCGGAATGGATCAGACTTTAATTGAATATACCCCTATATGTGCTGGCTGGTTCCCCCGGGGCGCGTTCCAAGCTGTTGATCGTCATTGAATGAACCCCTAAATGTTTATGTGATATGTGTACAAGTGATGTCAAAATTCATAGAATTTGGGCATAATTGTGGCAGTTTGTAGATAATACTATCCAAATTCCATTGTCTGTTAAAATTGTTTAACATGGCATTGGCTGTGTAGAAGTCAGTGCATAACTGGATGGTTCATTAAGCCCTGAGCAGCCTGTACTACCCTAATCTGTTATTTATGTGTTGGGTTTTTTTGTTTTTGTGTTTTTTACAAATGGAGGGGAAGGGGGTAGGAAGGTTTTTTTTTTGGCCTAACAAGTATTTTAAATAGGGCCCCCTATTGTCTTAATTCAGCAACGAGTCTCTATTCTTGTATGCAGTTGGGGTACATTTATGATATCTACAGTAAGAACAGTAAATGTTCTTACTTGCAGGAGAAGTAACAAGATAGACTGGCGCTGGGTAGCGCTCGCTCTTTGTCCCACGTGCGCGCTTGTCAGTTGGCAGGGGGTCGGGGGTTGTGTTTTTGCTGGACCGAGCACCCAAGTCAGTTTTGCAAGTTCATTAATAGTGCAAAGTGTTCTTATCGTCTTAACTTGTGGCCCCCGAGCTGCTTGCAGGAGCTGCTGCTCTCGCTGCCTCTAGCCTGCTCCAGTCTGAATGTTAATGAGTAACACAGCGGCTTCCCAACGGGGTTGGAAGCAATATAGTTAAGTAAGAAAGCAATGGTTCGGATAAAAGGCCTTAAATCAGACTCCAGTAATGCAGCAAATGTCACTTGAAAGAGAAGGATCCACGAGAAGGAGGGGGGCCGCCGAGAAAGCAATTTAAGGACAATTCAGAAATAAATGAGGACTCCTTTCCATAAAGCAAAGCAATCTTAACAAATGAGAGAATGTACCTGCCGATATTGGGGTTTTAGCAGCAGGGAAGGGTTTTAGGTTACAAGGGATTAGGACTTCAATTACCAGTAAACCGTATTCTGATGGCTCTTTTATGCTCTTCTGGTAATGATGTAATCTGATATTTCAGTACAAATATTGGTGTTGCCCTATAAATACAGTAAACCTCTTTTGTAGGCAGAGAGGGGGGTTAAACACGTTCCTAAGACGGAAGTTATTAAATGCATCAAGAGACTGTATATTCGGAACGACCACCCATGGCACAAATCGTAGCCTAAGATGACAAAGGGAAGAGATAGATGGGATGCAGTTAATTTGCCGGCTGTTGGGATCCCGACGGCTGACAATGCCGACAGCCAGAATCCCGGCGCACAGGAGCTATTCCCACTCGTGGGTGTTCCGCCTCGATGCCGGCATTCTGGCGGGCGGGATGCTGCTGTCGGGATACTGACAGCCAGGAATAGGTATGTATTCCGTTAGATAGATAGATAGATAGATAGATAGATAGATAGATAGATAGATAGATAGATAGATAGATAGATAGATAGATATGTGTCCTCAAACATCATTGCTGCAGTCACGCCAAGCAGCCCCTTTAATGAGCTAATGTTAATCAGTACATGATGGGTTTACCTTGCGCACAAAGTCCTTATGTGTTTTTGAGCGTTGACTGTGCTGCTTACGTGAACGAGGATACCAGGCTTCACTTCTATAGTGAGTAACAGGTGGGAGTATGTAGCGCTCAGTCTGTGTGTGTGTGTGTGTGTGTGTGTGGTGTGAACATAGAACACACATGTGCAGCAACCAGCGATAACCAGTGGCTTGCTGGAATCCACAATTCAGATCCCCTTCACTTGCTAATGAACTAGTGTTTGGATATATTGCTGTCTAGATGTGATAGTGAATGCTGCCACACTGGTTGCTCAGCAAAATAAAATGATCCCAGTTGCACCAGGAAAAATTGTACTATAATAACAATAATGGTGGGTACACAGTAGGCGATTTTCGAAAAAATATCGCTCATTTTTACCCTCCTGAGCGATATTGTAAACAATATCGCCCAGTGTGTATGCTGCCACCATGGCCGATGCGCGCTCCCGGAGGTCGTTAACACCCCCTGCTGTCGCCAGTACATGCAGCTCCATCTGACTATTTCGCCAGATGCTGCATGTTCGGACCGGCCGCGGAATGACGTCACTGTGCAATATAGTGTATGCACTATGCAGGTGGCCCCAGAGGGGAAAAACCATGCAATATCACTCATAGAGCGTATCGTAGACTACCCGAGTTCGCTTTATATTGTTATTGTATTTGTAGTAGATAAAAAAAAAATATATTTGTTATTTCATGTGGTTTGTACAACACCACCAAGATACCTATAAATGTATTCTTTTTCTTACACGGCTACCAGATATGCTCTTTTTCATTTAGGCTATGCCCAGGTGGACATTATAAAAATGTATTTATTGATTTCTTCAGGCCTCATCCCGGAGCGTAGAAAATAAAACATGCCTCATTTTCTGCGCTCCTGGACATGGCAACGCGTTTTAAAAAAATAGAGCAAATAAAAAGTTGTTGTTTTTTTTTTACTGCAAAAATATTTTCCCCCGTGCTATTTTATATGATAATTCAAGCTCTCTTGTTAAAGCATATAATAGATGGCACTTTGCTAGAGGCTCTTAGAAATATAGTAATCTCAGGGGATCTTGTGGAGGAGCCAAAGCTCATATAGAACGGTATGATTTGTTGATGCATGTTCCGGGGTTCCTGGCTGATAACAATGGAACTATGGGCTGTCAGCGTTAGCTTATGGTGCTCATGGGAGCCTGCGGCTTGTCAACGGAACAGGATTTATATTGGGGAGTGAAGACACAACAATGGAACACTGGCCAAATTATTGTAAAGAGTCAGTGCTGTAAATCCTGGGAAGACGTTCCAGTTTAGAGCTTTTATCTGTTCCCCCAAAGGTAGTGAAGACTGTCGTTGCCTATCCCGAGTGCTAACCTTCATCAGGGGCATTTTGTGGTACTTAAGCATACTTCAGATTTTTTTTCAGTACTTTAATTTATTTATTTTTGTTTACTTTTCTTACCTAAATAACAAAAAAAGAGAAAACTTGCTTAAAGTCGGCTTTACATATTGGGGGTCATTCCGAGTTGTTCGCTCGCAAGCGGATTTTAGCAGATTTGCTCATGCTAAGCCGCCGCCTACTGGGAGTGAATCTTAGCATCTTAAAATAGCGAACGATGTAATCGCAATATTGCGATTACACACCTCGTAGCAGTTTCTGAGTAGCTCCAGACTTACTCGGCATCTGCGATCATTTCACTGCTTGTCGTTCCTGGTTTGACGTCACAAACACACCCAGCGTTCGCACAGACACTCCCCCGTTTCTCCAGCCACTCCTGCGTTTTTTCCGGAAACGGTAGCGTTTTTTCCCACACGCCCATAAAACGGCCTGTTTCCGCCCAGTAACACCCATTTCCTGTCAATCACATTACGATCGCCAGAACGATGAAAAAGCCGTGAGTAAAATTCCTAACAGCATAGCAAATTTACTTGGCGCAGTCGCAGTGCGGACATTGCGCATGCGCATTAAGCGGAAAATCGCTGCGATGCGAAGATTTTTAACGAGCGAACAACTCGGAATGACCCCCATTGGCTCCACTTAAGCGGTCTGATAAGCGGTAAGACTATTCTAACCGCTGTCACCCAGAGTCGCCGGGGAGCTGAGTATCACTTGGGGGGAGGTGTCAAACTTTTGAAGAAGTGAGATCACGTTAAGCCATATTCTTTGCAAATTAAGTGAATCTTATCTTCTAAAGAGTGGTTGCTATGGGCAACTTTCCCACTTGTAATCTTTAGTAGGTTTGGTACATCTCCCCCATGTTTTTGTTTATTTTTAATAGCCAAAATGAGAAAATCTTCTTTTCGGAAGGGTCTTAATAAATAACCCATCATGAATGCTGCTTTGCTACGCCAGCTACCGGAAGCAGCCCCTTTACTACCGTCACAGGCTTCTCATGTCCAGCATTCTGGTATGTATTATCCCCCTATCCCTAACTCTAATCCCTAACTCCTCCTCCTCCCCACAGCCTAACCCTGACCCCCCCCCCCCCCCCCCACAGCCTAACCCTAAACCACCCTCCCGCGCTTTAACCTAATGTCCACATTCTGAAAATGCCAACATTCACATGCCACAAATAACTTCTCATTGGTGCATCCATACTGGGTGCTAGGTTTGCGGTGCACACAGCCCTCCCCCCCCCCCCCCCCTCCCCGGGTCCAGGGGGCCAGCACCCATACATCCTCTACCCATACAATTATACTTACCCCTCTGAAGACCCATTTTCCCAGTGGTTTGCACATGTGCAGTAGAGATGTCTCCAGGAATACGGCACGGACGCTACGTACCCAGAGACTTGCGTATCTTCACAGCGCTGTAGCCTCTGCCAGAGAAGCGGGGGCCCACACAGAACCTGCACACGGGCCCCTCTCCTCTCTTAAGCTGCCCCTATAACTCCTGTATCATAAATTAATCATTTTTCTTTGGCTACTAAAGACTGGGGGTAAATGTGAAGTGATCGTCTGCTGCCGGTAATATTTGGGTGTTATTTATTATTCATTCTGTGTAGAATAGGGCAGACGGCACACATACAGCGCAGTATACGTATGTGTATATTTTGCTTTCATTATCTTTAGTATTGCGGCTAGCATGCTGATGCATCCTTTTTATGATGTGTAGATTTTCAAGCAAATCATTTAAGCAGATCCATTATGCAATTTCAAGCCACATTAAGTTGGAGAAGATCTTGCGGCATACATCATTTTTACTGCCTTCTAGATCACCAATCAAAGGCTGTTTAATTAATATATGCAGTAATAATGCCCCTGCAGGATCGTACTGACTAGCGATTTTACTGCTGGAATTCAGGAGAAATGCCTTATGCCTCATACAGAACGCACATAAATACACAGAAACATGGACTTCCCATGGCAGATGAAGAGCAATAGGTCCATCGAGTCAGCCCATTCTTCTCTCCTGTTCAAGGTTATTTCTGTCCCTCACGTTATACTCCAGACAGACGTGCGCATGATAAGCGTTTATAAATATCTTTACTCCATGTGTTATCAAAAACATTCACCAGCAGTCTATGCTAAGCACTAATTTGTGTGACAGTGATGATTACACAAGGTATAAGTATCCTGATAAACAGCAGCCTTGAAGGGGAAAAATACAAAAATTATAATTGAAAAAACATGAAAAAAAATAAAAAAAGAAATATATATGTGTGTGTGTGTGTGTGTGTGTGTGTGTGTGTGTGTGTGTGTGTGTGTGTATATATATATATATATATATATATATATAGCATATGCCACTGACTCCTCATCACAACATCTCCTGAACCATAGGGACTAGGAACTTGAAATTTGGACAGTAGCTTGCTTTTGTGTCATAGGCACAATTTTCAATATTCCACCCACAAAGGGGTTAAAAGGGGAGAGATAATTCCTCCCTTACAGAGTTAGGCCCACCCAGCGGGGGCTATAAAGAATGCATGGTGCCGGCGATAACAAGTCGCTGAGGGGGGAGGACACAATGCTCTGTTCCTGGACTTCTTTTCCAGTGGCAGTTGCAGAGCACTCCACTATTAAAATAGGGGAGCCACATCAACTGCCACCCCTAAACACTGTCAAACATTTATAGGTGTGGCTCCCCTATTTGAATACAGGACTGCTCTAAAACTGCCACTGGCAAGGAAGTTCAGCCATATGGTTCATGAGATTTTATGATGAGTCAGTGGTACTTGCCTGTGTGTGTGTGTGTGTGTGTGTATATATATATATATATATATATATATATATATATATATATTTCAGAAATAAGTACTTAACCAACCTATTTCCAGTCAGGAAAGGATATTGTTTCAATTATCAGAGGTTAACCTGTCACTTGAACTAAACATTGCCAAACCACTCAGAGAGCAATAGGAGGAAAGGAAAGATAGATATTTTAACTGTTAAATGCATTACATGTAAGCTTGATAGTCAGCAACTGCTTATCTGCTATGTAAAGAGTACAGACAGCTCTCCCAATTACCTTAAGTGTTGTGCGAAAATCTTTACCTTTTTACCTCAAAAGAGGTAAAGGAGAGCAAGAAGCTAAGCAAGGAGTCCTAGGGCCCTTTGGAGTAGAGTCAGCCTATCCCTGCAAACCTTACATATGTAGCATACAGTGGGCGGAGCTTGGCCTGTCGCATCAGCATTTACAGCACTGAGCAGGGTAGCATCAGAGGCGGGATGGGTTGGGAGGCGCCCCATCACTCGCAGCCCTGTTTGCAGCGTCTGTTCATGGGAGACAGGGTGCTGGGTATGCCCCACAATGATGAAAACGAGAGACGTGGCTTGCGATCGCCTCATTCCCGTGAAACCACTCCCCTTTTGTCTAGGCCACGCCCACTTTTTGGGTGCACAGAAGTCCTGACTCTACTGCTCCATAAGTTGGTAGAAAGGAAAGGTTTAGCTGCACCCCTATTTATGGCCTCAGTTATACAGCAGCGCTGCGGCAACTGCTTTCTAGTGGGAGCACTGTGGAAAAAGTAACTAAGTCATAACAATATGGACTTAAATTACTTTAAAAAGATCTTACAGGTCTTATAGGTATTCTGAACGGCAATGAGGGGATATTTCATACTGTACGTGTTAGTTCATGACTCTTTAATGTACAAAAAACAGCCCACAGACATTATTATTTCCTCCTGGTCTGCCGTAAGAAGTGGATTCCTTTGTTAAAGCAAGTATAATATTAATATAGCTGGAAGCCTTCGCTAGCAAATATGAGTCTTCAAAGGGCTGTGGGATTGATATATTGTCGATAGGCCTGCTGCTGGCGATGTCTGGCACGGAACATATGTTTTCAAGATCCCATTTATCAAACCCTTTAGTGCCTAAGAAAGCTTTTTCGGATTTCTAGTGAATGAGCCACCAGGCAGCAGTAACCATTTATTTTCGCTAGGCCGCGGTGCCAGGAACAGCTTGGAGACGTTCCTCCTTGTTTTAAAAATAAATAAATAAAAAATAAAAATGAGGGGCCATGGCGGTATTGTGGAAATGGCTGTTTTCATTAATAAAAGCAGCGGAAAAGCTTTCTAAGGGAAAATCAGTGCAATATCCACGGGACACATTCACTCGGAGAAACTGGCACTTACACAAATACCACGAGGAAGCACACAGAGGCCTCTCTTATAATCCTGACAAGGGGTGGGCGGCAAACTGCAGGAAAGACAAATGTCTGGGCTGCCGCACGCACTTCTGCTTCTGTGCAAAATGAGCAAAATAAAAGGACAAGGGTCTAGGACTTTCTAATGTTATTACAGCTCATTGCTTATGGTTATATAGCACCTAACCTTTCTCCTATCCCGTGCACTTAACGGGGAAAATAGCTGTCGCCAAAGGTGATATAAATGCACGGGAGTAGGTTCCAAAACCAGAGCTACAGATTCTGAGCAAAGTTAAATTCTAAGGGGTATATACAATATATCACATACAGCATTTTTTATGTGGTGGAGATGTAATAATAATGCTGATAATTGCAAAATGGAAATTAATATTCTCACTTGAAATTATTATCCTTCGGAAATCGGGGGCCGCCAAGCCCTGTCCCAGCGGGTTGATATGATATGTCGGCGGCATCCAAGTGTTGAGAATCCTGACAGAGGCTAGGTAAGTATACTTACCTTCCCTCAATGGCCCCCTAACCCTCCCTATTTGCAACCTAAAACCAATGGTGCAAGTAGAAATATTTTCTTAGTGGTACTGAGTGCTGGAAAATGGGCGTGGTCATGTGTTGTGAGGGGGCGTGGTCACATGCTGCTAGTGGGAGTGGCTACATGACACTAGCGGCATGGTCAAACGACAGCCCCTTTTTGGGGGGAATCTGGAGGCAAGGCTAGAAATATATACTAATGCCTCCAGTATAATAGAAATATATAGTGATACTCCAGTATAATAGAAATATATAGTAATGCCCCCAATTTAATAACAATATATAGTAATACCTCCATTATAATAGGAAAATACAGCCACTGTCGCACTCCCAGTAACCCTGACAAAAGTGGGAGGAGCCGTCATACTGTCAAGCACCGTGGTCTTGTTGCTTTGTGGCACATTATAATTGTGGTAATGGCAAAGTGTGTGGCAGGTGGTACTGCGTACCCGCTGCCAAATTCTTAAGGGTACTTCGTACCCGAGCGTACCCGCAATCTTGCACCGCTGCCTAAACCCAACCCTCCGCCCCTGCAGCCTTACCCTGTACATGGTGCATAAACCTAACCCCCTCTTTTCGTAGCCTAAACCTAACCCTCCCTCCACCACAGCCTAACCCTAACCCTCCCCAGGGATGCCTAAACCTAACCCCACCCCTTCCCCGCAGCCTAGCACTAACCCTCTTTTTCCCGGAACCTAACCCTCCTCCCGCAGCCTATACCTAACCTCCCCCCCCCCCCCCTCCCCCACACACCTCCACCCCCCAATCCCATAAATGCACATTAGTTGTTAGGCACAACATTTATTTATGGGCACATATGTTTATTGTGATGTGGGAATGGTTTTCTTGCAGAGGGAAATGGAATTATTAGCTATAGATTATGGGGGCCATTCCGACCTGATCGCACGCTAGGTTTTTTCGCTGCGCTGCGATCAGGTTAGAATTGCGCATGCGTATGCACCGCATTGTGCAGGTGCGTCGTACGGGTACAAAGCGGATCGTTGAGGAGCGATGGGTTTTACGAAGAATCCATTTGCACGGCCGATCGCAAAGAGATTGACAGGAAGAAGGCGTTTATGGGTGTCAACTGACCGTTTTCTGGGAGTGGTTGGAAAAATGCAGGCGTGTCCAAGTGTTTGCAGGGCGGGTGTCTGAGGTCAATTCCTGGACCAGACAGACTGAAGTCATCGCAAGGGCTGAGTAAGTTCAGAGCTACTCAGAAACTGCACAAAATTTTTTTTTGCACAGCACGGCTGCACATGCGATCACACACTTGCAAGGCTAATATACACTCCCCTGTGAGCGGCAACTATGCATTCGCATGGCTGCTAAAAACAGCTAGCGAGCGATCAACTCAGAATGACCCC
This sequence comes from Pseudophryne corroboree, assembly GCF_028390025.1. Classification (NCBI taxonomy): domain Eukaryota; kingdom Metazoa; phylum Chordata; class Amphibia; order Anura; family Myobatrachidae; genus Pseudophryne; species Pseudophryne corroboree. The sequence goes on along the minus strand of NC_086450.1, from coordinate 48,514,239 downwards.
TATAACAGGACAGCGCCACCTTATGGCCAGAGTACGCAAGACAAATACGTAGGGGTTGATTTACCAAGGTGCGGTTTATCACCCAGGCTGGTTTAGGATTCATTTCTGTTGCCATATAAATAATTTGGTCAAAGCCGATATACCCTGTGACGGTTACCTAGCAATAATTTGGCGACAAAGTGCTTTAACAACAAAGTAATAAAGGAAAACAGTCTTTTCTTTGTTTTCATTATAATATATCTATAATAATGATACATATTACTGTAGCATCTTGTCCACATCCCCATTTTAGGCAATGCTTTAGGAAAAACACAATACAATTATGTGTAACACTGAAATGTTAGTGGGGACTGGCCCCCTCCTTACCGGACGGTGCTGTATGAGGTGGGGCAGCTTAGAATGTAGAGTTATGGACAGAACTGTCTGTGCTGTGGCTGCATCAGTTCCTATGTAAAGTGCAGAATAAGTTACTTCTATTGCATTTGAAATATCTACTAAACCTGTGTCAATTTGGTATTCATGCATATTTAATGTTCCTGCTTGAATACAGAATACAGAATTGCATCTGTATACACCTTGCCTGTGAAATGCTGACTTCTTCATTTTTCAGAACCCCGGTTTATCATGGATTATCGTGTTGGGAAACTCAATTTATGCAGCAGACAGTTAGAATCAGATAAGTGATTGGGGCTTTGGCTTGTGTAAATAGCCAGAGGTGTACAATATGACTGAGAAATGGCGGAAGATGTGAGATTCGGGATAGCGCATTACGGCCCTCATTCCGAGTTGTTCGCTCGCTAGCTGCTTTTAGCAGCATTGCACACGCTAGGCCGCCTCCCTCTGGGAGTGTATCTTAGCATAGCAGAATAGCGAACGAAAGATTAGCAGAATTGCTACTAAATAATTCTTTGCAGTTTCTGAGTAGCTCCAGACCTACTCCTAGATTGCGATCAGCTCAGTCCGTTTAGTTCCTGGTTTGACGTCACAAACACGCCCTGCGTTCGGCCAGCCACTCCCACGTTTTTCCATGACACGCCTGCGTTTTTTAGCACACTCCCGGAAAACGCTCAGTTACCACCAAGAAACGCCCCTTTCCTGTCAATCATTCACGATCAGCAGTGCGACTGAAAAGCGCCGCAGGATCCACAGCAAATCTACTAAGTTTTTAGTTAAATAACTAAGCGCATGCGCCCTGCGTGCCTTGCGCATGCACAATTAGCAACAAATAGCAGCATAGCGAAAATCGGCAACGAGCCAACAACTCGGAATGACCCCCTACATGTCACCGGTATAACAGTGTATTATAACGTATCACAATCATAGCACAAACAATGTAAGTGAGTCATGTCTTTATACAAATAGCATGCATCAATAAATACTGGAATTACACAAAGATGTGTACCATTGTGGCGAAATGATCACAGGGCTTTATTTTATTTTTTCTTTGTAAATTTGGCCACATCGCATTTCCCATTATAAGTATGGCGAGTGCGATGTGGATTGCTAAAAAAATGACAATTAAAGGGTTTGGAGCAATTTTTCACGAAAACTGCTCCAAATGCCCTTTAATACATTCAGTGATACTAAAATAATGTGAAACGGGTGTGAAAATACCCTTTTTCACATTATTTAAGGAAAAATAATGTTAATAAATAGGCCCCTTAGGGAGAGATAAAGTGGACGGAGATAAAGTACCAACTAACCAGCTCCTCACTGTCATTTTTCAAACACAGCCTGTAATTTGGCAGTTAGTAGCTGATTGGCTGGTACTTTATCTCTTTCCACATTATCTCTCTTCTACTTTATCTCTTAGTACATAGACCCCTGTGTTTGAAAAATGACTTTAAAGAGCTGATTTGTTGGTAGTTTATCACCAGAGGTGTCGGAACGGGGGGAGCAAGGGGGCAGCTCGCCCCCGCCAAACATGGGAGGCGGCGCCGCCAACTTGCAGGAGGAGTGAATCGTGGCAGTGAACAGAGGCGGTTTGCACCGGCGGCTCTAGCTGCCTACCGCCGCTCTAGCTGCTTTCCGCGATCGGAGCGCTTAGCTCTGAATGTGTGACAGCTCATACATATGAGCCGTTAAGAGTCGGCCCCGCAGCAGTGAGGGGTGTGGCTTAGCAGCTGGGAAAGACTGTGCGTGGGGCAAGCGGCGGGCGGCATTATATGCACGCTGAGCCAGCACAAAGTAGGGATGGACGTCAATCACCTTTGTAGTGCCCAGACACAGTCCTCGCACTATAACTGTACACAGGCAGCAGCCAGCCACGCATCTATGTGTGTTTTGTGTATGTCGGTGTGTATGGGATGCATGAGTACAGGAGGTCTGAGGGTACGTGTGCATGAGAGGGTACAGGAGGGCTGATGGCAGGGCCTGACCCTGACGTCATTTGCCGGCTGCAGGACACATAGGGGCTTCTAGCGGCTGCTCTCTCCTCCTTCATCATACCCTGGCACTGGTGAGGCTACATTTTTATATTCAATCAGTGTGTGTGTGTGTGGGGGGGGGCTCCTGATGTGAATAAGGTGAATACGGTGCGGTGTAATGTGAATAATGAGTGATACATTCTCTCTCTCTCTCCTTGGCACTGTGTCTTTCTCCCTGACACCCCCTTTCTCTCTCTCTCTCTCTCTCTCTCTCTCTTTCTGTATCTCCGTCTTTTTCCCCTGACACTCTCTCTATCTTTCTCTCTCCCTCCCTCTGACAGGGTTTGGATTCATTTGCCAGTGGCTGGGATGCCGGCAGTCAGAATACCGACCGCGCATCCCGATAGTTAGAATCTCGACCCTATCCGCATCCTAAACCTACCCCCACCTCCGCAGCCTTCCAGCAGCTTTACCTCCTCCCCTCCAACGCCCCCGCTGCTTAACCCTAACCCTCCCTGGGGGGGTGGCTAAACCTAACCCCCCTACACACAGTCTAGTGACAGCGGCAGGGGGTTATGTGTGTATGTGGGGTTTGCACAGAGATATATCCTCTCCACCGTGGTGCTGCCTCCTTTTTGGGCAGGTAGTACTGCCTTCTCCTCCCCCAGGGGCACTGAGATGAGGATTTTCTTTGCGCCACCCCCCACCCCCCCCCGCCAACCTATAAATGTTCTGTTTATCACTGTAATTTTTTTTACTCTCTAAAAATGGGTGTGGCCTCTGATGGTATAGGCATGGCCTCTGTAGACTCGGCATAACCTCTTGGCACGGACCCATTGTCAGGCATTTTGGAGGCATGTCCAGCGCTCCACGGCATCTATTCAGTGATTGCTGGTTGCTTTGCAGAGCAGCAAGTGATCACAAGCTCCCCCAACTGAACCCTATGAACACGGGTTATAGGCACATGAGCGCACATAACCCGTGTTCAGGTGTGGTGCAAGAGTTGAAATACCGGGTTGAGTGACCCGGTATTTCAACCCTGGTCGTGAGCAGGGTTCAACACGTCTTCAATCCGGCTCACTGTGCGGTGTGAACGGGAGCCAGGTCGATGTGACCCGTTTCCCGTTCACTCTCTGTGTACGGGCGGTGCTTGAAGATCATGTGATCTCCAAGCGCCATCACCGCTGACGTCACCAACCCGGGTTGCAGTCAGCGGTAGCGGGGCGCCTGAGGGGGGTCACACACTAGGAGGTCCCGTGTCAGGCTCCCATGTGCAACCCGCCTCAGGCGGTCTGAAAGGGGTATTACTAACGCAAACGACCATAGCAATATTTCATACAATACACAGCTAATACATATAAAATCATATACACATGTAAATATGCAGCTACCGAATATGAAATAAACATCTGAAAAACATAAAACTCTTCACTGACAACATAATGATTTACTAACACAAACAACCATATCAATATTTAATTAAAGACACAGCTAATACAAATATTTAAAGCAGTAGATACTAAACTAATTGAAATATACAGCTAATACCTATATTATAAATATAAAATGCAAAGCTAGCACTTTCCACTTTCAAATAAACTACACAGTTCATACATGTTTAATGATATACACATGTAACTATGCAGCAAACACATATTTAATGAATTACACAGCTAATGTTGGACAAGATATAGATGTGGACCCTCCCTGTGCTCAAACGGCTCTGTGTGCACGAAAAGTGGCATGACTATGTGGGGAGATGTACTAAGCCTCGGAAAATTATAAAGTGAAGAGCCAATCAGCTCCTATCTGCCATGCTACAGTCTGTGTTTGAAAAATGACAGTTAGGGTCTGATTGGTTGGAAGTTTATCTCTCTCCACTGTATCACTTTAAATCTAAGGCTTAGTATCTAGGGTGTGTTTCGAGTCATGGGGGTGTGGCCTAATGACAGGCAGAGCTACGTATCCAGGCTTTGAGGTGGAACAGCCTATCAGGCATTTGCCAGAAGAGCCAGGTGGCCATTCCGGTCCTGCAGCTTAACCAATACTTGCTTGGTATCATTGAGTCCTTCGTATGCTCACTCAAGGGCACAAAGGAAGGAGGCGCTCACATACTCAGTGCTAATTATCCACTACCGCTATTGGCACGTCTTTCATTCAAGCATGGATATCTTTTACAACTAAAATAATAGTCTTGTCTCATTTCCTGTTTGCAATTTATATGCCCAGCAAAAATTGCATTTGCTTATTTTAAAAGGTATGGGGTCAAAACGTCTGAGCGTTTATTATCATCAGGAAAATAGCAGCCGGCGTTGCCGGCAGGATGGGATGATTTTCTCAAACATGGGCTGGGCTCATTTTTTATTTGATTGTTGTGCCACCTTTGTCAATAGCCAGAAAGCCATCAATGTGACATGTACTGCAGTGGCCAATCAGGTAGGAAGCAGTGGGATGACACTAAAGGCCCATACACATTAGACGATGTCGCTCTGTGAGCGACATCGTCTAACGTTTCCCTCTCCCGGGCCGGCCGGTCGGCAGCCGCCTGTACGCACTGAGCGATATGACCGCTCATATCGCTCAGTGACGTCACGCCCCCGCCAGCCCTGCATGAAGGTCGTGGACGACAGTCCACATCCTTCATGCATGCCCTACCGTCAGCGACGATCGTTGCCGACCCGCGGGGCCGCGCATCGGTCGTCGCTGGCGGCATACACACTTAACGATAAAATGAGCGACGTCGCTCAAGGAGGGGGAAAATGAGCGACGTCGCTCATTATATCGTTAAGTGTGTATGGACCTTAAGAGGCGAGGGGTTGGGAAACCATTACTATGGTAACTTCCCCATCAGTGGCAGAGAACCATTAGACCTCTGACTTCGATAGCAAAACATTGACCATCAGTGGCAAACTATGAATATTTGCTAATCATTGATGGTCGATGTCAATCCCTACACTGTCTAGATAGATTAAATGCAGTCAGCAGTTCAGGTTGACAGGATGTTACTGGGTTTTTTTTTGTATAGGACGACTCTAGTTCACTTCTTATTGTGCTTTTGTTAACAAATCCTTGTTCTATGTAGCATATAAGGCTAGGGACAACATATACAATGTGATAGAGCTGTATTATAATTATGTACAGGGACCTGCATTATGTGTGGGTTGTATATACTGTAGGTATTCTGCATTTACATTTCACTGTGTTTTATATTCAACTACTTTAAATAATGCCTTTTATATTTTATCTGTGCGCAACGGCATCTGGAATGTAAGGATCTGCTCAGCTGCTTCTGTGTCTCGTCCTTGTTATTTGTATGGAACTCGCGCCTGTCGTCCTTTACATTGACAATTTATGCAGTGATTAAATGATAATGACAAACGAGGGAGATTGCATTAAGGACCGATCCTATATAGTATATAATGAGATCCAGGCTGGTCGGACGTGATAGCACAAGGTCATTCTCAGGCGTCTGCCACAGATGTAAATGGCTGCACCCGGAGAGCGACTTTCTACCTTGAGAAACGGCAGCAGAGCCATCCTTTAAGCACATGACGGACATGAATCAAGGTTTTGTTGCGGGTGGGATATCGGTGTTCAATAACACGTGTTATCACGTGTCACATGAAGAGTATTGGGGGAGCGAGGCTTCCATATCGCCTTTGATGAGCAGCCGAGCGATAGTTCCTTTTCTGTGGATTTTATGGACAGGCTACGACAGCTCTCGGCCACGGACGAGCGGTTCTGATAGATAGCTCTGCCTGTGAGAACGTGAGGCCAGGACGGCTCCAAGCCTCATCAGTTACTGCATGAAATAAACCTTGAGGATCCTCCAGAAAGAGCGTGCAAGGTTCACTCCACAATGAAAAATAAAAATACAAATAGCAGCATCCGAGATAATATTTCAGAAAGGATCTAGCGGGGCCAAGCATGGGTAACTAGAAAATGGCTGTTTTCCAGAGAAATAAAATAAGAATGCCTGGTCCTTATTCACATAATCACTGGGGATGACGAGGCAGTCTGAGAACTGCGCCAGTGTGTACTGTATAGGATATCGTGCATCAAATTGCGCAGCGCACATACTGTATGCACCAGGGACAGTTTAAGAGAGGAGCTCTGTGTAGGCCCTCTCCTCTCTGGCAGCGCAGTATACTGTGGCGTTGTACCAGTTTACAGCGCATGCGCAGGTCTCCGGGAACATGGTGTCCGCATTATGGGCCTAATTCAAGGTTGATGGCAAAAGCAAAATCTTCCTCTAATGGACAAAACCATATTGCACTGCAGGTGGGGCAGATATAACATCTGCAGAGAGAGTTAGCTTTGGGTGGGTTATATTGTTTCTGTGCAGGGTAAATACTGGCTGCTTTATTTTTACACGCAATTTAGATTTCAGTTTAAACACACCGGGATCCGGTCTCTAGGTCGACAGGGTCTCTAGTTCATGTAGTTCATTCTAGTTCATGTTTAGGTAGACATGTTCTAGGTTGTCAGGTCAAAAGGTCGACTTGAGTTTTTCACGATTTTTTTCTTTTTCTTTTGAACTTTTTCATACTTAACGATCCATGTGGACTACAATTGGAAACTGTAACCTGCGCCGAGCGCAGCGAGGAACCTTGCCCAAAGCATGGCGAGAGAACACGGTGCACTAATTGGCTTTCTCGGTCACTCTACGAAGAAAACGACACAACCCCCCCCCCCCCCATAAAAAGCCCATGTCGACCTAGACCATGTCGACCTAAAGACCCTGTCAACACAGAGACCCTGTCGACCTAGTTACCGTCGCCCAATAGTGGTCGACCTAGACGCTGTCGACCTAGTTACTATCTACCTTCCATACCACACCCAAACACACCCCACCCAAATCTAACTCTCTCTGCACATGTTATATATGTCCCACCTGCAGTGTACATGGTTTTGCCCATTAGAGGAAGATTTTGCCTTTGCAATCAACCATGAATTAAGCCCTATGTTTCCAGAGACTTGTCTCATGTGCAGATCTCCAGGAAAATGTCCACTGCGCCATTTTCCCGGTGATGTCTGTCTGCAGCACCGTCCAACATGGGCCTCCAGTGGGGTAAGTGTAATTATATGGAGCCATGGTGCACACCCAGCACCTATTATATAGATACACTTGTGTATATTGGCGTGTTTGTAGCACTTACACCTGACCCACCTACAGCTTGGGGTGATGGGGGAGGGATAAAGCATCCTAACATAGGGAGACTACAGTAATGGTGTGTTAGCATAATTGCCGCATATGCACCTGAAGAAGTCATACTGTACGCAGTTGGTCAGTGGCAGGTTCAAATACTGGATGATGATGATGATGATGATGATGAAAGTTGGTAACACTAGTGAACAGCTTGTGATTGGCTGATTGTGAATGTCCAGGTGATGCTGATAGGTGCTTTCTTCATTGCTTAGGCATATATTATGCTACTGTGTGCTTATGTTAGTAATGTTTATACATGAGACAGAGGGTTGTTACTTCTGTATAAAAGAGATTTGGGAAATATTATTGATGCCTTAGCAGTAAATCAGTTTTGGCAAACCTCATTGTTTGGGGAATCTTTATGTATGGTTTATAAATGGCGAGATTTAGTAAAGTCCAGACCTCACATGAAACTGCATTACTTGTAACCACCAGATCTGAAACCATCAGATCTGAAATCACCTTCCTATTTTGTGTGTTAAGAAGGAATACAAATTGTGCAATGTATCAAGTTGTAGTTTGTAAAACCACACACCTTATGGCCAGAAGTAACACTGTTTGTTGTAGACGTCATTCTGATAGGTGAGGTTGGTCAAATTACCATCGGTTTTAGTATGATGCCTATAAAAATAAATGTTTTGTATTATTTGGAGTCATTCTGCATACTATAGGTCACAGGTTCTCAAACTCGGTCCTCAGGACTCCACAGTGCATGTTTTGCAGGTCTCCTCACAGAATCACAAGTGAAATAATTAGCTCCACCTGTGGACCTTTTAAAATGTGTCAGTGAGTAATTAATACACCTGTGCACCTGCTGGGTTACCTGCAAAACATGCACTGTGTGGGCTCCCGAGGACCGAGTTTGAGAACCTATGCTATAGGTAAATGACATGCTTCAAGCCACAAAATTACAATCACCCATTCAATAATGCCTCTGCATGACCCATTAACCATCCAGTAATGCCTCCGCATGACCCTCACTTGACCCAAAACTGCCCCTCATGCCATTCAGACCTCCCCACGTTCTACTTAGACCCGCCTAAGTGACGCCCAGACCTACCTATATGACATGCAGACCCTTAGTAAAATCTTTTACAGAGGTACCAGTGCAGCTTTAAATGGTTTGGCATGTGATTACACAAAAGTATTTAATAAGAAATATTCTAACCAGGTAATTGTGCAAGAGTAATATGGTATGCAGTTGAGTTGCTGGCAGTCGGGATTCCGACGGTCAGGATACCGACCGCTGACAATGCCGACAGCCAGAATTCTGGCTAACAGGGGTATTCCCACTCATGGGTGTCCACGGAAATAGAACCTGTGGTGAGCGCAGCGTGGCAAACAACCGGGTCCGCAAGGGGACTCTTTGCGCTTGGCCCACTGCCGACATACTGACGATTGGGATGCCGTTGTTGGTATATTGACGGCCGGCATTCCGATCGTTGGTAAGTCCTACTGATCCCATCGTATATGTGGTGAGGGCTCAGTATAGTTATATAATATGCCACTACATAACAATAGCATTCACAAAAATTAGAATATTTCTTATATTTATACTTTAAAAAGAAGGACACAAAACCATTTCCCCTGCTGTGTGACATGCAGCTGCCTTCGCATTGCTGTCTGGGCTTTGGGGCTATTATGCAGTCAGAATATATTTGTGTGGAGGCAAACTGTACTGTCCTAGATGGAACACTCTGTAAGCATAATCACCTAGCACTGCCAAAGAACAAACACAAGACTATATTTCTGAGCACAAGATACTTAAATGGGCTACAAGTGGGGGAGACTAGGGGATTATAAATATGTTTCAAAGGTTTTGCGATACACAAAATATCAAGAGGCTGATGCCATGTTGCTGAAAGCAAGTTGGACGTAATTGTTTGCACATTATATACACAGAACTGAATGCATATAAACACCTATATACAGAGCATGTCTGTGGTCACTCTGACCCCTGTCCGTATGCATGGTTTGATACAAATCAGTGGGTGTGCTGAGATGAGGTGGTGGGAAGGCTAGTGAGCCGGATCCGAGCTACCGCTGGCTGTAACGGATACTTACCTACTCTCCCGGAATGGTCGGGAGGCTCTCGAAAATCGGGTTGGCACTCCCAGCCACCTGGAAGAGTTGGCAAGTCTCCCAGCAGGCAGCCGAGCCTCCGCGCCCCCTGGGGAAACACTCAAGTATCCACCACTGCAGGGGTGCCGATGACGCGATTAGCATCATCGAGACCCCGCTCCCATTCCACACTATGCCGGTAGTCTTGGCATAGTGTAGCGGGGCAGGGCCACGATGATGCAGTCTCACAGCCACGCCCCCTGCTCCTCCCAGTTACGCCTTCCTTTACTGCACCACGCCCACTGTTGAGCTGTTTTACCCCGACTGTGCACTTATATATAGGACCGGATTAAGGTTTGTAGGGGCCCCAGGACAAACAACTTGTGGGGGCCCCAAATAATAAAATGGTCAATAAAATATGCTGTTGATGGTATTAAAAAGTGTAATGTGTAATACTCGCAGCACCGCAAATCTATGGAACACACTGTAGAGCCTCTAGTAGACCTTATGCCACACAAATAGTCACCCCAGTTCACATTATGCCACCGTGCCGCCCATGCTGGTGACTAGGGAGGCCAATCCCGGGCCATTTTTTCAATCCCGGGTATCGGGATTGAAAAATGGTCAATCCCGGGATACCCGGGATTGGCTTTCAACTGTTTCCGGCCATCCCCCACGCCCCTCCCCGCCCCTCCCCACCTGCCCCGCAGACATTAAAAAAAGTACAAACCTGCACAGCCGGGTAGCTGGTGAGGAGGAGGCGGCGGGGGAGTGCAGGGGAGCTGGTGGTTGAGTGCAGGGAAGCCGGGAGGAGGCGGCGGGTAAGTGCAGGAGGAGCCGGGAGGAGGCGGCGGGTAAGTGTAGGGCGAGCCGGGAGGATGCGGCGGGTGATTACCGCCGTACCTTCCTGCTCTGCGGCTGCTGACAGCGCAGCGTGACCTCACAGGCACAGGTAACGCTGCGCAGGGGGAGCCGAGAGTAGGGAGCCGGGTAGCGTTTGAGCGTCCTGAGGACGCTCAACGCTGATCCCTCAATCCCCGGGATTGGAGCCTCCAATCCCGGGATTGAATCCTGGCCATTTTTGGGCCTAAATCACGGGATCCCGCCGATCCCGATCCCGGGATTGGCCTCCCTACTGGTGACGTAGCTATATGGGCAGCTGCCCTGGCCGCCCTGCTGTTAATCTGGGTGTAGTATATGACAAGATTTAGGTCAACAGTGTCTAGGTCAACCACTATTGGTCGACATGGTTCTAGGTTGGCATGAAAAAAGGTCGACAGGAGTTTTTAAAAAAATGTGGGTGTCGTTTTCTTCGTAGAATGACCAGGAACCCCAATTAGTGCACCGTGTCCTCCTGCTCCGCTACAGCTGCACTTGGCACAGGTTACCGTTCCCAACTGTAGTCCCCGTGGATCGTAAAGTATGAAAAAGTTGAAAATTTTTAAAAAATTGTGAAAAACGCATGTCGACCTTTTGTCATGTCGACCTAGAAACCACGTCGACCTACTTACTGTTGACCAATAGTGGTCGACCTAGACATTGTCGACCTAGAGATCGGATCCCGTTAAACCGTCTCTACATTTTGGACTGATCTGCTGTAAAAGACTCTCATGGGTGTCACTGCTGCCTCGGGAAGACCGGTGTACGATTTGTGACGTAAGGTACATGACGGGTGTAGTATTGTATGCCGGCAGCCGGGCTCCCGGCGACCAACATACCGGCGCCGGAAGCCCGACGGCCAGCATACCGTCAGCGTGGCGAGCGCAAATGAGCCCCTTGCGAGCTCGCTGCGCTCGCCACGCTGCGGGCATGGTGGCGCGCTACGCGCACCACGCTATTTATTCTCCCTCCAGGGGGTTGTGGACCCCCAAGAGGGAGATAAAGTGTCTGTATGCCAGCTGTCGGGATTTCGGCGCTGGTATACTGTGCGCCGGTATCCCGACAGCCGGCAAACTGAAGACCACTCGTACATGACAGTTCCTTGTAGGAACAGACAGTTAAACTAAATGCGTTGCTAATAAGGGGGAGTGTAGTAATAAATAAGTGGTCATAACATTAGGAATGGCAGTGATGGATTAGCATTAAACAGAAAGAAGGATAATTAATTAGAATGAAAAGAAGTCTTTTTTACAGTTTTATACATATTAAAAGTATGGTTTATTCAGTATGCTAATAAGGATGGCTCTCGACCCTCAATTAAAATAAACTATAATTAAAACATAATTAAAATATAATTCACAGTCTCAGTATTTTCTCCATGAATGGTAATCAGCATGACTAATGTAAATTTTTAGTGTATCCAAGCAAATATTGCTCTGTGATATCCCTTGTTGAGCATATTTTTGATAACTCCTAATTCAGTATTCATCTGACGCGGCCTTAAAGGATAGCTGTAAAACACACACAGAATGACGGCGGCAGATAAAGACTGATTTGGCCATGGCGACCACACATTGCGCATGTTAAAGGCTTAGGGGGACATGTACTAAGCAGTGATAAAAGTGGAGAAGTGAGCCAGTGGAGAAGTTGCCCATGGCAACCAATCAGCTGCTCTGTATACTTTTATAGTATGCAAATTATAAATAATACGTCAAAGCTGATTGGTTGCCATGGGCAACTTCTGCACTGGCTCACTTCACTTTCATCACTGCTTAGTACATCTCCCCCCGTCTTCTCAGAACCAGCAGAGCTTAAGTTTAAACCCAGCACATTCAAAAGCTTTTCCATGGAATATTTGTGGAAGCCTCTTCCAAGTATCATCTTCCACCATAAGATATTGTTTTGTAAGATAAAAGATTCCAGATAAAGGAATAACCAGTATTTACAAAACTGTAGCAACTTTTGCATTCGGGGCGTATTACGAGAGGAGGGTGCCCGTGTGCAGGTTCCCTCAGGGCCCCGCTCCTCTCTAGCCAGCAGCGGTGTATGCATACTTACCTACATTGTAAGTCTCCTCTCCGGGAGAAGCCCGGAGAGGAGATGCTGCAGGTGTCTTCGGGGGAGGGGGCGGACTGTGACATCACTAAGCCCCGCCCCCGCATCGGGAAATGCCGCGATTAGAGGGTCCGCGGGAAGGGGGCGGGGCTAAAATGACGCAATTTGCGGCATTTTAACCCCTTCTCCACCCGACGCACCCGCGAATGCGGGAGGTTATCTCTCCATCCTGCTCGCATCACTAGGGTGCGAGCAGGATGCGGGAGACCTGCCCACTCTTCCGGGGGTGCGGGTGGCTGCCCGAAAAAACGGGAGCCTCCCGCAGCTTCCGGGAGAGTAGGTAAGTATGGGTGTATGTAAGCGCTAGTAGACTCTAGCCCTGTGCTAGAGTCTACTAGAAGAGGTGTAGATCTCTGGGAAAATGGCTGCCGCACCATTTTCCTGGTGATCCTGGGATTCTATGTGCACCACACATACTGTACCCATTATAGATACACCATTGCCTTCACTGTGACATCCAAATATACATTTGTACATTAAGTGGGAAATGTAAGAGTCTATGGGCATGCGCCAGGAACAGGGTAAGGGGGGGGGGGGAGGGGGGGGGAGCCCGCATGGAGGCTGCATGTGTGCTCTCCCCTCTTTAGAGTTGCTCCCAGAGAAATGAAAGAAAGAAACCATTTACTGTATCTAGTGCAATCTATAACATGATTGCCAGAACCTTATTGGTTGCTATGGGCAACTCCTCCACATTTCCTCTTGATAAGGTGACATGATGCATCTCCCCCATTTTCTACTTCGAGTCCAAACATCTGAGAATCTCACCCAATAACTGCGCCTGACGCTAATCTTTGACATTTGCCTAGAGATTCCACCACCCCAGACGTAGGTATGGCCATCTTAGCGTACAGGCACAATGGGCCTAATTCAGACCTATCACTGCTGTGCATTTTCGCACAGTGGATGATCAGGTCTGTACTGTGTATGCACCGCAATGCGCAAGCGCGACGGCCCGCACCGACGGGAGTGCCAGTTAGTGACAGGATGGTGCGAAAAATGCGATTGCACGGGTGATCGCAAGGTGACTAACAGGAAGAGGCCGTTTGTGGGTGGCAACTGACCGTTTAAGAGGAGTGTCCGGACATTTGAAGGGAGGATTTCTGACGTCCGCTGCGACCCTGATCATCGCAGCAGAAGAGTAAGTCCTGGGCTGTGCAGGGACTGCATAAACTTCTGTTTGTGCAGCTCTCCTGCATAAGCGATCGCACACCTGCACAGAAAATTCCCCCTCCCTCTGTAGGCGGTGACTATCTGATCGCAGCAGTGCAAAAATCGCCTGCTAGCGATCAGGTCTGAATTAGGCCCAATGTGCAGCTGCCCAGGGCCCCACAATTGAGGGGCTCAGTGGAAAAGAGGCACATTCCACAAATTCAACTAGATATGTCTTGAAATATAATACCAGGGATTTGTATTTTGCTGCTGGTGAAAAATAGGCGCATGCCAATATGGGGTCTATTTACTAAGCCTTGAAAATAGATAACCTGGATAGAGATAAGGTACCAACCAATCAGCTCCTGTCATTTTCCAAACATAGCCTGTACCATGGCATTGATTGGTAGATGGCAGGAGCTATCCACCAATCAGAGTGCGGCATTCTCTACCTTATCCCAGACTGCAGTCAGACAGTAAATGGCTGTCCGTATGCTGATTGGTGGATGGCTGGTGCAGGAGGGGCATGTTATGATTTTTTTCTTTGTAAGTTGGTTCTTGTGAATGGGTGAATAGCGCCCCCAGTGCATTGCTTTGCCCAGGGCCTACAATGCTGTTAGGATGGCTCTGGACATAGGGATTGATATATCAAACAGTGAAAGGAGTAGAGAAGTGGGCCAGTGAGGCTGCCCATAGCAACCAATCATATTTTAGGTAGCATTTATCAAGCGCATTCATAAAAATTGGAAAAAATCAATAAAAACATAAAATGATCGGTGCTTATGGCCCTCATTCCGAGTTGATCGGTCGCAAGGCGAATTTAGCAGAGTTACACACGCTAAGCCGCCGCCTACTGGGAGTGAATCTTAGCTTCTTAAAATTGCGACCGATGTATTCGCAATAATGCGATTACTAACTACTTAGCAGTTTCAGAGTAGCTCCAGACTTACTCTGCCTGTGCGATCAGTTCAGTGCTTGTCGTTCCTGGTTGACGTCACAAACACACCCAGCGTTCGCCCAGGCACTCCCACCGTTTCTCCGGCCACTCCTGCGTTTTTTCCGGAAACGGTAGCGTTTTCAGCCACACGCCCCTGAAACGCCGTGTTTCCGCCCAGTAACACCCATTTCCTGTCAATCACATTACGATCGCCGGAGCGAAGAAAAAGCCGTGAGTAAAAATACTTTCTTCATAGTAAAGTTACTTTGCGCAGTCGCAGTGCGAACATTGCGCATGCGTACTAAGCGGATTTTCACTGCGATGCGATGAAAAATACCGAGCGAACAACTCGGAATGAGGGCCTATGTTTTAACAAAATAACTTTTGGTGAAAGATTTGCTGTTAAGAATTTATATTCAATGAGAGACGCCTGAAAACAACAACATCACTGGATCCGGCAGCTGACATTTTAATGTCTATCCAATAAAGCTTGTTCACGTTTATTAGTATTAATAAGTCTGCCAGCGTTCAGCGTATTCATACCAGCGAAAATTGATACAACCCTTTTGAACTTAATGGATCTCAGCTCTGATATCATTTACATGGCGAGAATATTATGATTTTTACCCTTTTAGCAAAGAATTTACATGCAGAATAAATTACAGAATGATGTGATTAAACTGGATTTAATTACTATGTTCATTTGATTGGCAAGCACTTAGAGATGAGCGGGTTCGGTTTCTCTGAATCCGAACCCGCCCGAACTTCATGGTTTTTTTCACGGGTCCGAGCAGACTCGGATCCTCCCGCCTTGCTCGGTTAACCCGAGCGCGCCCGAACGTCATCATGACGCTGTCGGATTCTCGCGAGACTCGGATTCTATATAAGGAGCCGCGCGTCGCCGCCATTTTCACACGTGCATTGAGATTGATAGTGAGAGGACGTGGCTGGCGTCCTCTCCATTTAGATTATAAGAGAGAGAGATTTACTGGAGTTTAGGACTAGGAGGAGTACTGTAGAAGTGTAGAGAGTGCAGAGAGTTTACTAGTGAGTGACCACCAGACAGTGCAGTTTATTTAATATATCCGTTCTCTGCCTGAAAAAAGCGATACACACAGTGACTCAGTCACATACCATATCTGTGTGCACTGCTCAGGCTCAGCCCAGTGTGCTGCATCATCTATATATATTATATATCTGTCTGACTGCTCAGCTCACACAGCTTATAATTGTGGGGGAGACTGGGGAGCACTGCAGTGCCAGTTATAGGTTATAGCAGGAGCCAGGAGTACATAATATTATATAGTGAGTGACCACCAGACAGTGCAGTTTATTTAATATATCCGTTCTCTGCCTGAAAAAAGCGATACACACAGTGACTCAGTCACATACCATATCTGTGTGCACTGCTCAGGCTCAGCCCAGTGTGCTGCATCATCTATATATATTATATATCTGTCTGACTGCTCAGCTCACACAGCTTATAATTGTGGGGGAGACTGGGGAGCACTGCAGTGCCAGTTATAGGTTATAGCAGGAGCCAGGAGTACATAATATTATATTAAAATTAAACAGTGCACACTTTTGCTGCAGGAGTGCCACTGCCAGTGTGACTGACCAGTGACCTGACCACACTGACCACCAGTATAGTTAGTAGTATACTTATATTGTGATTGCCTGAAAAAGTTAAACACTCGTCGTGTGACTTCACTTGTGTGTTGTTGTTTTTTTATTCTATAAAAATAAAACTCATTCTGCTGACAGACAGTGTCCAGCAGGTCCGTCATTATATAATATATAATATATACCTGTCCGGCTGCAGTAGTGATATATATATATTTTTTATATCATTTATCATCCAGTCGCAGCAGACACAGTACGGTAGTTCACGGCTGTGGCTACCTCTGTGTCTGCACTCGGCAGGCAGTCCGTCCATAATTGTATACCACCTAACCGTGGTTTTTTTTTCTTCTTTATACATACATACTACTACGACATCTCTTTATCAACCAGTCTATATTAGCAGCAGACACAGTACAGTACGGTAGTTCACGGCTGTGGCTACCTCTGTGTCTGCACTCGGCAGGCAGTCCGTCCATAATTGTATACCACCTAACCGTGGTTTTTTTTTCTTTCTTCTTTATACATACATAGTTACATAGACATCTCTTTATCAACCAGTCTATATTAGCAGCAGACACAGTACAGTACGGTAGTTCACGGCTGTGGCTACCTCTGTGTCTGCACTCGGCAGGCAGTCCGTCCATAATTGTATACCACCTAACCGTGGTTTTTTTTTCTTTCTTCTTTATACATACATAGTTACATAGACATCTCTTTATCAACCAGTCTATATTAGCAGCAGACACAGTACAGTACGGTAGTTCACGGCTGTGGCTACCTCTGTGTCTGCACTCGGCAGGCAGTCCGTCCATAATTGTATACCACCTAACCGTGGTTTTTTTTTCTTTCTTCTTTATACATACATAGTTACATAGACATCTCTTTATCAACCAGTCTATATTAGCAGCAGACACAGTACAGTACGGTAGTTCACGGCTGTGGCTACCTCTGTGTCTGCACTCGGCAGGCAGTCCATCCATAATTGTATACCACCTAACCGTGGTTTTTTTTTCTTTCTTCTTTATACATACATAGTTACATAGACATCTCTTTATCAACCAGTCTATATTAGCAGCAGACACAGTACAGTACGGTAGTTCACGGCTGTGGCTACCTCTGTGTCTGCACTCGGCAGGCAGTCCATAATTGTATACTAGTATCCATCTCCATTGTTTACCTGAGGTGCCTTTTAGTTGTGCCTATTAAAATATGGAGAACAAAAATGTTGAGGTTCCAAAATTAGGGAAAGATCAAGATCCACTTCCACCTCGTGCTGAAGCTGCTGCCACTAGTCATGGCCGAGACGATGAAATGCCAGCAACGTCGTCTGCCAAGGCCGATGCCCAATGTCATAGTACAGAGCATGTCAAATCCAAAACACCAAATATCAGAAAAAAAAGGACTCCAAAACCTAAAATAAAATTGTCGGAGGAGAAGCGTAAACTTGCCAATATGCCATTTACGACACGGAGTGGCAAGGAACGGCTGAGGCCCTGGCCTATGTTCATGGTTAGTGGTTCAGCTTCACATGAGGATGGAAGCACTCAGCCTCTCGCTAGAAAAATGAAAAGACTCAAGCTGGCAAAAGCAGGACAGCAAAGAACTGTGCATTCTTCGAAATCCCAAATCCACAAGGAGAGTCCAATTGTGTCGGTTGCGATGCCTGACCTTCCCAACACTGGACGTGAAGAGCATGCGCCTTCCACCATTTGCACGCCCCCTGCAAGTGCTGGAAGGAGCACCCGCAGTCCAGTTCCTGATAGTCAGATTGAAGATGTCAGTGTTGAAGTACACCAGGATGAGGAGGATATGGGTGTTGCTGGCGCTGGGGAGGAAATTGACCAGGAGGATTCTGATGGTGAGGTGGTTTGTTTAAGTCAGGCACCCGGGGAGACACCTGTTGTCCGTGGGAGGAATATGGCCGTTGACATGCCAGGTGAAAATACCAAAAAAATCAGCTCTTCGGTGTGGAGGTATTTCACCAGAAATGCGGACAACAGGTGTCAAGCCGTGTGTTCCCTTTGTCAAGCTGTAATAAGTAGGGGTAAGGACGTTAACCACCTCGGAACATCCTCCCTTATACGTCACCTGCAGCGCATTCATAATAAGTCAGTGACAAGTTCAAAAACTTTGGGTGACAGCGGAAGCAGTCCACTGACCAGTAAATCCCTTCCTCTTGTAACCAAGCTCACGCAAACCACCCCACCAACTCCCTCAGTGTCAATTTCCTCCTTCCCCAGGAATGCCAATAGTCCTGCAGGCCATGTCACTGGCAATTCTGACGATTCCTCTCCTGCCTGGGATTCCTCCGATGCATCCTTGCGTGTAACGCCTACTGCTGCTGGCGCTGCTGTTGTTGCTGCTGGGAGTCGATGGTCATCCCAGAGGGGAAGTCGTAAGCCCACTTGTACTACTTCCAGTAAGCAATTGACTGTTCAACAGTCCTTTGCGAGGAAGATGAAATATCACAGCAGTCATCCTGCTGCAAAGCGGATAACTGAGGCCTTGACAACTATGTTGGTGTTAGACGTGCGTCCGGTATCCGCCGTTAGTTCACAGGGAACTAGACAATTTATTGAGGCAGTGTGCCCCCGTTACCAAATACCATCTAGGTTCCACTTCTCTAGGCAGGCGATACCGAGAATGTACACGGACGTCAGAAAAAGACTCACCAGTGTCCTAAAAAATGCAGTTGTACCCAATGTCCACTTAACCACGGACATGTGGACAAGTGGAGCAGGGCAGGGTCAGGACTATATGACTGTGACAGCCCACTGGGTAGATGTATGGACTCCCGCCGCAAGAACAGCAGCGGCGGCACCAGTAGCAGCATCTCGCAAACGCCAACTCTTTCCTAGGCAGGCTACGCTTTGTATCACCGCTTTCCAGAATACGCACACAGCTGAAAACCTCTTACGGCAACTGAGGAAGATCATCGCGGAATGGCTTACCCCAATTGGACTCTCCTGTGGATTTGTGGCATCGGACAACGCCAGCAATATTGTGTGTGCATTAAATATGGGCAAATTCCAGCACGTCCCATGTTTTGCACATACCTTGAATTTGGTGGTGCAGAATTTTTTAAAAAACGACAGGGGCGTGCAAGAGATGCTGTCGGTGGCCAGAAGAATTGCGGGACACTTTCGGCGTACAGGCACCACGTACAGAAGACTGGAGCACCACCAAAAACTACTGAACCTGCCCTGCCATCATCTGAAGCAAGAAGTGGTAACGAGGTGGAATTCAACCCTCTATATGCTTCAGAGGTTGGAGGAGCAGCAAAAGGCCATTCAAGCCTATACAATTGAGCACGATATAGTAGGTGGAATGCACCTGTCTCAAGCGCAGTGGAGAATGATTTCAACGTTGTGCAAGGTTCTGATGCCCTTTGAACTTGCCACACGTGAAGTCAGTTCAGACACTGCCAGCCTGAGTCAGGTCATTCCCCTCATCAGGCTTTTGCAGAAGAAGCTGGAGACATTGAAGGAGGAGCTAACACGGAGCGATTCCGCTAGGCATGTGGGACTTGTGGATGGAGCCCTTAATTCGCTTAACAAGGATTCACGGGTGGTCAATCTGTTGAAATCAGAGCACTACATTTTGGCCACCGTGCTCGATCCTAGATTTAAAGCCTACCTTGGATCTCTCTTTCCGGCAGACACAAGTCTGCTGGGGTTGAAAGACCTGCTGGTGACAAAATTGTCAAGTCAAGCGGAACGCGACCTGTCAACATCTCCTCCTTCACATTCTCCCGCAACTGGGGGTGCGAGGAAAAGGCTCAGAATTCCGAGCCCACCCGCTGGCGGTGATGCAGGGCAGTCTGGAGCGACTGCTGATGCTGACATCTGGTCCGGACTGAAGGACCTGACAACGATTACGGACATGTCGTCTACTGTCACTGCATATGATTCTCTCAACATTGATAGAATGGTGGAGGATTATATGAGTGACCGCATCCAAGTAGGCACGTCACACAGTCCGTACTTATACTGGCAGGAAAAAGAGGCAATTTGGAGGCCCTTGCACAAACTGGCTTTATTCTACCTAAGTTGCCCTCCCACAAGTGTGTACTCCGAAAGAGTGTTTAGTGCCGCCGCTCACCTTGTCAGCAATCGGCGTACGAGGTTACATCCAGAAAATGTGGAGAAGATGATGTTCATTAAAATGAATTATAATCAATTCCTCCGCGGAGACATTGACCAGCAGCAATTGCCTCCACAAAGTACACAGGGAGCTGAGATGGTGGATTCCAGTGGGGACGAATTGATAATCTGTGAGGAGGGGGATGTACACGGTGATATATCGGAGGGTGATGATGAGGTGGACATCTTGCCTCTGTAGAGCCAGTTTGTGCAAGGAGAGATTAATTGCTTCTTTTTTGGGGGGGGTCCAAACCAACCCGTCATATCAGTCACAGTCGTGTGGCAGACCCTGTCACTGAAATGATGGGTTGGTTAAAGTGTGCATGTCCTGTTTTGTTTATACAACATAAGGGTGGGTGGGAGGGCCCAAGGACAATTCCATCTTGCACCTCTTTTTTCTTTTCTTTTTCTTTGCATCATGTGCTGATTGGGGAGGGTTTTTTGGAAGGGACATCCTGCGTGACACTGCAGTGCCACTCCTAAATGGGCCCGGTGTTTGTGTCGGCCACTAGGGTCGCTAATCTTACTCACACAGTCAGCTACCTCATTGCGCCTCTTTTTTTCTTTGCGTCATGTGCTGTTTGGGGAGGGTTTTTTGGAAGGGACATCCTGCGTGACACTGCAGTGCCACTCCTAGATGGGCCCGGTGTTTGTGTCGGCCACTAGGGTCGCTAATCTTACTCACACAGCTACCTCATTGCGCCTCTTTTTTTCTTTGCGTCATGTGCTGTTTGGGGAGGGTTTTTTGGAAGGGACATCCTGCGTGACACTGCAGTGCCACTCCTAGATGGGCCCGGTGTTTGTGTCGGCCACTAGGGTCGCTAATCTTACTCACACAGCTACCTCATTGCGCCTCTTTTTTTCTTTGCGTCATGTGCTGTTTGGGGAGGGTTTTTTGGAAGGGCCATCCTGCGTGACACTGCAGTGCCACTCCTAGATGGGCCCGGTGTTTGTGTCGGCCACTAGGGTCGCTAATCTTACTCACACAGCTACCTCATTGCGCCTCTTTTTTTCTTTGCGTCATGTGCTGTTTGGGGAGGGTTTTTTGGAAGGGACATCCTGCGTGACACTGCAGTGCCACTCCTAGATGGGCCCGGTGTTTGTGTCGGCCACTAGGGTCGCTTATCTTACTCACACAGCGACCTCGGTGCAAATTTTAGGACTAAAAATAATATTGTGAGGTGTGAGGTATTCAGAATAGACTGAAAATGAGTGTAAATTATGGTTTTTGAGGTTAATAATACTTTGGGATCAAAATGACCCCCAAATTCTATGATTTAAGCTGTTTTTTAGTGTTTTTTGAAAAAAACACCCGAATCCAAAACACACCCGAATCCGACAAAAAAAATTCGGTGAGGTTTTGCCAAAACGCGTTCGAACCCAAAACACGGCCGCGGAACCGAACCCAAAACCAAAACACAAAACCCGAAAAATTTCAGGCGCTCATCGCACTATATAAAATTATATTTATTTATAAGATGCCACATAGGGCGGGATGTAATGACGCCCAGTTTCGGCGGCTGTGCGGGATGTCGGCTGAACTCGGACGTTTTATTAAAGGGGCAATCACTTACAAGGCCCCTTTAAAAAAAAGTCAGTGTTCGGCCGCGGAATTCGGGCGGCATTACATCCCGCCTATAGTGTTTGCAGCGCCGTACAAGGGGTAAACATAAAACCATAACAGAATTACAGGGCATAAGTACATACCTCCCAACTTTTAGATAATGCGGGTCGCGACCCATAAAAGGGGCATGTCTTCAGGTTAAGAGGGCATGGCCTCATCCAAGTGGGTGGGGCTTCACTGCACTGACCTATGTTGCGGCATTTTGGAGGCGCTCTCGGCGCTCTCTGAGCAGCTGGGCAGCCCCCTGCTCACCTCCCAGCGTTGAATAGATGCGCACGCCATCTGTTCAGAGATCACTCGCTGCTTTGCAGAGCAGAGCAGCGGGTGATCAAAGGGTCTCCCAACTGCCCCCTCTCCCCCACGTGACACTGATGCCCACGGTAGGGACAGTCTGCAAATAGTGGGACCGTCCCGCTGAATTCGGGACAGTTGGGAGGTATGTAAGTACATTACACAGCAGTTAACCACAGCGCGGGAGTACAGAATTTCACCGAACCCCATTGTGATAATGCACATTTTGGCTGGAGCATAATGATGTCATATCACTGGCATCCAGTCACTGCTTCTCTGTATGACCTGGCTACAAGAAGATTCTCTTGCAATCCCAGGAGATCATCCACCATTTATATCTTTAAATACACTTATATACTAAAAGGCAAGAGGTTAAAAATCACAGATATTTTTACAGCCTTTTGCAGGCTCCGTCAGAACCTACATCCACTTCTATTCACTGTAGGGTTCAGGTCTATGAGGAGTAAAGGGGTTAAAAGGTACATAAAAAAATGATGTATTTGGATAGTGAACTATTTTCAAGAGTCAGATGTCGTCTTACATCCCAGTGATCCAGGGCAGGTAAGTCTCTGATCTCAATTATCTTTACATCTGCGAGATATAACAGCAATTGATAAAGTCTCAGGGCACTTCAAGAAAATCAATCAGTTTGCCGGGTACCTGATCTGCAAATGAATGCGCGTCCGCTCATGCAGGGGGAAGGTGGAGAGAGGCGCTGCATGCGAATGGGGAGCTCAGCTGTTTATTCACTTGAGGCTGGTGACCAGATATATTACTGGCGTGACTTCCCAAGTTCTGGCAATAAAAACGAATCATGTCACTGAAACAGAAGCCTGGGTTTTCCTTTATGACTTATTCATGTTTGCGTGTTCTGAAACTGTATGAGGTGTCTGCAAAGTATTCCAAGAATTAGCACCATGGATCTTTAACACCCATGAATTTGTTATAGACACCTTTTGGGCATATTTAGTTTTCCATGGGGATATATATATTCCTTACTTAAATAAGAGTAGCCACCATGTTTAATGGGAGAACTCAGTTGAGGCAGCACTAATCCCCCCCCCCCCCCCCCCCCCCCCACACCCAGCTTTGTGTTATTATATTTTTTGGAATCTGTAACTATGGGGGTCATTCCGACCCGATCGCTCGCTGCAGTTTGTCGCGGCGCAGCGCTCGGGTCGGAACTGTGCATGGTAGCCGTCGTTGCCTAGTGATTGCCTCTGAGGCTGGGCGGCGGCGTTAAGCCTCCGTGTAGGGGGTGCAGTCCGGCCAACGCAGGCGTGGCCGAACCGTTGGGGGGGGCGGGCCGCGGCGGCTGCGTGACGTCTCACGCAGTCACTGCGGCCAGTGGCAGCAACAATTTGGCCAGCTGCAGGAGATGTGCTGGCCGGGAATTACTCCACAAATACAAAAGCATCGTCGCTGTGCGATGCTTTTGTATTTGTGCGGGGATGGGGGGGCGGACTGACATGCGGGGCGGACTAGCCCTGTGCTGGGCGTCCCCCCGCATGTCAGGGAAGATGATCGTAGCTGTGCTAAATTGAAGCTGTAAACATAAAAAAAATCCTGAAATGCGAGTGATGATTCAAAATACATATTAATGTGGAAGCAAAATGTACAACGTCCGCATGGATGAGCCCTAAATTAGCTGTGCTTTCCTGCCCTTAAACTACAGTAACAAATAGATGGAACCGCTTAATTAGTCATAACATTCCCTGAAAGTCATTTTTCAACTGAAGCTAGATTAATTTTTTGGTTGTTTTTTTTTGACGGTTATATTTACTAAATAGAAATTTCATTTTCCCAAACTGTGTAGTAATAAAATATAAACAGACAGAGGGGGGGTGGTTGCAAATCCCACCCCTACATTTCCCTTCAGCACACTAAAATTACCTGTAACCATACCTGAACCTATCTGGTAATAGAAATTCAGAGAATTAGTTTACACATGTTTGCAAACACATGTTTAAGCTGCTGCGCCACTTCAAGGCTTCTCCGATGTCAGCAGTCCTAACACTACATAATAGCAGTGCCCACATAGCTCTCTGTCTGGATGTGTTTTAGTAATATCCTTTATCATGAGGCCTACTGTGACAAATGACATGGCCCTATGTGGGCACTGCTATTATGTAGTGTTAGGACTGCTGACATCGGAGAAGCCTTGAAGTGGCGCAGCAGCTTAAACATGTGTTTGCAAGCGTGTAAACGAATTCTCTGAATTTCAATTACCAGATAGGTTCAGGTATGGTTACAGGTAATTTTAGTGTGCTGAAGGGAAATGTAGGGGTGGGATTTGCAAACACTCCCCCCCCCCCCCCCCCTCTCTGTTTGTCTGTGACCCCTCCCCCTTTCCAGCACCTGATACATAATTATCTCCAGGAATGATCGAGCATTTACCATTGTTTGTCTAGTAATAAAATATACAGGGTCTAATACATAGGTGGATGCTATAACACTCCCCTTATGTATTATACAAAGGCCACAAATATTGAAATGTCTCAATTAGGCTCAGAGTCACATATGACGGACAATACACAACGGGAAGGAAAGTTGGTGGGTGGCTGTAATGGTGTAAGTGAGAATTACTATTCTGTGACTTAGCTCTATTTGTGAAGGGTGTTTCCTTTAAGCTGGCGCTAGAACTTGTGGAACTTCTCCCCATACACATATTTCCATGCTAACTTTCCTGGAAATACTGGGAGACTCCCAAATTTCAAGAGGCTTTTCCAGTCTCCCAGATTTTTCTTTCTTTCCCGATGAAGTGAGCGATCTGGGGCTTGATAATGCAATGTGCTGCAGATTTATATATTAGCATTTAAGGCTTATTCAAAATTTAGTCCAAATCCTAACCTTCTGTCATAGCATGCGCCCTACCCCTGGAGAGAACTCGCCTAAAGTGTATTCAGTGCAGATGGATTAGGGCCCAGAGACTGAGAAAGGTCAGTTACAATGTTATGGATTTCCTATTATGACCTTTTAAAATACACACATACTACTGTAGCCTGTCAAGAAAGGAGAATGCTTGTGATAAGGTATGAAATGCAGGATTATGTTAGTGAGAACAGTGTCACCCAGAGAACATCAGATGAGGGGAGTTGGGATTAAAATGACGACGGGTGGGCATCCCACTATTGAGAATCCTGACAGGAGGAAGGTAAGTATACTTACCTTCTCCCAATGGCCCCCTAACCTTAACCCTCCCTTGCAGCAGCCTATCGCCCCCCCCTCCCCTCCCACAGCCTAACCCTACCCGGGAGTGCTTAAACCTAGCCCCCCTCCCTGCAGCCTAACCCTCCCCTAGAGTGCCTAAACCTAGCCCCCCTCCCACAGCCTAACCCTCCCTGGGAGTGCCTAAACCTAGCCCCCCTCCCTGCAGCCTAACCCTCCCCTGGAGTGCCTAAACCTAGCTCCCCTCCCACAGCCTAACCCTCCCTGGGAGTGCCTAAACCTAGCCCCCCTCCCTGCAGCCTAACCCTCCCCGGAATTGCCTAAACCTAGCCCCCCTCCCTGAAGCCTAACCCTAACCCTCCACCTTCCGCAGCCTAACCCTAACTCACCCCGGGGATGCTTAAACCTAACCCCCCCTCTCCACAGCCTAACCCTAAACTCCCCTCCCCACAGCCTAATCCTAACCCTCCCACCGCAGACAAAACCTACCATCCCTCCCGCCCCCCCCCCACCTCACCGCATCTTACCTGTCCTGCGTCTAAACAAACACGCATTCGTTCAGGATGCTGGTGTCGGCATTCCGAGCGGGGTCAGTATTCTGACGTCGGTATTTCAACTGCCGGGATCCCGACCACCAGTATCCTGACCGGATCCCGATGAGGGATATGTTGGTGAGGACGTGCATGTGCATGTGCTGGGGCAGTGACATAATGTGAGGATGGTAATGGAGACAAAGGGAAGCCACAGACTGAGCGTTATATAGTGACAGGAGCTGGATCACCAGCAGCACAGAGTATATCAGGAGGGGATGGTATCGATATCTCGGTGATTGAAATCCCGACAGTCAAGTAGCCAAAAGCGTTATCCTGACTTTCAATATCCCGATGGATTTCGGTGAGTATTGTACACTAGCTTTAATCCTAACCCACCCCTCCCGCAGCCTAACCTTAACCCACCCCTCCCGCAGCATAACTCTAGTCTCCTCCCTCAGCAACCTAACCCTCCTCCTTGTGCCTAATCCTAAATCTAACGCTAACCCCAGTACTTACTATTGGGATTCAGACCATCGGGATGCCGCAGTCTGCATTCTGACTGTGGGGATTTCAACATGGCGGAATTCTAACCGCATCCCAACATGAGATGAGTGATGTGTTAGTGAGGACAGGGCTGCAAGTGACATGGGTAGCGACATAATGGTGGCAGCAGGAAGCCAAAGACTGCAAGTTATATTGTGGAAGTATCAGGGTCCCCCATCTGCACAGCATGGCTGGTGTCATTGTTACCCATTTCTCTGTCACAGCACTGAAATAACATGTTCAATTCCCACCGCAGCCCCAACTGTGGATCTTGTAGATTATCCCTGTGATTGTGTGTTTCCTTTGGGTACTCTAGTTTCCTCCCACAATCCCAAAATATACCTGATAATAGGTTACTTGGCTCCCAATAAAAATGAATCCTAGTGTGAATGTGTGCTATTAGCAGTGCAATCGGCCGTTTGCTCCCATTGAAATGCATTGACTAGTCAAATGAATGGGAAATCCTTGCAATTTTTTTTAATTAGGCTTATTTCGCCTCATTTTAAGATGAATAACAGATTGAAGAGTTTGGCAATTTTTCTTTATGGGCGATGGTGGAATTGTGTGTGTGTGTGTGTGTGTGTGTGGGGGGGGGGGGAGAGTTGGACTATGGCCCTCATTCCGAGTTGTTCGCTCGTTAGCTGCTTTTAGCAGCAGTGCAAACGCTAGGCCGCCGCCCTCTGGGAGTGTATCTTAGCTTAGCAGAAGTGTGACCGAAAGGATCGCAGAACGGCGTTTACATTTTATCAAGCAGTTTCTGAGTAGCTGCAGACCTACTCCTACCTTG
Source organism: Pseudophryne corroboree (assembly GCF_028390025.1). Lineage (NCBI taxonomy): Eukaryota > Metazoa > Chordata > Amphibia > Anura > Myobatrachidae > Pseudophryne > Pseudophryne corroboree. The sequence continues at coordinate 48,486,812 of NC_086450.1, read as the reverse complement.
CGATCACTTCAGACTATTTAGTTCCTGTTTTGATGTCATGAACACGCCCTGCGTTCGGCCAGCCACTCCCCTTTTTCCCCATGCACGCCTGCGGTTTTATCCGACACGCCTAAGTTTTTTCACTCACTCTCCGAAAACGGTCAGTTACCTCCCAGAAACACCCACTTCCTGTCAATCACTCTGCGCACCATACACATGTGCAGAAATGCCGCTTTTTTACCTAATCGCCGCGCTGCGACTGAAAGCAGCTGGCGAACATCTCGGAATGACCACCTATATTACCTTATGGACACGTTCTTCCATTACTAGACCTCTCCCTTAATGATAGCAGGTCCATGTCTCTCTGATTGTACATTATCAGTATGTGCCACAATAAGTGAATCAGGTGTGAAATTCGCTTTGTAGGATGAAGTCTAAACAGCCCCCGAAACTTCCTCAGCCAATCATGTTTCCGGTAGTAAGGCGTGATTACTGCCTGCAGATTACACACGGTTTATTAATAAACCAGGCTTTCACTTCATCGCCCCTAGCAGTGAACAAGTTAATGGGAGCCCGATAATAATTTGATAAAGGATGTGTGGAAAATGTGAACATATTTCCCCTTCTCATCCTCGTTGTACCTCTGAGATATAATAAGCATTAGGATATTTATCCCCTAATAGCCATTTCTTCCCCTGGAGTAACCGAGCAGCCCATACTGAGTTTATTTCCAGGCTTTAAATAAGTAAATCAAGTAAGTGCCTTTGATCATTGAGAAGTGACAGTGAATGGAAGAAAAGCTACAGCCCGTGAGGTTCGCTCAGATTAACCTATTCATTTGGAATTCTGAATAACAAATCCGGTCCAGGCAGTTGCTGTAATAAAATATTTAAAAGCCGACTTTAAAATATTCCAGGAAGATGAGCAAATGGTGAAAAAAGCAAAGTATTTCAAGAGCGGTTGTTGCAATGTTTAATAAGTCCATCTGTAAGTACAACACTGACGCGTATTGCTCTGGGCCATCTACCTTACTGTCTCTCAAAAATGGATGAATCTTTCCCAAGTATTGTCATTATTTGCTGACTAGAAACTTGTACGAGGCATTTTACTTGGATTTATGAAGAGCGCTGTATCAATTCCTGACCTTGAGAAGGTTTTTTTTTTCTTCAACTAAACAAAAATATTAAATAATAACTGTTCTGCTAGGATCACCTTGAATGTTTCCTATCCACACTGGCCCCTTATTTCTTTTTGATTTTATATGCCTTATTCATGTCTTATACACACAAGCATTAAACGTATAAAATGCTACAGATTAGCAATAAGATTGCATTTTAAGAAAAGCATTCAGCGCACATTTGTAATGCATCCATAGCACCTTCAATAATGCATCGCACAGCATTGAGCCGGGGAAATAATTTGCACATACGTCCTGTGGCTTTTAGCCTGTTAAAGCATACTGTACTTACTGCCTATAGGGACCTCCTCTCCAGGACATCTTGGAAGGGGGCAGTTCAAGTGGCAAGTATAGGGGGAAGGGGTGTTGAAGTGATTCATAACATATGGCCCTGTGTCACTTTGCCACAATCCTCAGCAGCAGGCTGTCACAAACATGACGCGTTTCGCACTGCCATCACGCTACCTCCCACTACACTAGTGAAGTTGGTGGCATCCAAGAAGGAACCTTGCTCACTCTCAGGAGTCAGGGAGAACTTCCTGAAATTCTGAAGTCTCCCAGGCACTAAGGGGGAATTCAAATGTACCGGCGGCTAATTGATTCCCCAGGGCTATCCAATTAGCATCAAAGGCAGCCTGATGCCGGCACTTGTAGGTTTTTTTGGGGGGGCGACCCACTGAGGTCCCTAAAAAAAATCTATCTTGGCCATGAAAACACATAGGCCCATGAATTTATCACAGATCCTGTGTGTTTTCGCCCCGAAACAAGTAATTTTCCAGGAGGTAAAAATGGTCTCTAAATGCATTTTCCAAAACCCCAAAAAATGACTGCGGACAATTGAATTCCCCTCTAGGTGTGTGTTTAAGACACACTTCCTCAAAAACATAAGATGTGGGGTTCTGGGTATCAGTAAGTGGTTGTTTGTGAAGTACAGGGAATTTGAGAGATTTAGCAAGGATGTTTTATCGTGTGTTTTACTTTTTTTTTTTCATTTACAATTTTTCATTCCTTTTGGCAAAATGACGATTTGTGAAGTTATGCCCAAGGGTGGCCACGTCATCTGGAGGCACCTGAAAGCAAAGTGATGTTCAAGTCTACAGTGAATACAGTATGTGTGGAACTGTCAGGGATGTTTTTGGGGGTCATTCTGAGTTGATCGCTCGCTAGCTAGTTTTAGCAGCCGTGCAAACGCTATGCCGCCGCCCACTGGGGAGTGTATTTTAGCTTAGCAGAAGTGTGCACGCTTGTGCAACCGAGCTCTGCAAAAACAGTTTGTGCAGTTTCAGAGTAGCTCTGAACCTACTCAGCGCTTGCGATCACTACAGCCTATTCGTGTCCGGATTTGACGTCATACACCCGCCCAGCGAACGCCCATCCACGCCTGCGTTTTTTCAGACACGCCTGCGTTTTTGCAAACACTCCCTGAAAACGGTCAGTTGACACCCAGAAACGCCCCCTTCCTGTCAATTTTCTTGCGGCCGCCAGTGCGACTGAAAACTTCGCTACAACCTGTGCACAACCACAACGGGCTTTGTACCCGTACGACGTGCGTGCGCATTGCGGCCCATACGCGTGCGCAGAAATGCATATTTTTAGCCTGATCACTGCGCTGCGAACAACAGCAGCTAGCGATCAACTCGGAATACCCCCTTTGTTTTTAAAAACTGACAAACATTCCCAAACTGTCACGGTGCATTGCATCTTAGAAAGGTTTCAAAGTTTACAGCAATAAGAAATGGTATTTATTTTAATTGCCATTATTGAACATTTTTGTCATTTTTGGAAGTTTTTGATAACTGGAATAAGATTTTGATGTCAAATCCCGGAAAGTAGGTCTAACAATGACATAAAGAAATCGCCACGTTCCAATCGCAAACTCCTGCGGACGGAGGAGAAGCATCTCCTTGTGTTTGTGGCTGTTGAGGCTTTCTGTTTTACATAGAGATGTGCACTTGAAATTTTTCGGGTTTTGTGTTTTGGTTTTGGGTTCGGTTCCGCGGCCGTGTTTTGGGTTCGACCGCGTTTTGGCAAAACCTCACAGAATTTTTTTTGGCGGATTCGGGTGTGTTTTGGATTCGGGTGTTTTTTTCAAAAAACACTAAAAAACAGCTTAAATCATAGAATTTGGGGGTCATTTTGATCCCAAAGTATTATTAACCTCAAAAACCATAATTTCCACTCATTTTCAGTCTATTCTGAATACCTCACACCTCACAATATTATTTTTAGTCCTAAAATTTGCACCGAGGTCGCTGGATGACTAAGCTAAGCGACCCTAGTGGCCGACACAAACACCTGGCCCATCTAGGAGTGGCACTGCAGTGTCACGCAGGATGGCCCTTCCAAAAAACACTCCCCAAACAGCACATGACGCAAAGAAAAAAAGAGGCGCAATGAGGTAGCTGTGTGAGTAAGATAAGCGACCCTAGTGGCCGACACAAACACCTGGCCCATCTAGGAGTGGCATTGCAGTGTCACGCAGGATGGCCCTTCCAAAAAACACTTTCCAAACAGCACATGACGCAAAGAAAAAAAGAGGCGCAATGAGGTAGCTGTGTGAGTGAGATAAGCGACCCTAGTGGCCGACACAAACACCTGGCCCATCTAGGAGTGGCACTGCAGTGTCACGCAGGATGGCCCTTCCAAAAAACACTCCCCAAACAGCACATGACGCAAAGAAAAAAAGAGGAGCAATGAGGTAGCTGTGTGAGTAAGATAAGCGACCCTAGTGGCCGACACAAACACCTGGCCCATCTAGGAGTGGCACTGCAGTGTCACGCAGGATGGCCCTTCCAAAAAACACTCCCCAAACAGCACATGACGCAAAGAAAAAAAGAGGCGCAATGAGGTAGCTGTGTGAGTAAGATAAGCGACCCTAGTGGCCGACACAAACACCTGGCCCATCTAGGAGTGGCACTGCAGTGTCACGCAGGATGGCCCTTCCAAAAAACACTCCCCAAACAGCACATGACGCAAAGAAAAAAAGAGGCGCAATGAGGTAGCTGTGTGAGTAAGATAAGCGACCCTAGTGGCCGACACAAACACCTGGCCCATCTAGGAGTGGCACTGCAGTGTCACGCAGGATGGCCCTTCCAAAAAACACTCCCCAAACAGCACATGACGCAAAGAAAAAAAGAGGCGCAATGAGGTAGCTGTGTGAGTAAGATAAGCGACCCTAGTGGCCGACACAAACACCTGGCCCATCTAGGAGTGGCACTGCAGTGTCACGCAGGATGGCCCTTCCAAAAAACACTCCCCAAACAGCACATGACGCAAAGAAAAAAAGAGGCGCAATGAGGTAGCTGTGTGAGTAAGCTAAGCGACCCTAGTGGCCGACACAAACACCTGGCCCATCTAGGAGTGGCACTGCAGTGTCACGCAGGATGGCCCTTCCAAAAAACACTCCCCAAACAGCACATGACGCAAATAAAAATGAAAGAAAAAAGAGGTGCAAGATGGAATTGTCCTTGGGCCCTCCCACCCACCCTTATGTTGTATAAACAGGACATGCACACTTTAACCAACCCATCATTTCAGTGACAGGGTCTGCCACACGACTGTGACTGAAATGACGGGTTGGTTTGGACCCCCACCGAAAAAGAAGCAATTAATCTCTCCTTGCACAAACTGGCTCTACAGAGGCAAGATGTCCACCTCATCATCATCCTCCGATATATCACTGTGTACATCCCGCTCCTCACAGATTATCAATTCGTCCCCACTGGAATCCACCATCTCAGCTCCCTGTGTACTTTGTGGAGGCAATTGCTGCTGGTCAATGTCTCCACGGAGGAATTGATTATAATTCATTTTAATGAACATCATCTTCTCCACATTTTCTGGAAGTAACCTCGTACGCCGATTGCTGACAAGGTGAGCGGCGGCACTAAACACTCTTTCGGAGTACACACTTGTGGGAGGGCAACTTAGGTAGAACAAAGCCAGTTTGTGCAAGGGCCTCCAAATTGCCTCTTTTTCCTGCCAGTATAAGTACGGACTGTCTGACGTGCCTACTTGGATGCGGTCACTCATATAATCCTCCACCATTCTTTCAATGGTGACAGAATCATATGCAGTGACAGTAGACGACATGTCCGTAATCGTTGTCAGGTCCTTCAGTCCGGACCAGATGTCAGCATCAGCAGTCGCTCCAGACTGCCCTGCATCACCGCCAGCGGGTGGGCTCGGAATTCTGAGCCTTTTCCTCGCACCCCCAGTTGCGGGAGAATGTGAAGGAGGAGATGTTGACAGGTCGCGTTCCGCTTGACTTGACAATTTTGTCACCAGCAGGTCTTTGAACCCCAGCAGACTTGTGTCTGCCGGAAAGAGAGATCCAAGGTAGGTTTTAAATCTAGGATCGAGCACGGTGGCCAAAATGTAGTGCTCTGATTTCAACAGATTGACCACCCGTGAATCCTTGTTAAGCGAATTAAGGGCTCCATCCACAAGTCCCACATGCCTAGCGGAATCGCTCCCTTTTAGCTCTTCCTTCAATGCCTCCAGCTTCTTCTGCAAAAGCCTGATGAGGGGAATGACCTGACTCAGGCTGGCAGTGTCTGAACTGACTTCACGTGTGGCAAGTTCAAAAGGTTGCAGAACCTTGCACAACGTTGAAATCATTCTCCACTGCGCTTGAGACAGGTACATTCCACCTCCTAGATCGTGCTCAATTGTATAGGCTTGAATGGCCTTTTGCTGCTCCTCCAACCTCTGAAGCATATATAGGGTTGAATTCCACCTCGTTACCACTTCTTGCTTCAGATGATGGCAGGGCAGGTTCAGGCGTTTTTGGTGGTGCTCCAGTCTTCTGTACGTGGTGCCTGTACGCCGAAAGTGTCCCGCAATTCTTCTGGCCACCGACAGCATCTCTTGCACGCCCCTGTCGTTTTTTTAAAAATTCTGCACCACCAAATTCAAGGTATGTGCAAAACATGGGACGTGCTGGAATTTGCCCATATTTAATGCACACACAATATTGCTGGCGTTGTCCGATGCCACAAATCCACAGGAGAGTCCAATTGGGGTAAGCCATTCCGCGATGATCTTCCTCAGTTGCCGTAAGAGGTTTTCAGCTGTGTGCGTATTCTGGAAACCGGTGATACAAAGCGTAGCCTGCCTAGGAAAGAGTTGGCGTTTGCGAGATGCTGCTACTGGTGCCGCCGCTGCTGTTCTTGCGGCGGGAGTCCATACATCTACCCAGTGGGCTGTCACAGTCATATAGTCCTGACCCTGCCCTGCTCCACTTGTCCACGTGTCCGTGGTTAAGTGGACATTGGGTACAACTGCATTTTTTAGGACACTGGTGAGTCTTTTTCTGACGTCCGTGTACATTCTCGGTATCGCCTGCCTAGAGAAGTGGAACCTAGATGGTATTTGGTAACGGGGGCACACTACCTCAAGAAATTGTCTAGTTCCCTGTGAACTAACGGCGGATACCGGACGCACGTCTAACACCAACATAGTTGTCAAGGCCTCAGTTATCCGCTTTGCAACAGGATGACTGCTGTGATATTTCATCTTCCTCGCAAAGGACTGTTGGACAGTCAATTGCTTGGTGGAAGTAGTAAAAGTGGGCTTACGACTTCCCCTCTGGGATGACCATCGACTCCCAGCAGCAACAACAGCAGCGCCAGCAGCAGTAGGCGTTACACGCAAGGATGCATCGGAGGAATCCCAGGCAGGAGAGGACTCGTCAGAATTGCCAGTGACATGGCCTGCAGGACTATTGGCATTCCTGGGGAAGGAGGAAATTGACACTGAGGGAGTTGGTGGGGTGGTTTGCGTGAGCTTGGTTACAAGAGGAAGGGATTTACTGGTCAGTGGACTGCTTCCGCTGTCGCCCAAAGTTTTTGAACTTGTCACTGACTTATTATGAATGCGCTGCAGGTGACGTATAAGGGAGGATGTTCCGAGGTGGTTAACGTCCTTACCCCTACTTATTACAGCTTGACAAAGGCAACACACGGCTTGACAAATGTTGTCCGCATTTCTGTTGAAATACTTCCACACCGAAGAGCTGATTTTTTTGGTATTTTCACCAGGCATGTCAACGGCCCTATTCCTCCCACGGACAACAGGTGTCTCCCCGGGTGCCTGACTTAAACAAACCACCTCACCATCAGAATCCTCCTTGTCAATTTCCTCCCCAGCGTCAGCAACACCCATATCCTCCTCATCCTGGTGTACTTCAACACTGACATCTTCAATCTGACTATCAGGAACTGGACTGCGGGTGCTCCTTCCAGCACTTGCAGGGGGCGTGCAAATGGTGGAAGGCGCATGCTCTTCACGTCCAGTGTTGGGAAGGTCAGGCATCGCAACCGACACAATTGGACTCTCCTTGTGGATTTGGGATTTGGAAGAACGCACAGTTCTTTGCGGTGCTTTTGCCAGCTTGAGTCTTTTCATTTTTCTAGCGAGAGGCTGAGTGCTTCCATCCTCATGTGAAGCTGAACCACTAGCCATGAACATAGGCCAGGGCCTCAGCCGTTCCTTGCCACTCCGTGTGGTAAATGGCATATTGGCAAGTTTACGCTTCTCCTCCGACAATTTTATTTTAGATTTTGGAGTCCTTTTTTTACTGATATTTGGTGTTTTGGATTTTACATGCTCTGTACTATGACATTGGGCATCGGCCTTGGCAGACGACGTTGCTGGCATTTCATCGTCTCGGCCATGACTAGTGGCAGCAGCTTCAGCACGAGGTGGAAGTGGATCTTGATCTTTCCCTAATTTTGGAACCTCAACATTTTTGTTCTCCATATTTTAATAGGCACAACTAAAAGGCACCTCAGGTAAACAATGGAGATGGATGGACACTAGTATACTTATGGATGGACCAGCGACTGCCGACACAGAGGTAGCTACAGCCATGGACTACCGTACTGTGTCTGCTGCTAATATAGACTGGATGATAATGAGATGAAATTAATATATATATATATAATATCACTAGTACTGCAGCCGGACAGGTATATATATTTATTATGTAATGACTGATGACGGACCTGCTGGACACTGTCAGCTCAGCAGCACCGCAGACTGCTACAGTAAGCTACTATAGTAGTATGTATCAAGAAGAAAGAAAAAAAAAAAAAACACGGGTAGGTGGTATACAATTATGGATGGACGAGCGACTGCCGACACAGAGGTAGCTACAGCCGTGGACTACCGTACTGTGTCTGCTGCTAATATAGACTGGATGATAATGAGATGAAATTAATATATATATATATAATATCACTAGTACTGCAGCCGGACAGGTATATATATTTATTATGTAATGACTGATGACGGACCTGCTGGACACTGTCAGCTCAGCAGCACCGCAGACTGCTACAGTAAGCTACTATAGTAGTATGTATCAAGAAGAAAGAAAAAAAAACCACGGGTAGGTGGTATACAATTATGGATGGACGAGCGACTGCCGACACAGAGGTAGCTACAGCCGTGGACTACCGTACTGTGTCTGCTGCTAATATAGACTGGATGATAATGAGATGAAATTAATATATATATATATATATAATATCACTAGTACTGCAGCCGGACAGGTATATATATTTATTATGTAATGACTGATGACGGACTTGCTGGACACTGTCAGCTCAGCAGCACCGCAGACTGCTACAGTAAGCTACTATAGTAGTATGTATCAAGAAGAAAAAAAAAACCACGGGTAGGTGGTATACAATTATGGATGGACGAGCGACTGCCGACACAGAGGTAGCTACAGCCGTGGACTACCGTACTGTGTCTGCTGCTAATATAGACTGGATGATAATGAGATGAAATTAATATATATATATATAATATCACTAGTACTGCAGCCGGACAGGTATATATATTTATTATGTAATGACTGATGACGGACCTGCTGGACACTGTCAGCTCAGCAGCACCGCAGACTGCTACAGTAAGCTACTATAGTAGTATGTATCAAGAAGAAAGAAAAAAAAAAAAACACGGGTAGGTGGTATACAATTATGGATGGACGAGCGACTGCCGACACAGAGGTAGCTACAGCCGTGGACTACCGTACTGTGTCTGCTGCTAATATAGACTGGATGATAATGAGATGAAATTAATATATATATATATATATAATATCACTAGTACTGCAGCCGGACAGGTATATATATTTATTATGTAATGACTGATGACGGACCTGCGGGACACTGTCAGCTCAGCAGCACCGCAGACTGCTACAGTAAGCTACTATAGTAGTATGTATCAAGAAGAAAGAAAAAAAAAAAAAAACAGGGGTAGGTGGTATACAATTATGGATGGACCAGCGACTGCCGACACAGAGGTAGCTACAGCCGTGGACTACCGTACTGTGTCTGCTGCTAATATAGACTGGATGATAATGAGATGAAATTAATATATATATATATATATAATATCACTAGTACTGCAGCCGGACAGGTATATATATTTATTATGTAATGACTGATGACGGACCTGCTGGACACTGTCAGCTCAGCAGCACCGCAGACTGCTACAGTAAGCTACTATAGTAGTATGTATCAAGAAGAAAGAAAAAAAAAAAACCACGGGTAGGTGGTATACAATTATGGATGGACGAGCGACTGCCGACACAGAGGTAGCTACAGCCGTGGACTACCGTACTGTGTCTGCTGCTAATATAGACTGGATGATAATGAGATGAAATTAATATATATATATATATAATATCACTAGTACTGCAGCCGGACAGGTATATATATTTATTATGTAATGACTGATGACGGACCTGCTGGACACTGTCAGCTAAGCAGCACCGCAGACTGCTACAGTAAGCTACTATAGTAGTATGTATCAAGAAGAAAGAAAAAAAAAAAAAACACGGGTAGGTGGTACAGGTTGAGTATCCCTTATCCAAAATGCTTGGGACCAGAGGTATTTTGGATATCGTATTTTTACGTATTTTGGAATAATTGCATACCATAAAGAGATATCATGGTGATGGGACCTAAATCTAAGCATAGAATGCATTTATGTTTCATATACACCTTATACACACAGCCTGATGGTAATTTTAGCCAATATTTTTTTTATAACTTTGTGCATTAAACAAAGTGTGTCTACATTCACACAATTCATTTATGTTTCATATACACCTTATACACACAGCCTGAAGGTCATTTAATACATATTTTTAATAACTTTGTGTATTAAACAAAATTTGTGTACATTGAGCCATCAAAAAACAAAGGTTTCACTATCTCACTCTCACTCAGAAAAGTCCGTATTTCGGAATATTCCGTATTTCGGAATATTTGGATATGGGATACTCAACCTGTATACAATTATATATATATTATATACAATTATATATATATATATATATATATATATATTAAACTGGTGGTGATTAATTAAACTGGTGGTCAGGTCACTGGTCACACTATCAGCAACTTGCAAGTAGTACTCCTAAGCAGACAATCACAATATATACTGGTGGTCAGTGTGGTCACAATGGCAGTGTGGCACTCTAGCAGCAAAAGTGTGCACTGTACGTTAAAATATGTACTCCTGCTCTCAGACTCTAACTGCTCCCCACTGTCTCCCCCACAAGTCAGATATAGAGTCACACTATCACTTCAGCAAGTAGTAGTACTCCTCCTAATGCTCCCCAAAATTACTAAAGTAAATACTGTGTCTCTCTCTACTCTAGTCTCACTCTCTTCTCTATAAACGGAGAGGACGCCAGCCACGTCCTCTCCCTATCAATCTCAATGCACGTGTGAAAATGGCGGCGACGCGCGGCTCCTTATATAGAATCCGAGTCTCGCGATAGAATCCGAGCCTCGCGAGAATCCGACAGCGGGATGATGACGTTCGGGCGCGCTCGGGTTAACCGAGCAAGGCGGGAAGATCCGAGTCGCTCGGACCCGTGTAAAAAAACCTGAAGTTCGGGCGGGTTCGGATTCCGAGGAACCGAACCCGCTCATCTCTAGTTTTAAACCAAATATAGGGGGTCATTCCGAGTTGTTCGCTCGTTGCCGATTTTAGCTATACTGCGATTAGTCGCTTACTGCGCATGCGCAAGGTTCGCAGAGCGCATGCGCTTAGTTATTTTACACAAAAGTTAGGTATTTTACTCACGGCATAACGAGGATTTTCCATCGTTCTGCTGATCGTAGTGTGATTGACAGGAAGTGGGTGTTTCTGGGCGGAAACTTGCCGTTTTCTGGGAGTGTGCGAAAAAACGCTGGGGTTTCTGGGAAAAACGCGGGAGTGTCTGAAGAAACGGGGGAGTGTCTGGCCGAACGCTGGGTGTGTTTGTGACGTCAAACCAGGAACGAAACTGACTGAACTGATCGCAATGTAGGAGTAAGTCTGGAGCTACTCAGAAACTGCTAAGAAATTTCTATTCGCAATTCTGCTAATCTTTCGTTCGCAATTCTGTTAAGCTAAGATACACTCCCAGAGGGCGGCGGCCTAGCGTGTGCAATGCTGCTAAAAGCAGCTAGCGAGCGAACAACTCGGAATGAGGGCCTTAATGTAGCAAAATGCTCATAGAGCGTTGGAGTTACTTAGGAAGGTCTTTATTAATTGGCTGTGCCATGCGTTTCCTATAGCGACATATTTTCTAATAACCTAAGGACCTACAATATAGATGTACTCATAGACTTGTAAACCTCCCAACTGTCCTGCAGTGGGGGGCACAGTTGGGAAGCCCTCTGACCCGTGGAAGAGCAGCGGTGAATAGATGAGAGAGAGGGACAGGGGGCTGCGGTACTGCGCCCGAGAATGCAGCCGTTTGCAGTTGCACTGACATGACTGCGACACTCCCGTAATATGCCCTTTTTTTGTGCCTGATTCAGGCCACCACCCAGTTACAGCCTGGGAACGCCCATGGGTGGTCATTCCGATTTGTTCGCTCGCTAGCTGCTTTTAGCAGCATTGCACACGCTAGGCCGCCGCCCTCTGGGAGTGTATCTTAGCTTAGCAGAATTGCTACTAAATAATTCCTTGCAGTTTCTGAGTAGCTCCAGACCTACTCACAGATTGCGATCAGCTCAGTCCGTTTAGTTCCTGGTTTGACGTCACAAACACGCCCTGCGTTCGGTCAGCCACTTCCCCGTTTCTCCAGACACTCCTGCGTTTTTACCTGGCACGCCGGCGTTTTTTAGCACACTCCCGGAAAACGCTCAGTTACCACCCAGAAACGCCCCTTTCCTGTCAATCACTCACCGATCAGCAGTGCGACTGAAAAGTGCCGCACAGACACCAGCAAAACTGCTAAGTTTTTAGTTAAATAACTAAGCGCATGCGCGCTGCGTACCATGCGCATGTGCATTTAGCAACAAATCGCAGCATAGCAACGAGCGAACAACTCGGAATGACCACCATGGTTTTGCCTCACCGTTCCTAAAGCCAGCGATCCTGTACATTACAGAGTATGGAGTCTTGTAGTCAGGGAAACGCATACGCTGTAGGTGTTTTCTGGATTTGTCGCACATGTGCATTAGCGTATAATCGCTGAACTGTACAATCTTTCGCCATTGCATCCACCTCTGTATCAGGCCCATAATATATATATATATATATATATGTGTGTGTGTGTGTGTGTGTGTGTGTGTGTGTGTATATATATATATATATATATATATTGATTTTAATGTTCTTATGTGATTATGTTTTTCTATTTTTAAAAATAAATTCTAAAAATAAACCAGACTCTGAAAACGTTTAAATAAAAAAAGTTAACAATTAACAAATGTAATTTAAAAAAATTAACACGAGATTTGACAATCTGAGAAATTGTATTTGCAAATTGGGAACGTCAAGGTTTGTGAAGTAGTCACTGTGCACAGGGATGATGGTTAGCGAGTCCCCATACTCATGAGAGTATTAGAGGTTGTTGCAGTGGAGGTGAGGTTGCGGTACATTATAGGGGCAGTAAGGGTGCGACTGTGAGATTTCATCATCATCCACTTCTGCAGTAGTTGTTTCTTGTTGTTTCAGCTGCATATCTTCTAGGAGCCTCATATTCTTTGAGGATTTCTTCTTATCACTGGTTTCTTAGAAGCTTCATACCTCTAAGCAGATGGCTCTGTAAGTCTTGCTGACAAGACTACAGATGATGCCCGGCCTACAGGTTCTGCATGCTCTGTTGTGTGTAACCAGAAACAACGAATCAGGGGCGTAACTAAGGGTGTGCGAGCGGTGCCATCGCACAGAGCACAGGCCTTGTGGCCTTTGTGTTTGGCTAGCAGGGTGGCACCCTGGAGCCAGTTTTACTTCTGGACCGATGCCTGGAGCGTTGTTTGGATACTCCGCTCACGCACCCTGCAGTCTGTCAGTCACTCAAAGCATCTGTGTAGATAGATAGATAGATAGATAGATAGATAGATAGATAGATAGATAGATAGATAGATAGATAGATAGACTTTTTTACTCTATATATGCATAGGCAAACGCAGGGGGGCGGGGGGTTCCAGTTGCCTGGAAACCCCTCTCCTCTTGGCCAGCGACTCAGATTATGACAATAGCAACAGAATATAATGCGCTTACGAGAGCTGTCGCCACAACCTGCAGCTTAAAGGGGCAGAGCTGCTGCACATGCCCAGTGGTAATAGCTTATCCTACCATGTTTGCTGTGTGTGTGTGGATCTGAACCCTCAGTCACTGCAGTGGTCCAGAGAGTAGCTGCCAGGAAGAAGAGGCAGGAGCCTTACCATGAGGTGGGAGAATGTGTGCTTAGAAAGTGCAGTTCTGTCTCCTACTTGTTCTCTAATGTTTGTGTATTTATTCATTATCAGATGTTTAACCTTTACCCGACCACTTATTTTATTTATATTAGTTAAATATGTTTGATACAGCCTAAAATATAGACCATCTATAGTGTTAAATATTAATACTGTGTTCAACACAGTATCCAGTGTATAAAAGGACCAATGTGTACATTAATGTCCAGGGTTGGTACTTGGTCCTTCTACCGCTTGCTCCAATGTTCCGCACAATGGAATATTGTGGATTGTATTTGGAAACCCCCTCTAGAAATCCTGCATTTGCCACTGCTATTATATGTGCAATATAAGAGTTCTATTTCCAGTGCAATTGCCTTCTGCTCTTGAGACCCTGCTCATCGCTGACTTACCTGTGGCTACCCAGTACCCTGCCCCTGTTCCACTCTTCTGACTCGTATTCCACCCTCCACCAAAAATTTAAGCCATTGGTCAGACTGGATTATCATCCTTTAATTCAAACTATTATTCGCACTCAAACATCAGGAAAGTGTTCCCAGGCAGTTCGCTTAAAATCAGTTATCTGTATGAAAAAGAAGAGCTTCTGTATTAATCATTTGTTGAAATGCGTTTGTTTGTAGATGTGGGATCTGTGCTGCTGGGGACACAATATTCCTGTAGGGTTTTGACTCCCTGTCCTTCAGAAAGTCATTGAAAGGTGCAGCGTGAATGACTATTATTATTGACATGTATTTATAAGGCGCCACAAAGGTTCTGTAGCACCGTACAAGGAGATAATAAGGACAACCGGATACATAAGTACAGACTTACACAGATGGTATATACATTTTCAGAAATACATCATGACGGTGATCTGTTAGCGCAATTATGTATAGAAGACAGAAGGAAGTGGTCCCTGTTCATAAGAGCTTACAATCTATAGGCATACTTGCCAACTTTCTGGCTTCTCCCTTTCAGGAAGCGATAGCCAAGTTGGCACAGAGGGGGGTGGGGTGGCACTGGCATAGGTGGGTGGTGTGCTGGACATTAGGGAGCAATCTCGTCATCATGTCTCTACCCCATAGTTGCCTACCATAAGGGTCTACTCTCCAGGAGAAGCCCGGAGAGGAGTCACTACTTTCACCATTGGGGGCGGGGCCGGCTGTCAGTGAATTTACAACGTTAAGCCCCTCGGGTCTGCCCTCCTTGCCGACCCGAATCCCAGGTATAATCTCCTCATCCTGCCTGCTTCACTAAGAAACGGGCGGGATGCGGGAGATCTTGCCACTCTTCCGTGAGTGCAGGGGACTGCCCAAAAAATTGGGAGAGTAGGCAAGTATGTTACAAAGTATACCAGCATTGTAAAGTGGGGGCGTGCTGTGCTGATGCGTTTCAGTGCAAATCACATCATCAGCTGCCAACTTTACTCAGGAAGTGGACAGCGCCGGGCAGATGTGGGCATGCTGTGGGAGACTCAAATACTCTTCCGGATGGCCAGGAGCACCATCCAAGATTTGTGAGCCTTACGGGAGAACAGGATAGTATGTCTATGGGAGATTACTTAATTGATTCCTAACAGTAAAGGGGAAAGAGTTTATCCAAAGTCTGTTAATACGATTAAAGATTGATAATATATGGATTTGTTTTTTTATTAATATTTCTGTATTCCCCAACAGTCACGATGTCCAGTATATTATTTTGCTTGATTATATACAGGTTTAGAGGTTTCTGAGGACCCTATGGATGTAAGTGAAGTGTTTTTACCTTAATGCTATGTCATTCTCTCAGTGTAAATGAAGTATTACATCCAGTTTCCTAACTTCCACGTGTTCCGCCTATCTCACAGCTCATTCCCATCCCTTCTCTAGCGGAGTGCTTTAGAAATCTTGAGGTTATATATCTCAGCGTGTTATCTTTAATGTTGCCAAATCTCAGCTAAGTCTTAACCTTGCTTTGGTGTCTACACTCTGTTCTTTGTACTGAGAAGTCTTGTACTGCAAAGTGCCCTCTCTTCTACACACATTAAACACACATACTTGTCATCTGAGCTCGCATGCTTCTTTGATCAGAGCGTCCTTGTGATTTACCTTCATCGTCATTTAGATAGTGACCCAACACAACACTAATGTGATGTTACGTGTTCTATCCTGCTTCCGTGCCGACAGGAGACGCTTTCATACCATGGCAAGCATAAAACAAACGATATCTTCACCCTGCTGTGTTCTGCAGCCGTGTGCTTGGGGGGAATTGATTTAGTTTATAAAACAGTGTCAGTTTCAATGGGAGCAGCCATGCAGTCATTGCACAGGAGTGTGTGTTGGTGCCATGAAAATGAATGCAATCTCCCCATCTGCTGGCTGCTGTTCAGAAACAGTTCCCTGCTCAAGTCTCACTGTTGAGCAGACGGAACAAGACTCATGACAGGTTCAATTACTACGAGGCTTTTTTTTCCCCCCAGTAAGTTTGGTTTTTCTTTAACCATTGTCTACATACAGCGTTCTATATTAGTGGCGCACACACCACAAAATTAACTCTTGACAAATAGATGCCCAGTGTTGTTAATACCTTGGAATTCCCCCATGAGTGCGCCACTATGTAGACAAGGTTGGCCGATTTATTATGGTGCAGCCTACTCACTTGTGCCTCAGGCTAGAGAGGAGGGGGCCCAATTGTAGACTGCGCACGGGACATGTTCCAGACTTTTGTGTCCATACATTTGAGTAACATTGAGGGTAATTCAGACCTGAACGTAGATGTGCGAAAAACGCACATCTACAATCATTTTCTCTGACACGCGTGGGGGACGCCCAGTACAGGGCAAGTCTGTTCCGCATGCCGCGTCCTGCCCCACCCCCGCAGACATGCAAAAGCATCGCGACGACCATCCACCATGTTTTGAGTTACGGCGGCTGCGCAGCCGCCGCAACCTGCATCCGCAACTGTCCGGACCACACCCCTTAAACAGAGCATCGACGCAGTTTAGGACCTTGCACAGGCGTATACCGGCGTACGCACATGTGCAAAAATCGCTACATGGTGATTTTTGCACACTTGCGGCAGGGTCTGAATTAGGCCCATTGAAATGTTATTTACTAACTCAGCTTCCGCCCCAAAACTAGAACAAGCCGTTTCATTGGTTTTGTTTGATTTACGATGTTCCCTTTCTGTTTTTTTTCCCCTCTGACAAGCGTCTCACACATAGTTGATAAAACAAAACTTGTTAGATGGCATTTTTGAATGGCAAGCTATAATTCTTTATGTATCTTTGGTGTAATGTTTATTTCCACTGACAAATACTTTTAGGAAAGAGTGCAGATCGTTAGTAGCCGCCTCTAAGCTGATATGTCATATGGATCAAACAGTTAATGCAGCAGAAGGTACATTTTATTAATTAAGAGCAATAAAAGATGGATGTGTCAATTACTTACCTCCATGTTTTACACACAGCCGGCAACACAGACTCAGATAATACCACCAGGTAGGAGCAGGTTATGAAAGCTCAGAGCAAGAGACAGAACTCACTTTGATCTGTTGGCTGAAGAACACATGACATTTGCTGAGGGAGAAGCTCAATAAAAGACAAAGCAAATTTCTCTTTATTTTGAATGATGGCTGCAGAAGTTGACATGGTCTTTATAACGAGCGGTCACCGACGGAGGAGTCGGGACCTGGAGACATACTAACTCAAATGTTGCATCCACTTCCGATGTCATTACCTGCAAAAATATGAACCATTTGGGGATTTGTTAACATGATTTAGCAATGCCATTCTCTGAAGCCCCCCTCCCTTCTATCCAGCGCAGTCGTTCCACCGCCTCGCTTTCATTCACCATTTAAATGGCTTCTAGAAATACGAAACAATAAAACTCTATCCAGAAATGTTTGTAATTAAGGCTACAATAGCAATTTTAGTGTATCGATGACATTCTGCAACCGATTGACCTTCTGTCTGGTGTTTTATGATGTCACCAGCCTGCTTAATGGCGTTTCCTACCTTATTAACCATACAACCGGGGACACTTAGAGCCATTCATCATGAGTGTGAGATTGCAGTTCCATTTGGCTTAATGTCATTGTTTGGAGACTTGATTTCTTCTGTCTAAACAAACTATGCGTATTTATAACCCTCGTAGCGAAATTCCATCAAAAACACGTACTTTTCAAAACCAGCGCGTCTTCGGCAGTTTCGGCCATTGGATATAAAGGTGCAGTAATATTAGATGAATACAAACAGGCTTGTTTTGTGTTTAATATTATTGTCCCTTTAAATTCAGCAGCCGAAACCGATGAAGGTGTGGCGGCTTTGAAACGTTTTGCTTAATGAATTTACACCTAATTGTAGGCATACAGTAGCTGCTTTACTTTAATATATATCCCTATATCCATGCTTGCTTATGTACTGGTAACATATGCATAGTTGCTGACTTTCTGACTGTCCTTCCTGGAGAAGGCAGCCAGGTTGGAAAAGCAGGAGGGGGGGCAGTAGTGCAGGGTGGGATGATGTGTCATAGAGGGCGGGGCAAGGCTGAAGAGGTGGTATCGGGGTAGTGATGGCTGTGATTGCATCATCATGGCCACACCCTGCTGTACAATGCCAAGGTGGAGTGGCTTTGATGACGCATTTTGCATCGTTGACTGCTCAGTCCACCGACTTCACTGGTGGGTGGTTATCTAGTGCCAACCGGCTCCAGGAGGCTTTCCCACTATTTCGGGATACTGGGAGCGTCATCCGATTTTCAGGAGCCTCCCGGCCATTCCAGGAGAGGAGGCAAGTATGAATGTAAAACCATAGTCCCAATATTGGTGGTATCTGAAGGGGAACATGGGTGTGGCACAGAGAAATGTACCTCTCCCGGGGCATGTGCATGATTTCTGTCCTGGGGTTTCCAAATGTTTGATTTTAGAGCGATTGATTCAGCTCCATTCCGGCCTATATGCTGCATGTAGTGGCCGCTGGCCAGTCTGTGGGGAAGGGGGTTTCCGGGCAACTGGAACCCCCCCCCCATCTGAATCATCTATGAGGCATCTCAGGCTTCCTCCTAGACCTAGTGCCCACTGAGGTCCTAGTATTATTCTAACCCAGTGATATGATTTTTGTTTCTTCATTTTACAAAAGGAAGCAAGAAGTAAGGTGCCCAACTCAGTTTATTGTCAAGTGCCCCATTGTATCTTAATCAGGATCTCCTGGTATCTAGTTAATGCAATCCATTAAATCACACACTAGACTAGGAGATCATCATAGTGGTCAATTTCTAACCAGATTTTCAACCTGCAGTAATGCCGAGCAACACACAATTGATCCAAATTAGTTATTGATCAAAATTATTGACCATTTTGGCCACAAGCAGCGATTTGTGACTATAAGTGTGACCTCTTTAGCCTGAAATCTGTATATACACTGTCCAATTCACTGTGTTTGGCTATTTGAAAACTCCCTGTTAGCTGACAATGGCCCTCATTCCGAGTTGATCGCTCGCTAGCTGCTTTTAGCAGCAGTGCACACGCTAGGCCGCCGCCCTCTGGGAGTGTATCTTAGCATAGCAGAATAGCGAACGAAAGGTTAGCAGAAGTGGTCGAAATTTTTTTCATGCAGTTTCAGAGTGGCTCAGAACCTACTCCTAGCTAGCGATCACTGCAGTCAGTTTAGTTCCTGGTTTGACGTCACAAACACACCCTGCGTTCGGCCAGCCACTCCCCTGTTTCCCCAGCCATTCCTGCGTTTTCGTCTGACACGCCTGCGTTTTTTAGCACACTCCCGGAAAACGCTCAGTTACCACCCAGAAACACCCACATTCCTGTCAATCACTCACCAATCAACAGAGCGACTGAAAAGCGTTGCTCGCCCCTGTGTAAAATTGCATAGTTTTGTGTGAAATTACTTGGCGCGTGCGCCCTGCGGCCAATACGCATGCGCAGAACAGCCGGTTTTAAGCCTGATCGCTGTGCTGCGAAAAACGACAGCGAGCGATCAGCTCGGAATGACTCCCCATATCTAGAACACTGCTGCCAGTTTCAGCACATCTCCTTCTTTTTAACAAAGCGAATGTTATTTCAAACAGTCTTTTAATCAAGGTAGAAGTAGATTTGCATATCGGAGCATAAACGACACAACCCTTTCAGCATGCTTACAGCAAAGCTTCCACGGCCGCTGCAACCAATCTCTTCTAGTCCTCATTAGCACACAAGAAGGAGCTGCTAGATGAGGCCACAGAAGCTGGGGGGTAACAAAACTACAAAAAAACAGACCAGCGTGTTAATATTCACACCAGTAAAATACAGCATAGGATTTGCAAGGGTGCCGCATGTTGGTGGTACAGGACTAAATCAAATTATTTATGGTCAATGTGACGGGCAAACCCATCGCTGGCTGCCACCAATCATAAAATAAAGCCCAACCCTTTCACTATATTGTTTTCTGAATTTCTCAATAAAAAACCTTTGGCCTAGGGAAGCCATGAAAATAATGCCCATACTGTAGGGCACCGTGATTGAAGAAAGTTTGGGAACCACTATCTTAATAATAATAATAATAATAATAATATTAATAATGTGTAAAGTTCTATCTTTTTATAGCATAATTACTAAACCACAGTTTAGAATGTGACGTCTGCATTAAAATGATTTTTGGTACCCACATCCGGTGCCCAACATGTATTCTTGGCATTTCTCCAATGCTGTATGCTTAATTCCTCAGGGTCCTAGTGGGCCTTAGGAGGATCATTTCCGATCACACGCTGCACTTCTTCGCAAGCCGTGCGATCGGGTCGGAACTTGCGCATGTTCGGCGGCCGCATTGCGCAGGCGCATCGTCGCCCGTCGCCGGCCAGCGACGTCGGCGACCGCAAGAAGATTGACAGGAGGAAGGCGTTCCCGGGTGTCAACTGACCATTTTCCAGGAGTGGTTCGGCGAACGCAAGCGTGTCCAAGCGTTTGGAGGGCGGATGTCTGACGTCAATTCTGGGACCTGCATCGCTGAAAACATCGCACCAGGTAAGTATGTCTACGGCTGGTCTTGTTTTACACAAAACTTTTTTAGAAGAGCAGGGCTGCACAAGCGATCGCAACCTTGCTATGCTAAAATACACTCCTTCATAGGCGGCGTCTAGTTGATCGCACGAGCAGCAAAAAGTTGCTACGTGCGATCAACTTGGAATTACCCCCTTAGTGCTTACATTTACTATGAACTGCAAAGGGCCAAAGCATCATAGAAGGGAGGCTGTAACTTATGTTGGGTACACACCCAGCTATACTGCCGATCCACCGACCTATCCAACGATTGGTAAGTGCATACACCGATGTGTCATGCCATGATGTCACAACTGGCTGGGTATTTAAATGTGCCAGCCCCATTGAGATGTCTTTGACTGTGCGGTCCCTGCAACAATTGTACACACAATCAGATGCCCTGATATACATCTGCAGATATATTGTCCATCGGCTGTGCTGCACAGCTGACGCGACATGTCTGTGAACTACGTCATTTACATACATATCGAGGGTACACACCCACCGCCGGTCGGCTTCACTGAAGTACAAGGGGGCGGTGGTAATTTTTATATGGTCCATGACGCAAATTAAGGGGCTGTAGTTGCAGGCAGCCATGGAAAATGAATTTACTACTTTGGGGTATATTCAATTGATGTCGGATACATTTGAGTATTCAATTCTTGGCCAAATCTGACAGCATTTGGCCATTCTCGACAATGTCAATCCGACTTTTTTTAAAGTCGGATTGACATTGTTGGAAATGGGGCTAAAACCTGTCGGACTTGGCCGCGAATCTGACAAAACGCGTGGATCCGCGGCTAATCCACGTGTTTTCCAACAAGTCGGAATTGCTGATCTGTCAGAAAAACGGGAGGCCTATTGAATAGGTCGGAACAGTTTCTGAGCTTAAAAAGTCAGGAAACTGCCGTCTTTCCGACAAGACGGCAGTTCCGACTGCAATTGAATACCCCCCTATATGGTAATGTGAGTGTCCATTGTGCATGTTTAAGCAGTAACCATGGTTGCCCATTGATTTTACGCGGGTAGCTGCATCACTAGTACTGCATATGCACTTATACCAGTCTCATGTAAGGAGAAGGAAATACCTAGAACATGTCAGCAACAGTATTCTGTTTGCATCTTCTTTGCATTACGTCCTCAGCCGGTATCTGGCACGGTGTTTGCATTACATATGATTTAACGTCAGTCCCATAATGCACAGAAAACTGGTGTATTTTGCTTAAATGGAATGCCAAAACATGGTCTATACAGAATGACTTGCCAGTATACTATATATTCAAAAGAAATGACAACTGGTCACCCATGTGTTACGTTCTCACCAATACAGTAAGAAGCGCTATTCAAAATGACGACCCCACCAATCACTCTGTGATAAGAAAACTGCAGCAAGCTGATTATGAAGCCTTCACAGTGCATACATCTGTAAAATGAAACTGTGTAAACTAAATTTCGATGATATAGGGATAGCCATTGGTGGGCTAACCTTCAATGGCCACCAGTGATGGATAACCACCGTAAAACCATCTGTAAGGGAACCATTGATGGCTTTATCCACTGACGTCGCCCCTGCATTACTGTTAAAAGAGCTGAGAGTCAATTAAAGCCCAGGACGGGGCTTCGTGGGTGTCTGGGTAGAGCTAAGTTCCGTGTCCCGACACTTGGAAAAAATAAAATCGGTAGCTTTGTACCATCGATGGCGGAAAACCAACTGGTTCTCCCCCATTGATGGTAAAAGTATTCAACATTGGTCTTAGACCATCTATGATTTCAAATCATCGTTGGTCGATGGCCATCCCTACTGTGATATACTGTATTAACAGATCGTAATCCCAGAAACTCAGATCTGCTTCTTTAAGTTCCATGGCGTGATTTCTGCACTTGATTCTGAATACAAAGCTTCAGCTAAAATTCTGAACGCTGGTAGACCACTTTTACAGCCATGTGGCTCTGCTGGGCTAATATCAGATAATGGGCCAAATGTATTAAGCCTTAACAAGAGATTAAAGTGGAGACAGATAAAGGACCCTGGGGCAGATGTATTAAGCCTGGAGAAGTGATAAAGCAGTGATAAGTGCAAGGTGATAACGCACCAGCCAATGAATATGTAAATTGGCAGGAGCTGATTGGCTGGTGCGTTATCACCTTGCACTTATCACCGCTTTATCACTTCTCCAGGCTTAATACATCTGCCCCCCTATTCAGTAAGGATTGCAAATTCAGCTTTTAAGCAGAATTTGCAATCCTTTGAGTTGCATGCTGGGGGCCACCCATCGCAGGGCAAGGCCGCCCAGCATGCTAACTGCCGCCCCACTTCCCCTCTGCGACCCGCGGTCACAACATAATTTCAGCATGATTGCAGAAAGTAGGGAAGCCTGGCTGCGACGGCAGGAGGGCCGCCAACATCTTTTGATCAGAGCAGCCGCCCGATCGTGCCCACACCACGCCCCCCATTCGTCTGCCGCCGCCTCCATTTCCCTGATGCCGCCCCCCGCAAAGCTCCGTCTCCGCCTAGGAAACTAATCGTTGCCGCCCCCCTCCTGCCCCGCGAATGCCTCTGCATGATTGACAGTCAGAAACATTTGCATTTACTGCAGGCGCCCACAGTAAATACAGGCGCTGGCGCAGGACGAGCCTTGCGCATGTGCCCGCATCATCATTGTATTTTTTGCGGTTGGATCGCGAGTTGCGATCCAACCTGAATAAGGTCCATAGGGGTCTATTCATGAAGCAGTGGAAACTGTGGAGAAGTGAGCCAGTGGAGAAGAACCAATCAGCATTGAAGTAACATTTATAATTTGCATACTATAAAATTATACAGAGCAACTGATGGGTTGCCAATGGCAACTTCTCCACTGGCTCACTTCTCCACTGCTTCATGAATAGACCCCATAGAGAGATAAAGTACCAGCCAACCAGCTCCTGTCATTTTTCAATCACAGCCTGTAACATGGCAGTTAGGAAGCGGATTGGCTGGTACTATTTATCCGTCTCCACTTTATCTCTCGTTAAGGCTTAATACATTTGGTCCAATGTCTGTGATCTGCTTATTCTAACACTTAGGTGCACAGTTGACTGATAGCCACCATCGGATTCCTTTATTTTATTTATTTATTTATTTATTTATTAGCAGTTTCTTATATAGCGCAGCATATTCCGTTGCGCTTTACAATTAGAACAACAGTTATAGAACAAAACTGGGCAAAGACAGACAGACATAGAGGTAGGAAGGCCCTGCTCGCAAGCTTACAATCTATAAACATGATTTTGTTTGTGTAATGAAAAGGTTGATGTCATAATAAAAACAAACAAATTACTAAATAATAAATAAATAAAACAGAACATTTTAATGTAAATGAGTCAGGAAACAAAAAAAAACCCACAACAATTTTCCAGTTAGGAACACAACGCCCTCCATTCATATCCCGAATGAAACGGGAGGTCAATCTGATTCCGCAGTGTTATAATAAAGTCTATGCTATGCAGCCTTTTTTAACTAGCAAGTCCATGGGCTGTCTCAGTGTTGTGGACCAAACATAATTACTCGGAACCTTTTGCATCTGCAACTGTTCATTGGCCCTCATTCCGAGTTGTTCGCTCGCTAGCTGCTTTTAGCAGCTTTGCACACGGTAGGCCGCCGCCCTCTGGGAGTGTATCTTAGCTTAGCAGAATTGCAAACGAAAGATTAGCAAATTTGCGAATAGAAATTTCTTAGCAGTTTCTGAGTAGCTCCAGACCTACTCCTACACTGCGATCAGCTCAGTCAGTTTCGTTCCTGGTTTGACGTCACAAACACACCCAGCGTTCAGCCAGACACTCCCCCGTTTCTTCAGACACTCCTGCGTTTTTCCCAGAAACGCCAGCGTTTTTTCGCACACTCCCATAAAACGGCCAGTTTCCGCCCAGAAACACCCACTTCCTGTCAATCACACTACGATCACCAGAACGATGAAAAATCCTTGTTATGCCGTGAGTAAAATACCTAACTTTTGTGTAAAATAACTAAGCGCATGCGCTCTGCGACCCTTGCGCATGCGCAGTAAGCGACTAATCGCAATATAGCGAAACTCGGCAACAAGCGAACAACTCGGAATGAGGGCCATTGTGCGCTTAACTTGTCTTCATTCCAACAAATTATAGCAACAAGCTAACAAGTTAAACTGGACTGTGCATCAGCCTGAGGCATTTCCACCCTCTGCATGAAAATATCCATCTTACTCCCTCTAAATTGTAATTTCACGACTTGTAACCTCAAGTAATTTTGCATTCATGTTTATGACTTACTTCTAAATTATGTATTTCTTCTACGGTTTTGCACCCAGCTACATAACGCGATGACTGGTTTTAACAGATGATTTTAAAGTTAAGAAATTTATTACATTACCTTTACACAATAACTAAAACCAGGTGATGCCTTTCATTTCCTAAGCCGTGTGTTATCATTCACACACTGTACTACG
Source organism: Pseudophryne corroboree (assembly GCF_028390025.1). Taxonomy (NCBI): domain Eukaryota; kingdom Metazoa; phylum Chordata; class Amphibia; order Anura; family Myobatrachidae; genus Pseudophryne; species Pseudophryne corroboree. Next base: position 48,461,493 of record NC_086450.1, on the reverse strand, counting down.
CTCTTAGGGGCTAAGTCGGAGGCAGGGGAAAATGCAGCATTCTGGCATACTGCACATGCGCCAAAGAAAGAAGACGTTTACCGCTCTTGCGACAAATTATGGGCAGGATAGGCTTCCACATGTAGTTGCACTGATAGATGACAGATGTATCACACAGGTGAATTAGTGGTGGTTGGTCAGCCCTGCTTACCACAAAGCGCCCCCTGGTGTCAAATTTTTACGGTAGATGCTAGATTCAAGTGGCCTAAGGGACCTTTTACATCAGGGGGAGGAGCCACGACACAAGTGGGATAGCTCCTCTACTATCCACGCCACCAACTATTACCTTTAGTAACCCGGTGGCGAGCGAAGCGGAGTGAGCCACCGAGCCCGAAGCGCGGCGAGAAAAGCGAGCCCGCGAGGGTACTTTTCGGATACCCTGTTCGGCCATAGCTCCTCCCCCTGGTGACGTGTCTCCTCCCCTAGTGACGTCAGAAGGTCCCTTCTCCCACTCCGATTTAGAACCAACCAAATTTTTACTGCTGTTCTCAGGTAAAGATAGATTATTACAGGCATAAGAACGGGGGTGCTCATTGGCTGCTTGTGTAACCTCAGCTAGTATCCGTATCTGTGCATGCAATTTTTTAGTCCTATTTGGGGGGGGGGAGTGTGACCAACCCCAGTCATTTTAAACACAGGCTACTATGTTTCCAGGGGAGGCATTCAGGAGACTGCCTGTCGGGATCCTGGCAGTCTCAGTGCCGACGCCAGAATCCCAACAGTCGGAGAAATACAAGGCGCCGGAATACCGGCGCCATAGTCTTTCCTCCCTCTATGGGTGTCCACGACACCCACACAGAGAGAATAGATCCTGTGGCGAGCGCAGCCTGCCACCAGTATGCCTGCAGCGTTGCGAGTGCAGCGAGCCCGCAAGGGGCTTTCTAGCGCTCGGCCCGCTGCGGGCAAACTGGTGGCCGGGATCCCGCTGTTGGGACCATGACAGCCGGGATCCCGGCCATTGGTAAATAGTATGTATTCAATTTGCAGTACGGTACACGGGTTGGGTATGGGTTACCGGCGGCCGGGATCCCAGCGATCAGCATCCGACGCCAGGAGGTGGGGGGGGTGGGGGGGCGAGCACAGGGAGTCCTCTCGTGCAGGCTCGGTGGCCAGTCTATTCCCACTCTGTGGATGTTGTGGACACCTGCGAGTGAGAATAGGGGGGGGGGGGGGGGAATGTAGGTGCCGGTTATGTGACCGTCGGTCACATAGCCACTTCCCCTGTACACAAATGTATTATTTTACTATTTAAATAAGAATTCTACATGTAACTATGGCGTTCTGCATTTCAGAAGAAAGCGCTGCTGCGTGTTTATTTATTCACTGTCAGTAACTCCGTTCCCCTCTGTTCCATATGATTTGCGCCACGGTTACCCTGAGCTGCGCCACGTGTGTGCGCTGCCTTTGTACAGACTGGGGGGATATCATATGGTGCTTCATCATGTGTCAGCAGTTATGTGTAAATAAACAAAAGGCACTACATTGTATAGATTGGGTAATGCATTACCATGAGTAATCCGATCATTCAGATGGTGATAGAGAAAGACACGTTAGGGAGCTACAGCTGTGAAATATCCATACATATCCCAGACTAGGGACACATTAGGGATGGATAGAGGCATTATACTGTATGTCTGAGCCGGAAAGAGGTGCAGGACATACGGATAAGTAATTGTATGGAGTACAGGAGCTAATCCCCCCCCCACACACACACACACACACACACCACACACACACGGGAGCAGTCAGGATCTTGGCTGTGGCTATCCCGACAGTCAGAATGCCGACGCCGGAATACCGACCCTATTCTGAATGCCGACTCCGGCATCCAGAAGAGTACACCATCCCGGCGCCGGGATCCCGAAAGAGGAGAGACCGTCCCGCAAAATGAGCTTAGCCGTGGGGGAGAGGTTAGATTTAGGCTGCGGGGGGGAGAGTTAGGGTTAGGCTGTGTCCCGGGGGTTAGGGTTAGGCTGCGGGAAGGGGGGGTTAGAGTTAGGCACCTCCCTCCGAGGGTTAGGGTTAGGTTGCAAGGGGGGGAGGGCTTAGGGTTAGGCTGTGTCCCGGGGGTTAGGGTTAGGCTGCGGGAAGGGGGGTTAGAGTTAGGCACCTCCCTCAGAGGGTTATTGTTAGGCTGCGGGGGGATGGGGGGGTTAGCGATACCCCGGTGGCCGATCCGATCAGTGAACTCAGATGATCAGCAATTACTACGTGATCGGCAAAATACAACATGTTAAAATTCCCCTGACTCGCCGATTCTGATCATTTTTGGATCAGCATCTCTGACTCGGCCATTGAAGCTTTTCCAACATGTTGGATTTTGCAGATGTATTACAATGTAGCATTGTGCCGACTGATTGTTGATGTATGTGTAGTTTTCTAGAATAAGCAAATCACTTTCTGCTCCAATTGTCAGTTGTTACTCAGGGGGGAATGTATCAAACTTTCGAGACATATACAGTGTAGAAGTTTTCAGTAGCAACAGCGGATACAGTAACTGTCATCTTGTAGACTGAGCTCAATAAATGAAAGGTAGATGCTGATTAGTTGCTATAGGCAAACCTCTCTACTTTATCTCTCTTGAAGGCATAATACATCTCCCCTTCTGTGTCTCTCACGTCAGTAACATTGCACCCTGCACACTACAGCGTCGCAACCCGCCCAGAGCATAGGATTACATACTCGCCACAGGAAACACAATTACCCTCTTTTTACTGTTTTAAACTACAACAAACAAAAACTTGTGATATATACTGTACATGACGAGGTTTGCACAGAACATCAACACAATTTATATATATATATATATATATATATATATATATATATATTGTAACACTGTAAGGGTGCAAGGTGCCGTTTCCTGGGGTATATGGCAGCACGCAGCAGCTGAGGAACAACACAAGTCCAGTTTCTGGTACAACTGGCCCCAGCCAGTTTTATTGTACAGAAAATAAAACAAACACCAAAAGAAAATACCTTGCCTGTCCGGCACTAACTAAACACAAGATGTTCCTAACTATCACTAAACAAAAAACCCACAGAGTTCTCCAGTAAGCACTGTATAGCTCACTTGTATCAGGAAGCGTGTTTCTCTCACAGAGATCCTGCAGTCTTCCCAGGCAGTCTGCACACCCTAATCAGGCCAGCAGCTCTATAACACTCTTACACAGCTGAAAGCCTGATTAGCCTTCTGTGAGGCCAGAGACCCGAACTGGGCCCAATGTCTGGAACTTGCCCCATCTCTCTTTCAGGGCCCTTACCCAGCTTTTCCAACAAACTGAAAAGGTTCTAACAAAACAAAACATATTCCTAGAAGTTTTCATTTTTCTAATACATGTAAGACAAGAACCTGGGACAAACATACCTACCCTCAAACACTATCCCAGTGTTCTTGTCACAATATATATATATATATATATATAGAGAGAGAGAGAGACATATATATGACCATTATAGCCATTAGTTTGCCTGAAATTATGTGTGTGTGGGGGGGGGGGGGGGGAGTATCAAACCTTTGGACTGAGCTGTGTAAGTGGGAGAAGTGGACTGGGCTGTGTCACTGGGGGAAGAGGACTGGGCTGTGTCACTGGGAGAAGAGGACTGGGCTGTGTCAATGGGGGAAGAAGACTGGGCTGTGTCAGTGGGAGAAGTGGACTGGGCCATGTCACTGGGAGAAGTGGACTGGGCGGTGTCACTGGGAGAGGTGGACTGGGCCGTGTCACTGGGAGAAGTGGACTGGGCCGTGTCACTGGGAGAAGTGGACTGTGCTGTGTCACTGGGAGAAACGGACTGTGCTGTACAGTATAAGTGGGAGAACTGGACTGAGAGTGGGAGAAGTGAACTGGGCTGTGTCAGTGGGAGAAGAGGACTGAGAGTGGGAGAAGTTGACTGAGAGTGGAAGAAGCAGACCCAGGGGGCAATCCAATCGGCCCCAATTCACGTAAAACTGCTCAAAGCCCTATGGGGTGGCGAGCAGTTTTGTGCAAATTCGGCACTCCGTAAAGTGCAGCCGCTGCTGCGCTGATTCGCAGCTGCGATAATATCGCAGCCAATTGGATTGACCCCTGAGATGTACAGTATAAGTGGGAGAAACAGACTGAGCTGTACAGTATAAGTGGGAGAAGCAGACTGAGCTGTACAGTATAAGTGGGAGAATCAGACTGAGATGTACAGTATAAGTGAGGGAAGCAGACGGAGATGTAGAGTATAAGTGGGAGAATCAGACTGAGCTGTACAGTATAAGTGGGAGAAGCAGACTGAGATGTACAGTATAAGTGAGGGAAGCAGACTGAGATGTACAGTATAAGTGGGGGAAGCAGACTGAGATGTACAGTATAAGTGGGAGAAGCAGAATGAGCTGTACAGTATAAGTGGGAGAAGCAGACTGAGCTGTACAGTATAAGTGGGAGAAGCAGACTGAGATGTACAGTATAAGTGGGAGAAGCAGACTGAGATGTACAGTATAAGTAAGAGAAGCAGACTGAGCTGTACAGTATAAGTGGGAGAAGCAGACTGAGATGTACTGTATAAGTGGGAGAAGCAGACTGAGATGTATAGTATAAGTGGGAGAAACAGACTGAGCTGTACAGTATAAGTGGGAGAATCAGACTGAGATGTACAGTATAAGTGAGGGAAGCAGACTGAGATGTACAGTATAAGTGGGAGAATCAGACTGAGCTGTACAGTATAAGTGGGAGAAGCAGACTGAGGTGTACAGTATAAGTGAGGGAAGCAGACTGAGATGTACAGTATAAGTGGGAGAAGCAGAATGAGCTGTACAGTATAAGTGGGAGAAGCAGACTGAGCTGTACAGTATAAGTGGGAGAAGCAGACTGAGATGTACAGTATAAGTGGGAGAAGCAAACTGAGATGTACAGTATAAGTGGGAGAAGCAGACTGAGCTGTACAGTATAAGTGGGAGAAGCAGACTGAGCTGTACAGTATAAGTGGGAGAAGCAGACTGAGATGTACAGTATAAGTGAGGGAAGCAGACTGAGATGTACAGTATAAGTGGGGGAAGCAGACTGAGATGTACAGTATAAGTGGGAGAAGCAGAATGAGCTGTACAGTATAAGTGGGAGAAGCAGACTGAGCTGTACAGTATAAGTGGGAGAAGCAGACTGAGATGTACAGTATAAGTGGGAGAAGCAGACTGAGATGTACAGTATAAGTAAGAGAAGCAGACTGAGCTGTACAGTATAAGTGGGAGAAGCAGACTGAGATGTACTGTATAAGTGGGAGAAGCAGACTGAGATGTATAGTATAAGTGGGAGAAACAGACTGAGCTGTACAGTATAAGTGGGAGAAGCAGACTGAGCTGTACAGTATAAGTGGGAGAATCAGACTGAGATGTACAGTATAAGTGAGGGAAGCAGACTGAGATGTACAGTATAAGTGGGAGAATCAGACTGAGCTGTACAGTATAAGTGGGAGAAGCAGACTGAGGTGTACAGTATAAGTGAGGGAAGCAGACTGAGATGTACAGTATAAGTGGGAGAAGCAGAATGAGCTGTACAGTATAAGTGGGAGAAGCAGACTGAGCTGTACAGTATAAGTGGGAGAAGCAGACTGAGATGTACAGTATAAGTGGGAGAAGCAAACTGAGATGTACAGTATAAGTGGGAGAAGCAGACTGAGCTGTACAGAATAAGTGGGAGAAGCAGACTGAGATGTACAGTATAAGTGGGAGAAGCAGACTGAGCTGTACAGTATAAGTGGAAGAAGCAGACTGAGATGTACAGTATAAGTGGGAGAATCAGACTGAGCTGTACAGTATAAGTGGGAGAAGCAGACTGAGATGTACAGTATAAGTGGGAGAAGCAGACTGAGCTGTACAGTATAAGTGGGAGAAGCAGACTGAGATGTACAGTATAAGTGGGAGAAGCAGACTGAGATGTACAGTATAAGTGGAGGAAGCAGACTGAGATGTACAGTATAAGTGGGAGAATCAGACTGAGATGTACAGTATAAGTTGGAGAATCAGACTGAGATGTACAGTATAAGTGTGAGAAGCAGACTGAGATGTACAGTATAAGTGGGAGAAGCAGACTGAGATGTACAGTATAAGTGGGAGAAGTGGACTGTGCTGTGTCAGTGGCAGAAGCGTACTGAGCTGTACAGTATAAGTGGGAGAAGCAGACTGAGATGTACAGTATAAGTGGGAGAAGCAGACTGAGCTGTACTGTATAAGTGGGAGAAGCAGACTGAGCTGTACAGTATAAGTGGGAGAAGCAGACTGAGATGTACAGTATAAGTGGGAGAAGCAGACTGAGATGTACAGTATAAGTGGGGGAAGCAGACTGAGATGTACAGTATAAGTGGGAGAATCAGACTGAGATGTACAGTATAAGTTGGAGAATCAGACTGAGATGTACAGTATAAGTGTGAGAAGCAGACTGAGGTGTACAGTATAAGTGGGAGAAGCAGACTGAGATGTACAGTATAAGTGGGAGAAGTGGACTGTGCTGTGTCAGTGGCAGAAGCGTACTGAGCTGTACAGTATAAGTGGGAGAACTGGACTGAGAGTGGGAGAAGTGAACTGGGCTGTGTCAGTGGGAGAAGTGGACTGAGAGTGGAAGAAGCAGACTCAGGGGGCAATCCAATCAGCCCCAATTCACGCAAAACTGCTCGTACCTCTATGGGGTGGCGAGCAGTTTTGTGCAAATTCGGCCCGCCGTAAAGTGCAGCCACTGCCGCGCTGATTCGCAGCTGCGATAATATCGCAGCCAATTGGATTGACCCCTGAGATGTACAGTATAAGTGGGAGAAGCAGACTGAGCTGTACAGTATAAGTAGGAGAAGCAGACTGAGATGTACAGTATAAGTGGGAGAAGCAGACTGAGATGTACAGTATAAGTGGGAGAATCAGACTGAGCTGTACACTATAAGTGGGAGAAGCAGACTGAGCTGTACAGTATAAGTGGGAGAAGCAGACTGAGCTGTACTGTATAAGTGGGAGAAGCAGACTGAGCTGTACAGTATAAGTGGGAGAAGCAGACTGAGATGTACAGTATAAGTGGGAGAAGCAGACTGAGATGTACAGTATAAGTGGGGGAAGCAGACTGAGATGTACAGTATAAGTGGGAGAATCAGACTGAGATGTACAGTATAAGTTGGAGAATCAGACTGAGATGTACAGTATAAGTGGGAGAATCAGACTGAGATGTACAGTATAAGTGGGAGAATCAGACTGAGATGTACAGTATAAGTGTGAGAAGCAGACTGAGATGTACAGTATAAGTGGGAGAAGCAGACTGAGATGTACAGTATAAGTAAGAGAAGCAGACTGAGCTGTACAGTATAAGTGGGAGAAGCAGACTGAGATGTACTGTATAAGTGGGAGAAGCAGACTGAGATGTATAGTATAAGTGGGAGAAACAGACTGAGCTGTACAGTATAAGTGGGAGAAGCAGACTGAGCTGTACAGTATAAGTGGGAGAATCAGACTGAGATGTACAGTATAAGTGAGGGAAGCAGACTGAGATGTACAGTATAAGTGGGAGAATCAGACTGAGCTGTACAGTATAAGTGGGAGAAGCAGACTGAGGTGTACAGTATAAGTGAGGGAAGCAGACTGAGATGTACAGTATAAGTGGGAGAAGCAGAATGAGCTGTACAGTATAAGTGGGAGAAGCAGACTGAGCTGTACAGTATAAGTGGGAGAAGCAGACTGAGATGTACAGTATAAGTGGGAGAAGCAAACTGAGATGTACAGTATAAGTGGGAGAAGCAGACTGAGCTGTACAGTATAAGTGGGAGAAGCAGACTGAGCTGTACAGTATAAGTGGGAGAAGCAGACTGAGATGTACAGTATAAGTGAGGGAAGCAGACTGAGATGTACAGTATAAGTGGGGGAAGCAGACTGAGATGTACAGTATAAGTGGGAGAAGCAGAATGAGCTGTACAGTATAAGTGGGAGAAGCAGACTGAGCTGTACAGTATAAGTGGGAGAAGCAGACTGAGATGTACAGTATAAGTGGGAGAAGCAGACTGAGATGTACAGTATAAGTAAGAGAAGCAGACTGAGCTGTACAGTATAAGTGGGAGAAGCAGACTGAGATGTACTGTATAAGTGGGAGAAGCAGACTGAGATGTATAGTATAAGTGGGAGAAACAGACTGAGCTGTACAGTATAAGTGGGAGAAGCAGACTGAGCTGTACAGTATAAGTGGGAGAATCAGACTGAGATGTACAGTATAAGTGAGGGAAGCAGACTGAGATGTACAGTATAAGTGGGAGAATCAGACTGAGCTGTACAGTATAAGTGGGAGAAGCAGACTGAGGTGTACAGTATAAGTGAGGGAAGCAGACTGAGATGTACAGTATAAGTGGGAGAAGCAGAATGAGCTGTACAGTATAAGTGAGAGAAGCAGACTGAGCTGTACAGTATAAGTGGGAGAAGCAGACTGAGATGTACAGTATAAGTGGGAGAAGCAAACTGAGATGTACAGTATAAGTGGGAGAAGCAGACTGAGCTGTACAGTATAAGTGGGAGAAGCAGACTGAGATGTACAGTATAAGTGGGAGAAGCAGACTGAGCTGTACAGTATAAGTGGAAGAAGCAGACTGAGATGTACAGTATAAGTGGGAGAATCAGACTGAGCTGTACAGTATAAGTGGGAGAAGCAGACTGAGATGTACAGTATAAGTGGGAGAAGCAGACTGAGCTGTACAGTATAAGTGGGAGAAGCAGACTGAGATGTACAGTATAAGTGGGAGAAGCAGACTGAGATGTACAGTATAAGTGGAGGAAGCAGACTGAGATGTACAGTATAAGTGGGAGAATCAGACTGAGATGTACAGTATAAGTTGGAGAATCAGACTGAGATGTACAGTATAAGTGTGAGAAGCAGACTGAGATGTACAGTATAAGTGGGAGAAGCAGACTGAGATGTACAGTATAAGTGGGAGAAGTGGACTGTGCTGTGTCAGTGGCAGAAGCGTACTGAGCTGTACAGTATAAGTGGGAGAAGCAGACTGAGATGTACAGTATAAGTGGGAGAAGCAGACTGAGCTGTACTGTATAAGTGGGAGAAGCAGACTGAGCTGTACAGTATAAGTGGGAGAAGCAGACTGAGATGTACAGTATAAGTGGGAGAAGCAGACTGAGATGTACAGTATAAGTGGGGGAAGCAGACTGAGATGTACAGTATAAGTGGGAGAATCAGACTGAGATGTACAGTATAAGTTGGAGAATCAGACTGAGATGTACAGTATAAGTGTGAGAAGCAGACTGAGGTGTACAGTATAAGTGGGAGAAGCAGACTGAGATGTACAGTATAAGTGGGAGAAGTGGACTGTGCTGTGTCAGTGGCAGAAGCGTACTGAGCTGTACAGTATAAGTGGGAGAACTGGACTGAGAGTGGGAGAAGCGAACTGGGCTGTGTCAGTGGGAGAAGTGGACTGAGAGTGGAAGAAGCAGACTCAGGGGGCAATCCAATCAGCCCCAATTCACGCAAAACTGCTCGTACCTCTATGGGGTGGCGAGCAGTTTTGTGCAAATTCGGCCCGCCGTAAAGTGCAGCCACTGCCGCGCTGATTCGCAGCTGCGATAATATCGCAGCCAATTGGATTGACCCCTGAGATGTACAGTATAAGTGGGAGAAGCAGACTGAGCTGTACAGTATAAGTAGGAGAAGCAGACTGAGATGTACAGTATAAGTGGGAGAAGCAGACTGAGATGTACAGTATAAGTGGGAGAATCAGACTGAGCTGTACACTATAAGTGGGAGAAGCAGACTGAGCTGTACAGTATAAGTGGGAGAAGCAGACTGAGCTGTACTGTATAAGTGGGAGAAGCAGACTGAGCTGTACAGTATAAGTGGGAGAAGCAGACTGAGATGTACAGTATAAGTGGGAGAATCAGACTGAGATGTACAGTATAAGTTGGAGAATCAGACTGAGATGTACAGTATAAGTGGGAGAATCAGACTGAGATGTACAGTATAAGTGGGAGAATCAGACTGAGATGTACAGTATAAGTGTGAGAAGCAGACTGAGATGTACAGTATAAGTGGGAGAAGCAGACTGAGATGTACAGTATAAGTAAGAGAAGCAGACTGAGCTGTACAGTATAAGTGGGAGAAGCAGACTGAGATGTACTGTATAAGTGGGAGAAGCAGACTGAGATGTATAGTATAAGTGGGAGAAACAGACTGAGCTGTACAGTATAAGTGGGAGAAGCAGACTGAGCTGTACAGTATAAGTGGGAGAATCAGACTGAGATGTACAGTATAAGTGAGGGAAGCAGACTGAGATGTACAGTATAAGTGGGAGAATCAGACTGAGCTGTACAGTATAAGTGGGAGAAGCAGACTGAGGTGTACAGTATAAGTGAGGGAAGCAGACTGAGATGTACAGTATAAGTGGGAGAAGCAGAATGAGCTGTACAGTATAAGTGGGAGAAGCAGACTGAGCTGTACAGTATAAGTGGGAGAAGCAGACTGAGATGTACAGTATAAGTGGGAGAAGCAAACTGAGATGTACAGTATAAGTGGGAGAAGCAGACTGAGCTGTACAGTATAAGTGGGAGAAGCAGACTGAGCTGTACAGTATAAATGGGAGAAGCAGACTGAGATGTACAGTATAAGTGAGGGAAGCAGACTGAGATGTACAGTATAAGTGGGGGAAGCAGACTGAGATGTACAGTATAAGTGGGAGAAGCAGAATGAGCTGTACAGTATAAGTGGGAGAAGCAGACTGAGCTGTACAGTATAAGTGGGAGAAGCAGACTGAGATGTACAGTATAAGTGGGAGAAGCAGACTGAGATGTACAGTATAAGTAAGAGAAGCAGACTGAGCTGTACAGTATAAGTGGGAGAAGCAGACTGAGATGTACTGTATAAGTGGGAGAAGCAGACTGAGATGTATAGTATAAGTGGGAGAAACAGACTGAGCTGTACAGTATAAGTGGGAGAAGCAGACTGAGCTGTACAGTATAAGTGGGAGAATCAGACTGAGATGTACAGTATAAGTGAGGGAAGCAGACTGAGATGTACAGTATAAGTGGGAGAATCAGACAGAGCTGTACAGTATAAGTGGGAGAAGCAGACTGAGGTGTACAGTATAAGTGAGGGAAGCAGACTGAGATGTACAGTATAAGTGGGAGAAGCAGAATGAGCTGTACAGTATAAGTGGGAGAAGCAGACTGAGCTGTACAGTATAAGTGGGAGAAGCAGACTGAGATGTACAGTATAAGTGGGAGAAGCAAACTGAGATGTACAGTATAAGTGGGAGAAGCAGACTGAGCTGTACAGTATAAGTGGGAGAAGCAGACTGAGATGTACAGTATAAGTGGGAGAAGCAGACTGAGCTGTACAGTATAAGTGGAAGAAGCAGACTGAGATGTACAGTATAAGTGGGAGAATCAGACTGAGCTGTACAGTATAAGTGGGAGAAGCAGACTGAGATGTACAGTATAAGTGGGAGAAGCAGACTGAGCTGTACAGTATAAGTGGGAGAAGCAGACTGAGATGTACAGTATAAGTGGGAGAAGCAGACTGAGATGTACAGTATAAGTGGAGGAAGCAGACTGAGATGTACAGTATAAGTGGGAGAATCTGACTGAGATGTACAGTATAAGTTGGAGAATCAGACTGAGATGTACAGTATAAGTGTGAGAAGCAGACTGAGATGTACAGTATAAGTGGGAGAAGCAGACTGAGATGTACAGTATAAGTGGGAGAAGTGGACTGTGCTGTGTCAGTGGCAGAAGCGTACTGAGCTGTACAGTATAAGTGGGAGAAGCAGACTGAGATGTACAGTATAAGTGGGAGAAGCAGACTGAGCTGTACTGTATAAGTGGGAGAAGCAGACTGAGCTGTACAGTATAAGTGGGAGAAGCAGACTGAGATGTACAGTATAAGTGGGAGAAGCAGACTGAGATGTACAGTATAAGTGGGAGAAGCAGACTGAGATGTACAGTATAAGTGGGAGAAGCAGACTGAGATATACAGTATAAGTGGGGGAAGCAGACTGAGATGTACAGTATAAGTGGGAGAATCAGACTGAGATGTACAGTATAAGTTGGAGAATCAGACTGAGATGTACAGTATAAGTGTGAGAAGCAGACTGAGGTGTACAGTATAAGTGGGAGAAGCAGACTGAGATGTACAGTATAAGTGGGAGAAGTGGACTGTGCTGTGTCAGTGGCAGAAGCGTACTGAGCTGTACAGTATAAGTGGGAGAACTGGACTGAGAGTGGGAGAAGCGAACTGGGCTGTGTCAGTGGGAGAAGTGGACTGAGAGTGGAAGAAGCAGACTCAGGGGGCAATCCAATCAGCCCCAATTCACGCAAAACTGCTCGTACCTCTATGGGGTGGCGAGCAGTTTTGTGCAAATTCGGCCCGCCGTAAAGTGCAGCCACTGCCGCGCTGATTCGCAGCTGCGATAATATCGCAGCCAATTGGATTGACCCCTGAGATGTACAGTATAAGTGGGAGAAGCAGACTGAGCTGTACAGTATAAGTAGGAGAAGCAGACTGAGATGTACAGTATAAGTGGGAGAAGCAGACTGAGATGTACAGTATAAGTGGGAGAATCAGACTGAGCTGTACACTATAAGTGGGAGAAGCAGACTGAGCTGTACAGTATAAGTGGGAGAAGCAGACTGAGCTGTACTGTATAAGTGGGAGAAGCAGACTGAGCTGTACAGTATAAGTGGGAGAAGCAGACTGAGATGTACAGTATAAGTGGGAGAAGCAGACTGAGATGTACAGTATAAGTGGGGGAAGCAGACTGAGATGTACAGTATAAGTGGGAGAATCAGACTGAGATGTACAGTATAAGTTGGAGAATCAGACTGAGATGTACAGTATAAGTGGGAGAATCAGACTGAGATGTACAGTATAAGTGGGAGAATCAGACTGAGATGTACAGTATAAGTGTGAGAAGCAGACTGAGATGTACAGTATAAGTGGGAGAAGCAGACTGAGATGTACAGTATAAGTGGGAGAAGTGGACTGTGCTGTGTCAGTGGCAGAAGCGTACTGAGATGTACAGTATAAGTGGGAGAACTGGACTGAGAGTGGGAGAAGCGAACTGGGCTGTGTCAGTGGGAGAAGTGGACTGAGAGTGGAAGAAGCAGACTCAGGGGGCAATCCAATCAGCCCCAATTCACGCAAAACTGCTCGTACCTCTATGGGGTGGCGAGCAGTTTTGTGCAAATTCGGGCCGCCGTGAAGTGCAGCCACTGCCGCGCTGATTTGCAGCTGCGATAATATCGCAGCCAATTGGATTGACCCCTGAGATGTTCAGTATAAGTGGGAGAACCAGACTGAGATGTACAGTATAAGTGGGAGAAGCAGACTGAGCTGTACAGTATAAGTAGGAGAAGCAGACTGAGATGTACAGTATAAGTGGGAGAAGCAGACTGAGATGTACAGTGTAAGTGGTAGAATCAGACTGAGCTGTACAGTATAAGTGGGAGAAGCAGACTGAGATGTACAGTATAAGTGAGGGAAGCAGACTGAGATGTACAGTATAAGTGGGAGAAGCAGACTGAGATGTACAGTGTAAGTGGTAGAATCAGACTGAGCTGTACAGTATAAGTGGGAGAAGCAGACTGAGATGTACAGTATAAGTGAGGGAAGCAGACTGAGATGTACAGTATAAGTGGGGGAAGCAGACTGTGATGTTCAGTATAAGTGGGAGAAGCAGAATGAGCTGTACAGTATAAGTGGGGGAAGCAGACTGAGCTCTACAGTATAAGTGGAAGAAGTAGACTGAGATGTGCAGTATAAGTGGGAGAATCAGACTGAGATGTACAGTATAAGTGGGGGAAGCAGACTGAGATGTACAGTATAAGTGGGAGAAGCAGACTGAGCTCTACAGTATAAGTGGAAGAAGTAGACTGACATGTGCAGTATAAGTGGGAGAATCAGACTGAGATGTACAGTATAAGTGGGGGAAGCAGACTGAGATGTACAGTATAAGTGGAAGAAGCAGGCTGAGATGTACAGTATAAGTGGGGGAAGCAGACTGAGATGTACAGTATAAGTGGGAGAAGCAGAATGAGCTGTACAGTATAAGTGGGAGAAGCAGACTGAGATGTACAGTATAAGTGGGAGAAGCAGACTGAGATGTGCAGTATAAGTGGGAGAATCAGACTGAGATGTACAGTATAAGTGGGAGAAGCAGATTGAGACTGAGATGTACAGTATAAGTGTGAGAAGCAGACTGAGATGTACAGTATAAGTGGGAGAAGCAGGCTGAGATGTACAGTATAAATGGGAGACGCAGACTGAGATGTACAGTATAAGTGGGAGAATCAGACTGAGCTGTACAGTATAAGTGGGAGAAGCAGACTGAGCTGTACAGTATAAGTGGGTGAAGCAGACTGAGCTGTACAGTATAAGTGGGAGAATCAGAATGAGCTGTACAGTATAAGTAGGAGAAGCAGACTGAGCTGTACAGTATAAGTGGGAGAAGCAGACTGAGATGTACAGTATAAGTGGGGGAAGCAGACTGAGATGTACAGTATAAATAGGAGAAGCAGACTGAGCTGTACAGTATAAGTGGGGGAAGCAGACTGAGATGTACAGTATAAGTGGGGGAAGCAGACTGAGATGTACAGTATAAGTGGGAGAAGCAGACTGAGATGTACAGTATAAGTAGGAGAAGCAGACTGAGATGTACAGTATAAGTGGGAGAATCAGACTGAGATGTACAGTATAAGTGGGGGAAGCAGACTGAGATGTACAGTATAAGTGGGAGAAGCAGACTGAGCTCTACAGTATAAGTGGAAGAAGTAGACTGAGATGTGCAGTATAAGTGGGAGAATCAGACTGAGATGTACAGTATAAGTGGGGGAAGCAGACTGAGATGTACAGTATAAGTGGGAGAAGCAGGCTGAGATGTACAGTATAAGTGGGGGAAGCAGACTGAGATGTACAGTATAAGTGGGAGAAGCAGAATGAGCTGTACAGTATAAGTGGGAGAAGCAGACTGAGATGTACAGTATAAGTGGGAGAAGCAGACTGAGATGTGCAGTATAAGTGGGAGATTCAGACTGAGATGTACAGTATAAGTGGGAGAAGCAGATTGAGACTGAGATGTACAGTATAAGTGTGAGAAGCAGACTGAGATGTACAGTATAAGTGGGAGAAGCAGGCTGAGATGTACAGTATAAATGGGAGACGCAGACTGAGATGTACAGTATAAGTGGGAGAATCAGACTGAGCTGTACAGTATAAGTGGGAGAAGCAGACTGAGCTGTACAGTATAAGTGGGTGAAGCAGACTGAGCTGTACAGTATAAGTGGGAGAATCAGAATGAGCTGTACAGTATAAGTAGGAGAAGCAGACTGAGCTGTACAGTATAAGTGGGAGAAGCAGACTGAGATGTACAGTATAAGTGGGGGAAGCAGACTGAGATGTACAGTATAAATAGGAGAAGCAGACTGAGCTGTACAGTATAAGTGGGGGAAGCAGACTGAGATGTACAGTATAAGTGGGGGAAGCAGACTGAGATGTACAGTATAAGTGGGAGAAGCTGACTGAGATGTACAGTATAAGTAGGAGAAGCAGACTGAGATGTACAGTATAAGTGGGAGAAGCAGACTGAGATGTACAGTATAAGTGGGAGAAACAGACTGAGATGTACAGTATAAGTGGGAGAAGCAGACTGAGATGTACAGTATAAGTAGGAGAAGCAGTACCTGCTGTGCCTTTCAGTCAATAAGATAAAACATATTATGGCCATAAGAAACACACTGAAAGATAAAGCGTTTAAGAAGGCAGAGATGTCTCTCCTTTGGCTGAGACAACAAACTACGATAAGGGCAATAAAAGCCACGCTCATTTATAAAGCCAGGGAAAAGAAAATATGTCTGTTATCACATCTTGGAGTTGTATCAAGCAGCGAAAAGAGAAGTGAACCAGTGGACAAGTTGCCCATAGCAACTGATCAGCTTTGAGGCAGCATTAATCGAGTATATTATATAAAATTAAAACTGAACGGTTACTATGGGCAACTTCTCCACTAGTTCACTTCACTACTTTCACTGCTTGTTACATCCCTCCCCCCTTATATGTCCCTCAGGCAGAGGGGAAGAGGGACGGGGGTTATTAGACATGGGGGGGGGGTATTTGTTATTGGACACAGCTGAGTCAGCTACAGACTATCAATACGGGCTTTGCACTTCTCTAGACGACTGTGATTTACTTAGACTGGACAGTGAAGGTTTGGAGGAGATAGAGACGGTATCCTATTTATCCTGTTGGGATTCGGGCATTGGGATCCAGAACGCTGGGATCCCGACAGCCGGTATATTAACTGCATCCCAGTTTAGAGTGCCTTGCTAAATATCCCCACCCAGTTGTTACACTATTATTATTATTATATATCACCGTGATCCTGAAACCAGTGATGGATTCTACTCTTAAATTATAAATGCATCCCACTGTTCTCTGCAGAAGGAGTCAGGTTTGGCTCCTCCCCCCGCTGCCCATTGCTGCCAGTCACGGCTTTCTGACCACACAATGATGCAATCGCACCACCACGCCTTCCCGCTGCTGTCTTCTCAACTTTCCTTTCCATAAAATGAAAGTCGGCTTGTACAGTACGTTGTAAAGACAACAGCCCTGCTAAACTGTGCAATTCATTGTCTCATATATAAAGGTCAAGTGTTTTTTTTTTTTTCCAACATAGGTAGGGTAAAACACAAGAAGGGCAATAAATTAGCAGAGGCATCCCCTGTCATCATTTCAAATTATACTAGTCACTAAACCTTGACAGATCAAATGCACTTTGGATGCCTCCCTGTCTCCCGAATGCATAGAATGTATACTGTAAGTGAAATATATCTTGCTTACTACGATGGCCTTTTCATTACAGGTATGGAGATTTTCCCAGCAAGAATTCCATGTTCTCTAATGCCCCCTATTTACAACCAGCAATGGCCTTGTTGCTTAGATGGACAGACAAACTATGGTTTGATTGATGCAAAACTATTTCCTTTTACTGATTTATTAGTTCTCATTACTCAAACATTTCTTACAGTCGCTGTATGGGGAAATACATTTGGGGAGACAGCATTTCTGACATATTTACCAACAAAACATTTTGTAGCCTCTTTTGTTTCATTTCATCTTCCCAAAGTTTATGCAGTTTGAAGGGCTGTAAGTTGTAGCTCATCTAATAAGGGGTTCATTTCAAACTGATATAGGCCTAGACTCCCTATCAATAACCCGGAGGAGAAATGAAAGTTGGGCTTTTTCGAATACATTTATCAATTGATATGTAGAGTTGATAGAAGAATTATTCCTGATTCATCATGACATCCATGAATGATAGGGGTGGAATTATTAAGGTGAAAAAGGAGAGAGAAGCATAGAAAGGGAAGTGTGATGATGAGTAAGGGGCACGTCTACTGTGTGGCATAATGTGTATAAGGGGTACTACTGTGTGGCATAATGTGTATAAGGGGCACTACTGTGTGGCATAATGTGTATAAGGGGCACTACTGTGTGGCATAATGTGTATAAGGGGTACTACTGTGTGGCATAAGGTGTATAAGGGATACTACTGTGTGGCGTAATGTGTATAAGGGGTACTACTGTGTGGAATAAGGTGTATAAGGAGTACTACTGCGTGGCGTAATGTGTATTAGGGGTACTACTGTGTGGTGTAACATGTATAAGGAGTACTACTGTGTGGCATAATGTGTATAAGGGGTACTACTGTGTGGCGTAATGTGTATAAGGGTTACTACTGTGTGGAGAAACATTTATAAGGAGTACTACTGTGTGGCGTAATGTGTATAAGGGGTACTACTGAGTGGTGTAACATGTATAAGGAGTACTACTGTGTGATGTAATTTGTACAAGGGGTACTACTGTGTGGAGTAACATGTATAAGGAGTACTACTGTGTGGCATAATGTGTATAAGGGGTACTACTGTGTGGAGAAACGTATAAGGAGTACTACTGTTTGGCGTAATGTGTATAAGGGGTACTACTGTGTAGTGTAACATGTATAAGGAGTACTACTGTGTGGTGTAATGTGTACAAGGGGTACTACTGTGTGGAGTAACATGTATAAGGAGTACTGCTGTATGGCGTAATGTGTATCTCCCTCAGGTACTGTGTGACATAATGTGTATAAGGGGTACTACTGTGTGGCGTAACATGTATTAGGGGCAATATTATGTGACACAGTGTGAATAAGGGACACTACTGTGTTGCGTAATGTGTTCAAGGTGTAATACTGTGTAGTGTAATGTGAATAAGGGCACTACTCTGGGTGTAATGTGAATAAGGAACACTACTATGCAGTGTAATGTGAGTAAAGATCACTACTGTGCGGCTTAATTGAATTGGGGGTACTAGTGTGTGGCCACACCCCTTCCTCATAAGCCACGCCCCTTCACGCTCTGTCCCTATTTAAAATAGGAGGGGGTGCACTTTCTGGCACAGGGACCAAAATCTCTAATTACGGCCCTGGATGAGCGATGGGTGTTAGTGGATGCTTGTTGTTTGGGGGGACTTTTCTTTTTTTCAACATTTTTCGGGGGGATATCCCGCAAATATTTATTTTATAAATATGCCAAATACTGTAACACTGATAAGACTGTAAAATATTATCTGAAAGCCTTTCTGTTCCACTATACATACTTTTAATGTATTTGAGGGGATGTGTTGTAAAGACACATTAATATGCAGTTATATGTAGTTAGAACCGGGTTCCACTTCCATCCCCTGCCAGCAGCTTGGTTGCAATAACCCATATTCCAGACCCTTCAGATGAAAGCCTCCGACACTTTGAAGCTCAGCAGGAGCCACACCATCACCTTACACTTCTGAATAACTATTCCACCCCTAAGGTTTCCCTACACAAAACTTTTGCTCAGCACATTCCTTATCTGCTATCAGGGGACTGTTTACTGCAGCTAAAACTCTTAAGCGCCTTGTCTGGGAGACTGATGGGGGTAATTAAGGCCTTGTTTTGCGGCTCTCGTTCTCCTCTGCTGGACGCGTAAAGGGGGATGCTGTCGCCAGCACTAGACTCTCAGAAGGGCTCGTTCAGCAGTTTCACTGCTAGTTATTAGATATTTTTGCTTCGTTTTATGTGTCACCTTTGGCTTGATTCAGGTTAGTGAGCTGTCTGTGCCTCTCCCAGGAGCGGCGTACCGGGATCATCCTACTGGAAAATAACACGTCCATTGGGGTAGTGCTAGGAGCAGGGCCCTCTGATAACAGAGTCCCCACAACCCTCACACACATCAGCACTACATTAAAAATAGCATTCTTTCCTACATACACCTGATTATTCAACACTGCACTTACTAATGGGCACGCAGCTCGCACCAGTCCTCCTGCTACAGGGTATATGAAAACAGCAGGTTATTTAAATAATGTATCTTGTAATTTACAGGATACAGAACCAGCGTTTAAATTAGCCTCAGGTCCTACTAAATTTGTCATATAATACCTCTTGCATTTTAAGATTATCAGTTAAACTATTTTATTGGAATGTGGGCGCTGACTTGTGGATCTCTAGCCTTGTTGCTCATTACCATTCTACTATGTAGCAGTGTATATATGTTTTGATACTATTTGGATCAGATACTTTATAATACTGGAAATATGATTACTGGAGATAATTCCATAGTCAAAGCCAACTTTGGGTAATACTACAAATTACAGATAACTTTTTGCCTGTAATGATGACACAGTAAACGGGGTTTCTGCCCTGTGCCAACGAACATCAGTTGAGTCTCCCTACAGTACCCTGTCATGTAATGATCACTACATCCACTTAGTGCTAGTCTGGGTCGGTTCTGCACCTTGTGGCGCCCAGTGCGAAAGTTTCCACTGGCGACACCCCCCCCCCCCCCCCGCGGCGGCAAAGCAGTTAGTGCGCACCAGTGGCGCGTGTCAAAAAGTAAGGGCGTGGCTTCATAGGGGAGGGGCATGGCCACAGTTATGCCCCCAGATTTGCCCCAAGTAGTTGTACCCCCAGTATTTTGCCCCAGTAGATTTTTTGACCCAAGTAGATTTGCCCCCTGTAGCTATGCCCCCAGTATAGCTATGCCCCCAGTAGTAGGTCAGTAATGACCTCTAGTGTTTGTCACTGGAGCCGGCTGCAGTGGACGCCCACACAGCCCATGGCGTCTGCTGCAGCCGGGGAGCAGGGTGCGGGTAGACGGCGGTGCCTGCGGGGTGACTGCGGCCGCAGCGCCCCGGGTGCAGGCACTGCTTGCCCGCACCAAGAACCGCTCCTGGTGCTAGTAGGCAGGGGGAAGGACCTGTATGCATTCAGGCAGCTAGGATGTAAGTGTGCATTGAATTTGGAAGCTTACTGCATTGGCCGCATTTTCCGTCCAATCACACGCTGCCTTCAGTACACACCTCCTATCTGATGTAGTTTGCATCCCCTGCAACTCTTTAGTGCCAAAATCTTGCACCGTCTCTCCCTCTGGGTGGAGCGGAGGTTGCTATGAAGGCTAGAGGTTTAAAATGCAATTACCTTGCACAATTCTCGCTGCATCCTCTGCTGGCTTTGACACATTACACAGTACCCACAGCTCATGATAAATGCAGTTTGATACACGGCAGTATCCAAAATTCATGAGAACCTTTAGTTGCTCTGGATCCAAAATGACCTTGCACCAGACAGTGCTGTGTTAAATGGAGTGATTTACTTATGCATTGGAAAGTTATCCCAAGGCTGCCACTTGTACAGGCAGTTATCTGTAATGGGAAAAGCTATATACATATATAGAGCCAGCCACTGATTTAACCATGTAATTGCTAGAGAGTTGCAGAATGTTGCACAGCATAGTAGACTAACGAACCCTGTACACGTTCAGACAAGGGGTGGGGGGGGGGTCGTTAATGATGCACGGGAGCGCCCATCTTTGACGTTAACAGCATTTAGTGTACACACTAGACGAGATTGTGAAAGATCTCGCTCAGAATGGCCCGTCTGAGTGATATCTTTTACTTTCTCGTCTAGTGTGTATGGGCCTTTACCCTAACCATAAAATCGGCTGTTGACCTCCTGCCAGACAATGCCGACATTCTGGTGTCGACACGCTGAATGACGATATTCTGAAATATACCATGCCAGAGGAAGATCTTGCGTGGGTGACATCTTGTTAATGTTTTTGTGTGGGTTTCGTCACTTTGTGTCTTTTTCGGAGGGTGAGTGTGGCACCTATGTTCAACAGGAGAAGGTGCCTTCAAAATATGGTTTTGTAGATGATTTGAAAGCATGTCTCAGTGCCTTTTATATCAGGATTCATCTTTTGTCACTTATGCATCAATGTCATGATACAAGCACATAATATAATCCTTAAGCAGATAAGTTCCATAGGATTCCACAAGTACTTTGCCCGTCAGTCACATTGCGGCGGTGAAGTACGCAGCAAGTTGGTGATGACCTGGCTTCCAGTACAAACTCCCCGTATTCTCCTGTGCTAATAGAGTGTCAGCAGTAGGAGTCAGTAAATGGGACACTGCATTTTGCTCAATTTACTCATGACCTGGGAGATCACTGATAAGCCGGCATCTTTAGCGTCTAGAGGGGGTGTGGTATAGAATATCTACAGTCATTAGACAGTCAACAGGTTGTCCTCATATGGTCAACAGGGTCAAAAGGTCAATAGGGAAATGGTCGACACAAAAAAAGTCAACACAAGTTTTTATGTTTTTGTGTGTCATCTTCTATGTTTCATCATATGTGACCACAATTAGTGCAAACGTATACCCTCGCGGGCTCGCCTCACATGTTACAGGCAGGTTTACTATTCCCAATCGTAGTCCACGTAGACTATGAAAAATATGTGGGAAAAAACCCAAAGAAACTTATGTTGAACATATGTGTGTCGACCGCTGTCATGTCGACCTTTCTAACATGTTGACCTCTTGTACCTGTTGACCTTAAGCACTGTCTACCTTTAACCTGTTGACCTTCTGACCCTGTTGACCTAATGCATGTCGACCAATTGACTGTCTATCTAGACACTGCCGACCTATAATCCAGATGCCGTCTAGGGGTAAGCAGAGAGATTACAGCATCCTGGGTTCTGAGCACTGATTCACATGCATTAGGACAGGTACTACAGGTGTTGTGTGATAGATAGATAGATAGATAGATAGATAGATAGATAGATAGATAGATAGATAGATAGATAGATAGATTGCATTGTATATTATATTTATGAAAACTATTGAAAATGCTGTCACTGTCACCGACCTCTGCTAGATATGTGGGTGCACCCTGGCCCATGAGCTAAACATGAACTCGCCTACACTATATGTCCTATTCTCTCTGAGACTGGGAAGCTAATAAGTAATTAATGACCCAGATGAAATATTGAGAAAGGTGCATGAAAAATGCAAAGGAAAGAAAGTGATTAAAGCAACAGGGAGTGGGGAGTAGGGGGGCATAGACAGAGGAGAAGTGATTATCATCATGTAAGACATGAGGCATCCAGGCTGATATGGCTAGCGGCCCGTGATATGCGGCGTGGATAACCCGGGGGTAAATTTATGAAACAGTGATAAGTGCGGAGAAGTGAGCCAGTGGAGAAGTTGCCCATGGCAACCAATCAGCTGCTCTGTACAATTGTATAGTATGCAAATTATAAATGTTACTTCAATGCTGATTGGTTGCCATGGGCAACTTCTCCACTGGCTCACCTCTCCACCGTTATCACTGCTTCATACATTCACCCACCTGTGTACTATGGATATAGGGACTCATACTGAGTTGCATCCAAAAAATAAGCTCTGAAAGTCACACACACACACACACACACACACACACACACACACACACACACACACACACACACACACACACACACACACACACACACACACACACACACCTCTCTGCACATTTTAAATCTGCCCCATTGCCCCCACCTGCAGTGCAACGTGGTTTTGTCAAGGTGAAAATGTGCCCCTTTCTTTTGCTTTTCTTCCAAGTCTGAAACACAAGGCTGAATGGGCCTGTGGCTGAAAATGATCAAGTGCCTGTTATGAGAAGCAGAAGAGCTGTGATCAGTACTGTGTGGGTGTGGCCAGTGCCATGTAAGTGTGACCAGTGCTGTGTGGGTGTGGCCAGTGCCATGTAGGTGTGATCAGTGCTGTGTGGGTGTGACCAGTGCTGTGTGGGTGTGGCCAGTGCCATGTAGGTGTGATCAGTGCTGTGTGGGTGTGGCCAGTGCCATGTAAGTGTGACCAGTGCTGTGTGGGTGTGGCCAGTGCCATGTAGGTGTGATCAGTGCTGTGTGGGTGTGGCCAGTGCCATGTAGGCGTGACCAGTGCCGTGTGGGTGTGGCCGGTGCCATGGAGGCCTGTACACCCCCCCCCCCCCCGATAGTATCCGCCCCAGTGTGTTCCTAATGATATACAGTAAAAGTTGAAAAGTTCCATCACTTTGTTAGGCAAAATAAGATTTTAATACTTATGCGTTGTGGGCAACCATGTGTACAGCTGGCCATTCTCATGGGAATGGGCCTATTTTCTTAGGGGGTTCAGTATGATTTCCCGATGGACGGGATGACAGCGGTCAGAATACCAACAGCGGCATCCCGTCCATCAGAATCCTGACAGCCCCCTCTAAAGTTCCATAACCCTCCTCTGCCCCCTACCCTAACCCTTCCTCGCGGGTGCCTAAACCTAACCCTCCCCAGTGGTGCCTGACCCTAACCCTCCCTTCCCTGCTGCCTAACCCTAACCCTCCCGGGTGGTGCCTAACCCTAACCCTCCCTTCCCCACTGCCTAAACCTAACCCTCCCTACTTGATGTCTAACCCTAACCCTCCCTTCTAAGTGCCTAAACCTAACCCTCCCTTCCCCGCTGCCTAAACCTTACCCTGCCTGCTTGATGCCTAACCCTAACCTCCCTTTTAAGTGCCTAAAACTAACCCTCCCTCCACGGTCTCTAACCTCCCCTTCTAAGTGCGTAAACCTAACCCTCCCTCCACGGTCTCTAACCCTAACCTTCCCAGCCCTGCACCCTAACCCTCTTCTCCTGCCTAAACCTAACCCTCCCTGCTTGATGCCTAACCCTAACCTCTCTTCTAAGTGCCTAAACCTAACCCTCCCTCCCCGGTCTCTAACCCTAACCTCCCCTTCTACGTGCCTAAACCTAACCCTCCCTCCCCGGTCTATAACCCTAACCCTCCCTTCCCCGCTGCCTAAACCTAACCCTCCCTGTTTGATGCCTAACCCTAACCTCCCTTCTAAGTGCCTAAACCTAACCCTCCCTCCCGGTCTCTAACCCTAACCTCCCCTTCTAAGTGCCTAAACCTAACCCTCCCTCCCCGGTCTCTAAACCTAACCCTCCCATCCCCGCTGCCTAAACCTAACCCTCCCTGCTTGATGCCTAACCCTAACCTCCCTTCTAAGTGCCTAAACCCTAACCTTCCCGGCCCTGCACCCTAACCCCTCTTCTCCTGCCTAAACCTAACCCTCCCCCTGCGGCAGGGCGCCAGTGCATCCAGCTGTTAGGATTTTCAGGATGCCGGCTGTCGGTATTGTAACGCTGGTATCCCGTACGGCTCGGAATCTAGATACCGGGATTTCGTCCTCCTTCGGAATCCCGACGTTTTTATGTCGACCGCCGGGATCTCATCCGTCGAGAAGCCATCTGCTTCCCCTCTTAGGGCTATCCTTTTCCTGCTTTATAGCTAGTATGCATTAAAAAAAAAAACATTCACTTACTGTACAAAGGCATTTTTTTATATAGTCCAAATGCATGTTTTTCTTATTGCATATTTTATATTTTTATACTGCGGAGGTAGTTATTTTACATGATGTTTACTGCTTAAAGCTATGTTACAGCTTGTTGTTTTTTTTTTTAAGATAGATTTGGGAAGCGATCTGATCAGTTTAGCATAAAATCCATATATGTTTACATTTTGAGGTAAAGGTGGATGAAGCAATGAAAAAAAAAAAAAATTTAAGCTATAAGTACTGTATTCTTCCATGCAATTTCTCATTCAAATGAATGTATTATACTGTATTTACCTCTGTATAGCTGATTATAGCTGCCATGAATAATGCATACTGTACCATCAGGAATTATTACACAGTTCATATCTGCTTTCACAACTTATTTTCTGATTGCCATGCGGGGTATCTAATAAGCCACAATAACGCGCTTCGTGATCGCGGCAAAATTTATCGCAGCTATCTCCCGAAAAATCAGCTTATCGCACCCTATGTACTCCCATTTTTTGCACCTGTCCTATTCCAAAATGGCAAAAATGGGATTTGCCCGAAAAGTCTAGCCAGCAAAAGCAGAGATTAGTATAGGAGAAAATGGGGAAATTTGCCTGTACCCCCAAAAATTCAAACTACAGTATTATAGGAAAGCATTATAGAAGTCTATTAGTGGCTATAATAAAACGATTTGGTGTTATTAAATTTGGTCAAATGGCTGTACGTGCCTTTTTAAAATGTGAAAAAATGATAGAAAACATTTATTCTTTCAGCAAAATAAGTGCTCTCATTAAATTTGGGGTACATAAAAATGCGTATAAGTATATATTTGGGGAATTTTAGGGGAATTTGAAAACAAAATGGAAACGGACCGACTACTCCCATCTGCAAGCCTAAAAACAGTTGTCTCACTCATTAAGCACCCCAGTATACCTGTCCCATAACTTGTACCCCAATTTCCGTCACTTTGAATTTTTTGACCCCCAAAATGAGATCATTATTGGCCAATTAAAAATAATTAAAAACTTCAAAGTGCCTAATTAGTAGAGATTTGCGAGTTCTGAATTTCACAGTTCTTAATGCAAAAATGAACGCAAGTTCGGATTTATCAAATTATTTTCTTATCGGCTATCCAAAACATGTGACATCTGAGAGCCAATAAGATGCCGTTTTATGATCCGGGTAAATCCAAACCCGCACATCTCTACTAATTAGCCATTCATGGGAGTGTCCCAAGGGTTCTGAACCAAATTCTTATATTTTTACCTTAAAATAGGGATTTTGCACTCCTTATCCCCGTTCAGAGATGGTGAAGAGAAATTTGCGATAAACCCTCTAGAGACTTATCGCTGTTAACCTTTTACAACCTCATAACCTTTTCACAGCTAATTGGATACCGAGTTATCGCAAATGTGATAATTTATTGTGAAACCTTGTTATTGCAGCTAATTGGATACCCCCCATAGTCTACAATGTGTACCAACTAAACTCATGTTTATACAATTAGTGTTGACGTGACATTTGTTTTCCTTGCAAAGGTTATTTGCAGATAAATAAATAAATAGATAGATAAATAAATAAATAGTTATACACACACAAAAAAGATTCAGGTCCGAATTGTTCCAATTTCACACACCTTGAATAGAATAAAGTGGGGGTAGTTAGTCAGAAAGTGGGTGTGGTTGAGCGACATTGGTCAGGGTATGTGTGGCTTAGGGTGTGGTTTGTGCAGTACAGGAGAGGGAGGTACTTATGTGTTTTCCAGATTTTGCCTGGATAAATATTGGGAGCTAGAGTATGCATCAATATAACAGCTATGACCATAGTTACATATTATTGATGACACAGTATTATATGACTGCTCTTATATAAAGGATCTCTCAATAGCCAGGTGCACATCTCTGATTTGAGAAGGCTATAAAATCCAGTAGCATTGGCGTTTCTATAATGGGTGCGGTGCACACGGGCTCCTGGGTCCAGGGGGGCCCACACTGCACCCATAGAATATACTTATCCCTCCGGAGTCCCGCGATGGTGGCCCTGCTGTGCGGTCACAGATCACTCGGAAAATGGCCGCCACAGCCATTTCTGAGTGATTTGCGCATGCACACTGGTGGTGTCCCCAGGAACAAGGCGCGGGCACCATGTTACCGGAGACCTGCGCATGCGCAGTAGACTCTCACATTTCGCCAGAGTCTACTGCTGCCATAGAGGAGAGGGCCCACGACGGAGGCTGCAGGTCCCCTCCTCTCTTAAAACGCTCCTGTCCACTAGGCATGTTCATCCCAATTTGCAGGAGGTTGGGTGGCATGACTGTGACTGGGTGCCTCATGTGCCTCCGTAGCTCAGTATGCGGCAGTGTAAGGGTACTTTAGAAACAAGGGAGGGTGGATAGAACCCATACTTACCTACTTTTGAGTTCTCCTTTCCAGGAGAAGCCTGATGAGGAGACGCTGCAGGGAACTTCAGGGGGCTGGACCGAGCGTTGACATCATCAAGTTCCGCCCCAACCTTGGGAAAGCACTGCGATTTGCCAGTCCATGGGAAGGGGGTGAGGCTAAAATGATGTGATGTGCTTCATTTTAGCCCCTCACGAATGCAAAAATGATCTCTCCATCCTGCCTGCTTCACTAGGGAGCGGGCAGGATGCGGGAGATCCGCCTGCTTTTCCAGGGGTGTAGACAAGAATGAAGTAGCCTAGTGCCCCTGTGTGCCGATACCTAATATTGGGAGAGGTTTGTATGATCATGGTGACACTTATAGAAATATCTGTTCTACATCACATTGCAATACTTTTTTATATATATGTTTTTCTATTTACAGTATTTAAAGTTTTTGGCCCATAATAAAAATGAGGGAGAAAAAGTGTTGGCTCCGGTTTCTTGATTGTGCGCGCCATATAAAATATTTTCTAGATTCAGTAGTTTGGTACTCAAAATGCATTTGATACCAAATTCTGACTCACCAATGTCAAACTGCTACACATATTAGGCCATATAGTAAATAAGTGTCATAGTTTATCCGGGAATCCTGCGTGCCAGATACAGGTGTAGCTCGTTCTGTGAGGGTGTAAGCAGGATAGAACATTGGGACTTTTTCTGACTCCCTCTGTGTAGCAGTAGCCGTGCCATGCCGTGTGTGTGCCCCCTCTCTCGCTATCTGATCTCAGTGGTGGTGGTGGGTGGAGGTCGGGGGGGGGGAAGGGGTGATACTGATCCTAAGCAGCTGTTTGCTCAATCCTTCCTCCTTCTTAGCGTGTGGATGAGTAACATGAGATCACGTAGGGCAGCGCGTACTGATAACCTCGTGTCCCACATGGTAATATTACAAGATTGAGTTAACACATTTTTGTTTTGTTTTGTTTTGCTATTTAAATATATTGCCAATCAAATATTAATTTACCAGAATTCCATCTTGTGTTTTAACGACTTAGAGGGACGTAAACTTTACAGCAAGATGTTCGTCTCATTTCACATTTGACATTTTGCACGTTTCACCAACAGAATTTGACTTTAAGTGTTCTCAGTCCCCAAACAAACCAGACTGCACATAGGGCCTGATTCAGATTTGTAAGCAAGTCCGATGGTTTACGTACAGATCTGATATTTGGGGAACTGTGCCGACCGGGGACGGCGACCAGGACCGTTCTACAAAATGGGGGGATGCTGCCCACGTTTCGTAAGTCTGCTTCATCAGGTGCAGACTTCATGGACCCGGCGGAGGGGTTCTGATGGCCAGACTGGCTGAGGGCTGGGACCATCGAGATTTTGATTCTGGCTGGAGGTGTCTCTATTTCCTACAGATGCCTCCTGCAGCATCTGAATGCTAGTTGTACGGTATTGTGCAGCCGTTTCCTTGCGGTTGTGCAATGCCAGCCATATCACAATCAGGCCCATAATACATTGACTACCGCCACCCCAGATCTATTATTATAGTCTGTATAGGCTATAAATTCCACACATAATGTAAAATGACATTCGGTGGACTGGCGAACAAAGCTAGAACGTTAGGACAGTATCACCATTCGCACCTCTGCAAAAGTCAATTTGTGTAAAATGTCGCCACAAAGTCGTCCATTTCTGAATAGATGATACCAGGTTGCTCACTAATAACAACATAGGTCAGAGGGCTGAATATTCATGCCGAGCCCAGTTTATCTGAAAGAGCATCTGCGGAGAGTAGAAATTGTGACATTTTAAGGATGATGACTAGACCCCATAATCTCCTTAGTATACCCTAGTCATGTTGGCATGATGGGACTACGAGGATCTGGTCATGATTATACAGAATTCAGCATTGCAGAGCGGGGGCGGAGCCCCCCTGAGGACTGCACTGTTCACCTTAAAGTATACTGTATTAGTAATGTGACATCAAGGGGAGGAATTCAATTAGCAGCAGAAGTTTATCACGGGTGAAAGCTGGCCCTTTTACTCATCCAATAAATTACCCTGTTAATGCGTGGTAATAACCCATAGAATCCGGGATAAGTTAGTGGACTTACCAGTGGCGTTTTAAGAGAGGAGGGGGCCCATGTGCAGCCTTCTGCATCAGGGGCCCCCTCCTCTCTGACCGAGGCACCAGGTTTTAATACTTACCTCTCCGGAGTCCCCCGGCGGTGCCATCCTTCTCCGCAGTGGCAATAGAGACATAGTCGCAGTACCTGCAAACAGGATATTTAACACGGATTTCTTTTTGATCCTGCTCGGGCTTGAAAATAAATCTTTGTTAACTGATTGAATAGCCCCGCTGCTTCAATTAGCCCGTGGTAAATTACCACGAATAATTGAATTCCCCCTAAATCTACTATGCTATGTAATATGTAGACATTATCTGTGCGCTCAGTGACATCTGCCTACCCATGTGCATGTGTAGGTGTTTCTGTAAGATAGGTGTTACTATGCATGATGAAAGCTGCTAATCTTGGACATACTGTTCTTGCCTACTCTCCTGGATCCTGCGGGGGACTCACTATTTTTCGGATAGTACCCCGAACCCCTGGAATAGTAGGCACCCCTCCCGTATCCTGCCCACTTCCTGAAGTTGGCAGAATGGGGAGAACAATAACAGGAATCCGTGGTCTAGGCGGAGGGGGTGGGGCCTAGTGACATGATTCTATGTTAATTGCATCATTTAGACCCGCCCCTATTTAAATATGCACGATTCAAGCACAAAGCAATAAGCGTATCCTCTGGATTTAGGTGTCTAGTATAACTAGTATAGTGGTAACCAGGGTGTTTGGGGGAGTTTTATGTTTAAGAAAGTATTTATTTTCACAGTATCTGTGGGTAGGTGAACTACAAGTGCCAGCACACCCAAACAGTTTACGGCTGCCAGCACTTGTCAACACCAGTATTGCATTAGCACACAAAAATAAAAAGCAAAAAATATGTTTTGTTTTTTTACAAAGCTGTTACCTTAATAACCCTAGAGAGCTTTGAGCATGGGGCTGCTTTCTTTAAGGTAGGGGGTCATGCATTTTTCTGGGGAATTCACCCCTAAGCTGAACAGGTAATTATGACTTGCATGTATAGATTTAGGAGTCAGGCCACCCCTAGGCATAACATTATTGGCCACCCCCCGGCCTCCGTCACAACTGCCCGCAGCCTCCACTGTCATGGGCAATTAAGCATTGTGCAGTGACAGGCGGCTATGCTAAGACATCATGACAGCGTTGCTGCCGGCTAAGGCTCCGTCCCTTTCATGGCACCCGGGTCCAGATTGTTCCAAAGCTGAAGCTTACTGGCAGATAGCGATTATGTGGGTAGTCCCAACCTCTCCCGCACCTCCTGTACGTAAATCACCTATTACGACCTCCCCCCCTCGCTGGTGCTACATAAAGGTATCAGTGGCTCTGATGCTGAGTGGGTGGAGCATTTTGTTGCGCAGCCCCCAGCAGGTGGCGCCCTAGGCCTAGACACGTGCCTAGTGGTAAATCCGACACTGATGACATGAGGTAGCTACGGCGCGAGTTTCTCTATTATGGTGTCACCATCCCAGTCTATTATAGTGCTGGTAACGTATTTTTTAAGGGGCTTTCTCATGCTCTCCGTCCCCCGAGTTTGCCTCTACCAGTCCTGGTTATTATCGATGAAGCTCAAAACACTTTTATTTATTTTTACACTAGTAGGGGTAGATTTACTAAGATGGGAGTTCTATTTGGATGTTGCCCATAGCAACCAATCAGATTCTACTTCTCATTTATCTAGCACCTTCTAGAATATAATACCTGGAATCTAAATTGGTTGCTATGGGCAACATCCCATCTTAAAAAGAACTCCAATCTTAGTAAATTTACCCCGTAAGGTCCGTGCTCATCATCATCGTCATCAGTCCGTAATTGCACCTGCCCTTCTGGGGTCACAACAGATAGAGGCTCATTAAAAAAAATTTACCACTTTATTATAATGATTAATGTCATCTACTGTACTGTATATGGGATTATATACTAACCTACTGTAAATGATAGAGCTTCCGGAACATACAGTATAAAGGTGTAATAGCCAAATAATTTACAGCAGCGGAGACGTCATTATATTTAATACCCAATGACTATACAAGCGATGTCATCAGAACCTGATTATAAGTTATTACATTGTTACATATATTTATTCATACTGTAAACTAGCATCACTTGTGTTTTATGTGGAATATGATCATTTTAATTCCATTGTTTAATGTATAGTAAAGCTTGTGCCTGCGATCATTGGGCCTAATTCAGACCTGATCGCAAAAGCAAAAACTTTCTCTAATGGGCAAAACAATGGCCCTCATTCCGAGTTGTTCGCTCGCTAGCTGCTTTAAGCAGCATTGCACACGCTAAGCCGCCGCCCTCTGGGAGTGTATCTTAGCTTAGCAGAATTGCGAACGAACGATTAGCAGAATTGCGAATAGAAAATTCTTAGCAGTTTCTGAGTAGCTCGAGAATTACTCTGCCACTGCGATCAGTTCTGTCAGTTTCGTTCCTGGTTTGACGTCACAAACACGCCCTGCGTTCAGCCAGACACTCTCCCGTTACCCCAGCCACTCCCGCGTTTTTCCCTGACACGCCTGCGTTTTTCCGCACACTCCCAGAAAACGGTCAATTTCCGCCCAGAAACACCCACTTCCTGTCAATCACACTCCGATCACCAGAACGATGAAAAAACTTTGTTACGCCGTGAGTAAAATACCTAACTTTTGTGTAAAATAACTAAGCACATGCGCTCTGCGAACCTTGCGCATGCGCAGTAAGCGACTAATCGCAGTATAGTGAAAATCGGCAACGAGCGAATAACTCGGAATGACCCCCAATGTGCACTGCAGGGGGGGCAGATGTAACATGTGCAGAGAGAGTTAGATTTGGGTGGGTTATTTTGTTTCTGTGCAGGGTAAATACTGGCTGCTTTATTTTTACACTGCAATTTAGATTTCAGTTTGAACACACCCCACCCAAATCTTACTCTCTCTGCACATGTTACATCAGGCCCCCCCCCCCCCCCCCCCCTCGCAGTGCATATGGTTTTTCCCATTGGAGAACAATTTTGCTGCTGCGATTAGGTCTGAATTAGGCCCATTGTTAGGGAAACAGAGCCAGTGACAACAGGCAGAGTAGATCGGGCTTGTAACGGCAACCAGCAATGATTCCAGAAGAGAGCTCTGTGACCCAGCCTGTAATGATGTACTTGTCCCAGAAAGGAATTAGGATGCTGCTCCTGCTAGTCATGTTATTCAGTGTTCCCTGATGCAGTGTTTCCTGGAGATTAGTAAAATATCTTTCGTGTAATATTTTGTTCTTTCATTTTTATTTAATTATAGATGTTTTGTGTCATGGAATTTATCAGCTGCAGGATGCCAGACTGCATTGTTCCATTATAGACAGTAAGAATGTCACTTAGCATTACGCCGAAGCAGACATCGTTCTGCATGTTCCGCTTTGTGAGAATTTTAGTCCATTTTATTTCATATTGGCCCAAAAAGAACCAGTGTACCTGGATATGCAGTCATTGGTGGTCATTCCGAGTTGTTCGCTGGCTGTTTTCGTTCGCAGCGCAGCGTTTAGGCAAAAAAATCGGCACTTCTGCGCATGCGGCGCAATGCGCATGCGCGGCATACTTTCACAACAGCCAAAGTAGTTTCACACAAGGTCTAGCGAAGCTTTTCAGTCACACTGCTGTCCGCAGAGTGATTGACATGAAGTGGGCGTTTCTGGGTGGTAACTGAACGTTTTCAGGGAGTGTGCTGAAAAACGCAGGCGTGTCAGATACAAACGCAGGCGTGCCTGGGGAAACGCAGTCGTTGCTGGCCGAACGCAGGGTGTGTTTGTGACGTCAAAACAGGAACTAAATAGTATGAAGTGATCGCAAGCTAGGAGTAGGTCTGCAGCTACTCAGAAACTGCTCCAAATTAATTTTGCAGCCGCTCTGTGATCCTTTCGTTCGCACTTCTGCTAAGCTAAGATACACTCCCAGAGGGCGGCGGCATAGCGTTTGCACGGCTGCTAAAAGCAGCTAGCGAGCGAACAACTCGGAATGAGGGCCATTGTGTGGCCATTCAGATAGTCAACATCACGGTCGTAATGTCGACAGTGAACATGTTGACATTCACAGTGTCCGATAGATGTGTGTTAAAACGAGGGGATCAGGAGCGTAGCCAGAACTTTGTAAGCCCGTAACAACATTTTGAAGAGGCTCCTGTCCCAGTGCTTTTATAGAAACACCTCTCTGCAGCATGTGTTCATCTTTTTGCCCCATACTAGTGTTGTAGTTCATTTTCTGCGCCACAGTAGTGCCTTAGCTAATGTTATGCCCCATAGAAGTGACCTAGTTTATTTTATAGACCACAACAGATCCCTAGTTCACGTTACGTCACATTGTAGGGCTGCCAGTACACATTATCCCCAATTCACAGTATGACATGCAGTGCCCCCAGTTCATATAATGTCACACAATATTGCCTCCACTTCATATTGTGCCACATTACAGTGCCCCAGTTCATATTATGTAACATTATAATGCCCCCCAACTCATTTTATACCACACTACAATGAGCAGGTCCCGGGGCATAACTTGATAAATTGCAGGCCCCAAGGCAAAAGTTTGTAAGGCTCCCTGTGTATCTACTAATGGTAAAAAAAAAGGTATATAGCACATGTAACTGTGACAGGGAAGGTGGCCCCTCTCAGCTCTGGCCTCATAGCAGCTGTACTCCCTGCACCTATGGTAGCTATACCCCTGTATATAACACATGTACTGTAACTGTGACAGGGAAGATGGTCCCTCTCAGCTCTGGGCCCCCTAGCAGCTGCATTCCCTGCACCTATGGTGGCTACACCCTTGTATATAACACATGTAACTGTGACAGGGAAGGTGGCCCCTCTCAGCTCTGGGCCCCATAGCAGCTGCATTCCCAGCATCTATAGTAGCTACACCCTTGTATATAACACATGTAACTGTGACAGGTAAGGTGGCCCCTCTCAGCTCTGGGCCCCATAGCAGCTGCACTGCCTGAACCTATGGTAGCTACACCCTTGTATATAACACATGTAACTGTGACAGGGAAGGTGGCCCCTCTCAGCTCTGGGCCCCATAGCAGCTGCACTCCCTGTACCTATGGTAGCTACACCCTTGTATATAACACATGTAACTGTGACAGGGAAGGTGGCCCCTCTCAGCTCTGGGCCCCATAGCAGCTGCACTCCCTGCACCTATGGTGGCTACACCCTGTATATAACACATGTAACTGTGACAGGGAAGGTGGCCCCTCTCAGCTCTGAGCCCCATAGCAGCTACACTCCCTGCACCTATGGTAGTTACACCCTGTATATAACACATGTATCTGTGACAAGTAAGGTGGCCCCTCTCAGCTCTGGGCCCCATAGCAGCTGCACTCCCTGCACCTATGGTGGCTACACCCTTGTATATAACACATGTAACTGTGACAGGTAAGGTGGCCCCTCTCAGCTCTGGGCCCCATAGCAGCTGCACTGCCTGAACCTATGGTAGCTACACCCTTGTATATAACACATGTAACTGTGACAGGGAAGGTGGCCCCTCTCAGCTCTGGGCCCCATAGCAGCTGCACTCCCTGTACCTATGGTAGCTACACCCTTGTATATAACACATGTAACTGTGACAGGGAAGGTGGCCCCTCTCAGCTCTGGGCCCCATAGCAGCTGGACTCCCTGCACCTATGGTGGCTACACCCTGTATATAACACATGTAACTGTGACAGGGAAGGTGGCCCCTCTCAGCTCTGAGCCCCATAGCAGCTACACTCCCTGCACCTATGGTAGTTACACCCTGTATATAACACATGTATCTGTGACAAGTAAGGTGGCCCCTCTCAGCTCTGGGCCCCATAGCAGCTGCACTCCCGGCACCTATGGTAGCTACGTCCTTGTATATAACTGATGTAACGGTGACAGGGAAGGTGGACCCTCACAACTCTGGGCCCCATAACAGCTGCATTCCCTGCACCAATGGTAGCTACGCCCTTGAATGGAATAACTACAGCTCAGTAGCCATTGCCAGAGATATTCCATGTAAGCAATTTGTCAGACTGATGAGAAATAATATGACATTATGAAAATGAAGCTTTGTGTGTATTTGGCAGCTTACTGTATGGAGGATGTAGGCTTATGATAAATCTCACAGTTTAAGCTCAATAGTTTATTACAGTACACAGTTAATCAACTGAATCTACGATTTCCATATAAAAAAAGGGTGTCTGGTGTCTGGTCAAACGAACGTTATGGAACGGAGAGAGCTGAACTATTTAAGTACTGATATCATAACCTGAACAATATAAAACTCTGTGTAGGCCCCTTATACCTGTGGCCAAAAACTTTTCTTGTGTGGTGAGAACCAAAATAATTAATAATGGTATTTATGTAGGCGTTAAATGTGATTTTACTAAATCAGTTATTCTTAAGTAGCGCTCACGCCTTCCTAACTGCCTTTTATAAATCTAACCACAAAGATATCCAATTATTATTTATTGGGGGGCTCATTTCAAATGACAGACACTTGGCAACGCTACAGAAAGATTGCTCAGGGGGGGGGGGGGGTTAAATTGAAAGAAGCTATCTCAATTTCATTCAGCATTTTAAGATAGTTGCAAAAATATCATTATTTTTTTTTAACCCTTATGATGCTTGAGGTCTGGGCAAATGTTGAGCCCTACGACGTACCCCTCCTGACACATGCAGTGGAGGCAGATGCCTCCTCCGGGTCCTGCAATAAAATAGAGTTTTTTTGCATGTATCGCTGCAGTAAATTCCAATGGCAAAGCTGCAAAAAGATCCAACAAGTCAGTCATCAATGTATAATAGTGTAATATCATACTGTAGGTTTGGCGTTTAATAAATAGCTCCATATTGTGCACTCCATGCTTACCCGTTTGGATCATTTTCACGAGGAGGGGTGGAGCATCTACTTTTCCATTGGTTAGGTATAACCAAGAGGGGGAAGGGGGGTTGATTTTATACGAACCCATCCCCACCCCCCACCTTTGCCCACCTCTTAGCTGTTACTCAGCAGCTGCCTCTCTCTCTTGCCATCCCCAGGCCAGCACATGCTGCCGTGTGCTAGGCTGTAGTGGGACCTGGGAGGCTGCTGCCACTGACCACAGAGTCTCCTTTGCCTGCGTGCGGAGGAAGCGATCGCACTGATCATGTGCCCCTCTGGATCTGAGCCAGGCAGAGGCGCGCACGGCACCCCCTGTGCAGGTCAGCACCACTTTGCGTCGCATAAACAGTCATTTGTAAAGTTATTTTTTAAAAGGGTGTGTTGCCACACCTCCATGATTAGGCCACACCCCCTTCATTACCGGGGCCCGGACAAGATCTCCACGGCCTTGGGTGTAACATATTTACATAGATTTAGTAATACATATATAACCATACCTCCCAACTGTCCCGTTTTTCGCAGTTTTTGTTTTTTTGGGGACTGTCCCCCTGTCCCACCCACGGGCATCAGTGTCCCACGGTGCGCACGCGCACAGCGTCTATTCACTTGAGACAGAGGGACTGGGGAAGCCACACCCGCTTCCTATAGACCAGTGGTTCTCAAACTCAGTCCTCAGGACCCCACACGGTTCACGTTTTCCATGTCACCCAGCAACTGCACTGTGTATCACCAACTGTCACATTTTAAAAATCTACAGGTGACCTGCAACACATGAACCGTGTGGGGTCCTGAGGACCGAGTTTGAGAACCTGTGCTATAGACCATGCCCCCTTTTCTGGTAGGCGTGGCTCTGCTTTGCAAGCTTTGGATGTTGGGAGGTATGTATACCAATAATGAATTTGTGCACATACTTTAGGTCTATTGTGTGTATATTTGAAGTTACTGGTTCCTATTCCATGTGTACAAACACCTCCAATCCGGGTACTGTATGTTTTTGTGTTGCTTTCAACTGGCACATTACCTGTGATCATTGGGAAGTTCCAAGCCTGGCATCTCTTCTGCCCTATGTGTACAAATCTCCATGTCTCACAAATCTTCTTTTCACGTAGACAAAACTCTCCCAATAATAACTTCCATGTGTTTGCTGTGAATTCTTTGTGGCCAGTGTACATGGCACATCATCCGATATGGGCTGGATCATTTGCATAAATAAGATTTTCAATGAATCTGCCAACAGCTGTGTCACTGAGCCAGTGTGGCCGGCCTGCAGGAAGACGGGCGCAGCAGCACTCCTCTGCAGATATTTATGACTTTTCGTTGGCAGAGGGTATACCAGGCACTCATAAAGACATGATGTCACATTAGTCCCTGCAAGGGTTGCCATCTGGCTCCTGATCCAATTCATTTAAGGGTTGCAACCTCGGTTGGAATGGAAAAGGGATTTAAGAAAAACTGGTGGAATGTATTCGTGTCTGACGGTACAGAGAAGAAGGGGGCAGTGTCCCTAACTCAGCGTACAGCTAGAAGTGAGTGTACCTCTTTTGAGTGGTATCCGGATGGTAGGTCGACAATACTTAGGTCAACAGTCAGTAGATTGATCACTATTGGTCAACGGTGACAAAGCAGACATGGAGAAAGCGTCGACACGTCACAAATGTCGACACAGGACAGGTCAACACATAAAAAGGTCGACATTAGTTTTTTGGGGGTTTTTTTTGCACTTTTTCATACTTTACCACTCACGTGGACTACGATTGGGAATAGTAACCTGTGCCGTGTGGAGCAAGGCACCTTGCCCACAGCATGCAAGGGGACGCAATGCTCTAATTGGGATTCCTGGTCATGTTACGGAGAAGACGACACCAAAAAGATTTTAAAAAACTCAAGTCGACTTTTCATGTGTCGACCTGTCCCGTATCGACCTTTTCACTGTGTCGGACTTTTCCCAATGTCAAACTTGTCCCTTTCGACCAATAGTGGTTGACCTACTGACTGTCCACCATATCCAGGTTGATCCATTGATCCATGACCGTATTGAATGTGATGTTACTTGACCATTGCACAGAGGCAGACCCACAAAGCCCCTCTCATCATTTATTTCAAGGTGTGCCTCATGTAAATGGGGCTGATCTGTCTACAGCACAGCTTCCTCATTGGCCTGTGATCAGCTGATTATCACAGCTACCTTAAAATGAGAAAAATGGGAACAAAGAACAAAGGAAGTTATAGGGATACCTATGGGGGGAATGATCAGAGAGAAATGAGGGGCGACGGGAGAAAGGTGCGGAGAAATGTAGGAACCAGGGGCGGATTACTGGTAAATTTTACTGACAGCACTATAACAAACTTCCAAGGGCCGGACCCCCAACAATTGGTGCCCCTAGGCTTGTGCCTAATGAGATATTTGCCACTGGCAGGATCTGTTCAGTACATGTAAGAAAATGAACCTACTTGCACACAAATTAACAATGATGAAGGGGAGCAGGGTTCCCGGCTTGCATTAAGGACTCTCGGTGGAGGATCCCAATGAGATCACTACATGTTAACAAAGCAACCAGTGGCAAAAACGTTTTGGCTCTCTGCAAACGCTCCTGAACGTAAACCCAAGTGCAAAATACGGGATCCTGCCAAATCAATAGGTTCCGTTCCCAAACCTGTTTGTGTGTTTTTACAAGCTTTAAAAAAAATTATAGTATTCATTATAATATTTAGATATTTTGACGCCATTTGGGTATATAGGGGGTCATTCTGAGTTGATCGCAGCCAGCAACTTTTTGCTGCTGCTGCGATCAACTAATCCCCGCCTATGGGGGAGTGTATTTTAGCTTTGCAG
Source organism: Pseudophryne corroboree (assembly GCF_028390025.1). NCBI lineage: Eukaryota > Metazoa > Chordata > Amphibia > Anura > Myobatrachidae > Pseudophryne > Pseudophryne corroboree. The sequence goes on along the minus strand of NC_086450.1, from coordinate 48,422,558 downwards.
GGCTGCGATCGCTTGTGCAGCCCTGCTATGCTTAATTTTTTTTCCTGCAAAACAAGACCAGCCCTACAGCTACTTACCCAGTGCGATGGATCCATCGATGAAGGTCCCGGTCCAGACATCTGCCCTCCGTTCGCCTGGACACGCCTGCGTTCTTCTTACCACTCCCCGAAAATGGCCTCCAACGGTGAGTATCCGCCGCGGACCGCCTCTCCGCTGTCAATCTTCTTCCGTCCAGCGCAGCGTCTTTTCTTCATGCTAGGTGCTCCGTTGCCTGGCGACGTCTGTCCCCGGGCAACGGCGCGCGTGCGCAATGCGCACGCCGCACATGCGCAGTTCTGACCCGTTCGCACTGCAACGAACACCCGTTGCGTGCAAACGGGTCAGAATGACCCCCATAGTCCCATCAGAGTTAACTGAAGAGAATTCCTATAAGTCACAGAGGAACTTGTTGACCTCATATATATCTATACTTTAAGGTTTATAAATAAAGGGATTAGAGGGAGTCTAGCATTCATTATATATGGGATGTCACATACTGTAGATGTCACCTGGCAGAATATTTTTTTAACAGTAACACAAAGACACCTGTATGAATCGCATTGGGATGGGCCAGTCTAACATGCTTTGCAAAGCAAGCCAGAAGCATGTCTACATGCCAGACATTAAAGCCAGATAAAAAGTGATAAAATCCTCCAGCGTACACGGTATAGCGCAGATAAAGAACACTTATGAGTACAACTACGTTTGAAATTGCAAAGACAGAATCCTGCTTTGACTACAGAAACTCCCAGGATACTGCGTTTCTACAGCAACCAGGAATGCTGGGTGAAGATATGCAAATGAGTGCATGAACAGATTAAGAAACTTTGATGGACAAGTAGACATTAAAAATTTGTGTGTCCATGTGCCCACACACATATACCTTCCTAGGAAGGGCTTCACTACATGGATCTTTCTCTCACTCTCTCTCGCTCTCTCCTCATATGTAAATTATACTTTTATATATGCATTATGCTTATTTCAGTACAAAGCAAAAAAAAACAACACACGAGTAAAGTGCACAAATGAAGTATGAAGAGGATTTTGTGTCCAAATCCATTTTCTTGCGGTGTCCTGTAAATGTGTGTATATAATATAATATAATATAATATATAAGAAAATGTGGGAAGGGGCCAGGCTCAGACTGGCCCACAGGGGAACAGGGGAAAATCCTGGGAGGCCCCACTGCCTGTGGGACCACCGCCTCCTCTTGGGATTAGGGCCCTCATTCCGAGTTGTTCGCTCGCAAGCTGCTTTTAGCAGCTTTGCACACGCTAAGCCGCCGCCTACTGGGAGTGAATCTTAGCTTATCAAAATTGCGAACGAAAGATTAGCAGAATTGCGAATAGACACTTCTTAGCAGTTTCTGAGTAGCTCCACACTTACTCGGCATCTGCGATCAGTTCAGTCAGTTTCGTTCCTGGTTTGACGTCACAAACACACCCAGCGTTCGCCCAGACACTCCTCCGTTTCTCCAGCCACTCCCGCGTTTTTCCCAGAAACGGAAGCGTTTTTTCGCACACATCATAAAACGGCCAGTTTCCGCCCAGAAACACCCACTTCCTGTCAATCACATTACGATCACCAGAACGAAGAAAAAACCTCGTAATGCCGTGAGTAAAATACCTAACTGCATAGCAAATTTACTTGGCGCAGTCGCACTGCGGACATTGCGCATGCGCATTAGCGACTAATCGCTCCGTTGCGAGAAAAATATAACGAGCGAACAACTCGGAATGACCCCCTAGGTTCCAAACTCTATCCTAGTGCACTTTAATTATACATATGTTACATTATACTGCACAGGACTATGGTGTATTTTCTACAGTATCCGGTCTCTAGGTCGACAAGACTATTGGTCGACATTAAGTAGGTCGACATGGATTCTAAGAGAAAAAACAGAAGACTGCTTCTACAGCGCCTCAATTGCAGGAGGCTAATAATCAAATTACCCTGATACATGCGCGGCTGAAAAACACTATGTGGGTGTTTGGTTGGAGAATATAGAAACAGACAAAATCAGCTGCGCAAAGTATCAGGGAAAGGACAGTACAATTTTAGGAGAACCGATGTATGTATATAAATTGATTTATTAATGAAAAAGCATAAAATAGCAGTAAAAGATGACATAAAATTGTTGGATATAAAAAGGCACACCTTGACTAAGTTTATCCGTTTAAACAGACACCAAATTGTGTCGGTTCTCTATATGGAAGTCCACAAAAGGAAATAAAGTCCAGCTGTTTGTTGGAAAGCAATAGATGGTAATAGCCGTAATGTTAATACTGGAAGTGAATGATCAGTGCAGTAGACATCCCATAATAATAAATTGGGGGAGTGATCCAGTGTTATTTATTGTTCAATTACCTCTCCTTAGGTGGGCTGGTCCAAAGCCGAGCGTCCTCGGCGATGTGTCCTGCAATGCCCACTGTGCGAATGCCGCAGGGGAGAGGGAGCCGTGAATTCACTATAATATCATTCCTTTGAGAAAGTCACGGGTCACGTGACGAAACTAGTTAGGCCACGCCTCCTGTCTGCACACCTGCCGAGGTATCCGATTTGAAAGCATTAGCGGGTTTGTTCTCCCCGCAAGCCGTCCTTCATCTCCACAGAGATCCCAGAATAGCCGCGGATCTGAATTCTCGAGCCGCCCGTATCAACATACGGCTCCCCGTCAGCCGGATAAACCAGCACACGGCATACACTTTACAGTGAATCCACGGCTCCCTCTCCCCTGCGGCATTCGCACAGTGGGCATTGCAGGACACATCGCCGAGGACGCTCGGCTTTGGACCATATTTTCCGATCTACGTGGACTACAATTGGGATTGGTAACCTGTCCCGAAGCTTGGCGAGCCAGGTGAGGGGACATGGTGCACTAATTGGGGTTCCCGGTCACTTTACGAAGAAAACGACACAAAAAAAGTCTTGTGTCGACTTTATGTCATGTCGACCTAGAATCCATGTCGACCTAGAACCCATGTCGACCTAGAACCCATGTCGACCTACTTACTGTTGACCAACAGTGGTCGACCTAGATACGGTCGACCTAACTCTTGTCGACCCTCCATACCACACCCATTTTCCACAGTGCATTGCTGTTATTAATCTGATTATCATGCATGCACTATATTTATGAAGGGGCCCAGCCCATGTACTCTCTAATGGTTAGCCAAGCCTCTGTGGTGGTTGGCCACACCTCCACTATTAGTCAGCAGATAAAACAAAATTTATTTGGAAATATTAAGAATATAATTGCCCCTGGTTGAGGAGATGTGAATGATCCCAGATAAAAATGTTCTGGTCCTGCCTCAGGAAATGAGATGGAGAGGGGTAGAGACACTGCAAGTCATAAACCCTTTCTTTGAGAAAGGGTTTATGACTTGCAGTGTCTCTACCCCTCTCCATCTCATTTCCTGAGGCAGGACCAGAACATTTTTATCTGGGATCATTCACATCTCCTCAACCAGGGGCAATTATATTCTTAATATTTCCAAATAAATTTTGTTTTATCTGCTGACTAATCAACCTAGTGTTATTCATTCTAGTTATTTAACTACCATTAATGAGTGCGCCCACACAAGAGCCTTCTTCTTTCTCCCTTTTGTTTATGCATATGTCACTGGCTCTGGGCGCACCCCCAAACTGGACATTATATTAAAGATTTTACTTGAAAATTGTCCAAATTTGGTTTTTCTGTAATCAAAAACTATTTTTAGACCGGTGCCGGGTCGCCCCCTTTGTGTAACACCTCCACTATTGCCTGGCCAAACCCTTAAGCATGGGCCCCTACCACTGCATTTCCCCAGTGGGGCCTTCATGCCCCAGACCGACACTGGAAGGGGAATCATAGGATGGGTTTTCACTGGTATCAAATTATTCATACCCCTTCCCCGTGAGGCATACGCCTTATGGGGTTCATTCCGAGTTGATCGTAGCTGTGCTAAATTTAGCACAGCTACGATCATGAACTCAGACATGCGGGGGGACGCCCAGCACAGGGCTAGTCCGCCCCGCATGTCAGTGTCGGGCCCCCCCCCCCCCCACAGAAGTGCAAAGGCATCGCACAGCGGCGATGCCTTTGCACTTCAAGAGTAGCTCCCGCCAACGCAGCTTTAGCGTGCTGGCCGGGAGCTACACATCGCTCCCCGGCCCGCAGCGGCTGCGTGTAATGTCACGCAGCTGCTGCGGGCCACTCCCCGCACGGTCCGGCCACGCCTGCGTTGGCCAGACCGCGCCCATGAAACGGCGGCCAAACGCTGCCGTTTCACCCCCTCCGCCCATCGACTGCCTCTGCCTGTCAATCAGGCAGAGGCGATCGTAGCGCAGCGACATGCATGTGCAGTTCTGACCCGATCGCTACGCTGCGAAAAACTGCAGCGTGCGATCGGGTCAGAATGACCCCCTATGTTCCTATTGGAAAAAAATGTGTGAAAGGATCCAATCCTTTCAGAACATCTCTGAAAGACCATCTGTTAAGAAACCTGAAATCCTTAAAACTTTTTTTTGTATATCTGATTCATGTAGAAATAGGTAAACCAACAATATGGATCTTCATTCATTTTTTTAATAATTTTATATATATATATATATATATATATATATAAATTTTATATATATATATATATATATATATATATATACACACACACATACAGAAAGTTAATTGAAGCTCAGCTGATCATAGACAGAAATCGGCTATGCTGCATCCCAGCTGTGCTGGGATGCAGGGCAGAGCAGCAGGATTGCACACAGCTGATAGATGGATGCCATCTCCGGGATCAGCTGTGCTGGGATGCAGGGCAGAGCAGCAGGATTGCACACAGCTGATAGATGGATGCCATCTCCGGGATCAGCTGTGCTGGGATGCAGGGCAGAGCAGCAGGATTACACACAGCTGATAGATGGATGCCATCTCCGGGATCAGCTGTGCTGGGATGCAGGGCAGAGCAGCAGGATTGCACACAGCTGATAGATGGATGCCATCTCCGGGATCAGCTGTGCTGGGATGCAGGGCAGAGCAGCAGGATTACACACAGCTGATAGATGGATGCCATCTCCGGGATCAGCTGTGCTGGGATGCAGGGCAGAGCAGCAGGATTACACACAGCTGATAGATGGATGCCATCTCCGGGATCAGCTGTGCTGGGATCCAGGGCAGAGCAGCACGATTACGCACAGCTGATAGATGGATGCCATCTCCGGGATCAGCTGTGCTGGGATGTGGTGCAGTGCAGCAGGATCACAGAAAGGTCAGTGCAGCACAGCTGATCATAGACAGACATCAGTTCTTGAAACAGCTGTGCTGGGAGGCCATACTGAGCAGCAGGATTACAGAAAGGTCAGTGCAGCACAGCTGATCATAGCTGGATGCTGTCACCGGGATCAACTGTGCTGGGATGTGTGGCAGAGCAGCAGGATCACAGAAAGGTCAGTGCAGCACAGATGATCATAGACGTCGGCTCTGGGATCAGCTGTGCTGGGGGGGGGGGGGGGGGTCAGAGCAGCAAGGGGAAGGAGCTGAAAAGATCCCTTTCTCACTTGCAAAATGGAGTAAGCCATCTGAAGATGGCGTTACTTTGGAAGGACTCCTTCCAAAAATAAATATCACCATTTGATCTTGGTATATTTGGGCTGATTGTATTTACCATTAGAGGTATAGAAAATGCAATCAGGATTTGAATCGCATGCGAATTATAGGGTATGGCGGAGAATTTTTTGAAATATCCCCCAAAAGCCCTTTGATACATTTATGTGACACTAAAACAATGTGAAAAGACCATGAAAATATCTGTTTTCCCATTATTTTAGTCAAAAAATGTTTTCTTTAAATTGATAAATACAGCCATAAAAATAAGATTTTAAACCTACTGGTAAATCTTTTTCTCGTAGTCCGTAGAGGATGCTGGGGACTCCGTAAGGACCATGGGGATAGACGGGCTCCGCAGGAGACATGGGCACTTTAAGAAAGACTTTAGATCTGGGTGTGCACTGGCTCCTCCCTCTATGTCCCTCCTCCAGACCTCAGTTAGAGAAACTGTGCCCAGAGGAGACGGACAGTACGAGGAAAGGATTTTTGTTAATCCAAGGGCAAGATTCATACCAGCCACACCAATCACACCGTATAACTTGTGATATACTACCCAGTTAACAGTATGAAAACAACATAGCATCAGTCCAAGACCGATGAGAACTATAACATAACCCTTATGTAAGCAATAACTATATACAAGTCTTGCAGAAGTAGTCCGCACTTGGGATGGGCGCCCAGCATCCTCTACGGACTACGAGAAAAAGATTTACCGGTAGGTTTAAAATCGTATTTTCTCTTACGTCCTAGAGGATGCTGGGGACTCCGTAAGGACCATGGGGATTATACCAAAGCTCCCAAACGGGCGGGAGAGTGCGGATGACTCTGCAGCACCGATTGAGCAAACAGGAGGTCCTCCTCAGCCAGGGTATCAAACTTATAGAACTTTGCAAAGGTGTTCGACCCCGACCAAGTAGCAGCTCGACACAGCTGTAGTGCCGAGACCCCTCGGGCAGCCGCCCAAGAAGAGCCCACTTTCCTAGTGGAATGGGTTTGACCGATTTTGGTAACGGCAATCCAGCCGTAGAATGCGCCTGCTGAATCGTGTTACAGATCCAGCGAGCAATAGATTGCTTTGAATCAGGGGCACCAATCTTATTGGCTGCATACAGGACAAACAGTGCTTCTGTTTTTCTGACTCTAGCCGTTCTGGCCACGTAAATTTTCAAAGCCATGACCACATCAAGGGACTCGGAATCCTCCAAGTCACGCGTAGCCACAGGCACCACAATAGGTTGGTTCATATGAAAGGATGAGACCACTTTTGGCAGGAATTGAGGACGGGTCCGCAATTCCGCTCTATCCATATGGAAAACCAGATAGGGGCTTTTATGTGATAAAGCCGCTAATTCCGACACTCACCTAGCCGAAGCCAAGACTAATAACATGACCACCTTCCAAGTGAGATATTTAAACTCCACCGTTTTAAGTGGTTCAAACCAGTGTGACTTAAGGAAACTTAACACCATGTTAAGGTCCCAAGGCGCCACCGGAGGTACAAAAGGAGGCTGAATATGCAGCACTCCCTTCACAAAAGTTTGTACTTCAGGGAGAGAGGCCAATTCCTTATGAAAGAAAATGGATAAGGCCGAAATCTGAACCTTAATAGAGCCTAATTTTAGGCCCAAATTCACTCTAGTTTGTAGGAAGTGAAGGAAACGGCCCAGATGGAATTCTTCCGTAGGAGCATTCCTGGCCTCACACCAAGAAACATATTTTCGCCATATACGGTGATAATGTTTAGATGTCACGTCCTTCCTAGCCTTTATTAGCGTAGGAATTACCTCATCCGGAATACCCTTTTCCGCTAGGATCCGGCGTTCAACCGCCATGCCATCAAACGCAGCCGCGGTAAGTCTTGGAACAGACAGGGCCCCTGTTGCAACAGGTCCTGTCTTAGAGGAAGAGGCCACGGATCTTCTGTGAGCATTTCCTGCAGATCCGGATACCAGGTCCTTCGTGGCCAATCTGGAACAATGAGGATTGTTCTCACTCCTCTTTTTCTTACTATTCTCAACACCTTGGGGATGAGAGGAAGAGGAGGAAATACATAGACCGACCGGTCCGGAACACCCACGGTGTCTGGAGGGCGTCTACAGCTACTGCCTGAGGGTCTCTTGACCTGGCGCAATACCTCTGTAGCTTTTTGTTGAGGCGGGACGCCATCATGTCTATCTGGGGCAGTCCCCACCGACTTGCAATCTGTGCGAAGACTTCCTGATGAAGTCCCCACTCTCCTGGATGCAGGTCGTGTCTGCTGAGGAAGTCTGCTTCCCAGTTGTCCACTCCCAGAATGAACACTGCTGACAGTGCGCTTACATGATTCTCCGCCCAGCGAAGAATTCTGGTGGCTTCCGCCATCGCCACTCTGCTCCTTGTGCCGCCTTGGCAGTTTACATGAGTTACTGCGGTGACGTTGTCTGACTGGATCAGAACTGGTTGGTCGCGAAGTAAGGTCTCAGCTTGACGTAGGGCGTTGTATATGGCCCTTAGTTCCAGGATGTTGATGTGAAGACAAGTCTCCTGACTTGACCAAAGACCTTGGAAATTTCTTCCCTGTGTGACTGCTCCCCAACCTCGTATGATGCCACCATCTTTCCCAGGACTCGAGTGCAGTGATGCACTGACACCTGTTTTGGTTTCAATAGGTTCCTGACCAGAGTCATGAGTTCCTGGGCCTTTTCTATCGGAAGATAAACCCTTTTCTGGTCCGTATCCAGAATCATGCCCAAGAAAGTCAGACGAGTCGTAGGAACCAACTGCGACTTCGGGATATTGAGAATCCAGCCGTGTTGCTGTAACACATTCAGTGAAAGTAATACGCTGTTTAGCAACTGCTCTCTTGATCTCGCTTTTATGAGGAGATCGTCTAAGTACGGGATAATTGTGACACCTTGGTTTCGCAGGAGCACCATAATTTCCGCCATTACCTTGGTGAAAATTCTTGGGGCCGTGGAGAGACCAAACGGCAACGTCTGAAATTGGTAATGACAATCCTGTACCACAAATCTTAGGTACGCCCGATGAGGTGGATAAATGGGAACATGAAGGTATGCATCCTTTATGTCCAGAGATACCATAAAATTCCCCCCTTCCAGGCTGGCGATGACCGCTCTTAGCGATTCCATCTTGAACTTGAACCTTTTTTAGTATAGGTTCAGGGATTTTAAATTTAATATGGGTCTGACCGAATCGTCCGGTTTCGGGACTACAAACAGGGTCGAGAAATATCCCCTTCCTTGTTGAAGCAGGGGAACCTTGACCACCACCTGTAGAAGATACAATTTGTGAATTGCATTTAACACTATCTCCCTTTCCTGGGGAGAAGATGGTAGGGCCGATTTGAAAAACCGGCGAGGAGGCACGTCTTCGAATTCCAGCTTGTAACCCTGAGAAACAATTTCTATTGCCCAGGGATCCACCTGCAAGTGAACCCAGATGTGGCTGAAAACTCGAAGACGTGCCCCCACTGGGGCGGACTCCTTTAGCGGAGCCCCAGCGTCATGTGGTGGATTTTGTAGAGGCCGGGGAGGACTTCTGTTCCTGGGAACTAGCTGTGTTGTGCAGCTTTTTTCCTCTGCCCTTACCTCTGGCAAGAAAGGACGCACCTCGTAGTTTCTTGTTTCTCTGTGATCGAAAGGACTGCATTTGATAATGTGGTGCTTTCTTAGGCTGTGAGGGAATATAAGGCAAAAAATTTGATTTACCAGCTGTAGCTGTGGAGACCAGGTCCGAGAGACCTTCCCCAAACAATTTCTCACCCCTGTAAGGTAAAACCTCCATATGCCTTTTTGAGTCGGCATCACCTGTCCATTGCCGGGTCCATAGGTCTCGTCTAGCAGAAATCGACATAGCGTTTATTCTAGAACCCAGTAGACTAATGTCTCTTTAAGCATCTCTCATATATAGGACAGCATCCTTTATATGCCCTAGGGTCAATAAAATAGTATCCTTCTCTAGGGCCTCAATCTCCGCTGATAAGGTATCTGTCCATGCTGCTACCGCGCTACAAACCCAGGCCGATGCAATTGCCGGTCTGAGTAAGGTACCAGAATGTGTGTAAATGGACTTTAGGGTAACCTCCTGCTTGCGGTCAGCAGGATCCCTGAGGGTAGCCGTATCCTGGGATGGCAGCGCTACCTTTTTGGATAAGCGTGTCAATGCTTTATCCACCCTAGGGGAGGATTCCCACCGTATCCTGTCCGTTGGCGGGAAAGGATACGCCATAAGAATCCTTTTGGGAATCTGCAGTTTTTTGTCTGGAGATTCACAAGCTTTTTCACATAATTCGTTCAACTCATGTGAGGGGGGAAAGGTTATCTCAGGTTTCTTTCCCTTATACATGTGTACCCTCGTGTCAGGGACAGGGGGTTCCTCTGTGATGTGCAAAACATCTTTTATTGCAATAATCATATATCGAATACATTTAGCCAATTTTGGCTGTAACTTTGCATCATCGTAGTCGACACTGGAGTCAGAATCCGTGTCGGTATCTGTGTCAACTATTTGGGATAATGGGCGCTTTTGAGACCCCGAAGGTCCCTGCGACATAGGGACAGGTATGGGTTGACTCCCTGACTGTTCCCTAGCTTCAGCTTTGTCTAATCTTTTGTGCAATAAGTTTACATTAGCACTTAAAACATTCTACATATCCATCCAGTCAGGTGTCGGCGTTGTCGACGGAGACACCCCATTCATTTGCTCCCGCTCCTCTCTAGGAGAGCCTTCTACCTCAGACATGTCGACACACGCGTACCCACACACCACACACTCAGGGAATCCTCTTATCTGAAGACAGTTCCCCCACAAGGCCCTTTGGAGAGACAGAGAGAGAGTATGCCAGCACACACCCCAGCGCTATATGACCCAGGAAAAAAACACAATAATTTTATGTTTACCCAGTAGCGCTGTATTCACATATATATATGCGCCTAATTATGTGCCCCCCCCCCCTCTTCTTTAAAACCCTCTTTCTACCGTGGTATAAGCAGGGGAGAGTCCGGGGAGCTTCCTCTCAGCGGTGCTGTGGAGAAAATGGCGCTGGTGAGTGCTGAGGGAGAAGCCCCGCCCCCTCGGCGGTGGGCTTCTGTCCCGCTCAAATACAGTAAAAATTGGCGGGGGCTCTTATATATATACAGTGCCCAGCTGTATATATATTTATTTTGCCAAAAGAGAGGTCTATATGCTGCCCAGGGCGCCCCCCCTGCGCCCTGCACCCTTACAGTGACTGCCGTGTGTGAGGTGTATGGGAGCAATGGCGCACAGCTTTACTGCTGTGCGTTACCTAAGTGAAGATCATGAAGTCTTCTGCCGCCACTGATGTCTTCTTTTCTTCTCATACTCACCCGGCTTCTATCTTCCGGCTCTGCGAGGGGGACGGCGGCGCGGCTCTGGGACGGACGGCGAGGGTGAGACCTGCGTACCGATCCCTCTGGAGCTAATGGTGTCCAGTAGCCTAAGAAGCAGAGCCTTTCAACTCACAGAAGTAGGTCTGCTTCTCTCCCCTCAGTCCCTCGATGCAGGGAGTCTGTTGCCAGCAGGCTCCCTGAAAATAAAAAACCTAACAAATATACTTTCTGTCAGGAAGCTCAGGAGAGCTCCCTGAAAAGCACCCAGTCTCCTCTGGGCACAGTAGTAAACTGAGGTCTGGAGGAGGGGCATAGAGGGAGGAGCCAGTGCACACCCAGATCTAAAGTCTTTCTTGAAGTGCCCATGTCTCCTGTGGAGCCCGTCTATCCCCATGGTCCTTACGGAGTCCCCAGCATCCTCTAGGACGTAAGAGAAACTTTAGTGAATTCTGTCACCCCCTTTGTAGGTTTTCTAAATGGGCATAGCTGTGGCCTCAAACCCATTGGTAACATCAAGAGTCCTTTAAATATAATATAATAATTATTATTATTATTATTATTATTATTATTATTATTATTATTATTATTATTATGATTATAGCCATATAAGCAGCAGGGCAGCAGAACCCAAAGGCTAGGTGTCATTGAAGACAGTATGGATAAGATGTCAGGAGCTGATTAGCTGGGTGCTTTATCTCTCTCCAAGTTTTGATAAATCTCCCCCGATACATTATTAGCAAATGGATGGTTCAAATCCAGATTCTTTCAAATCCAAGTCCATTGACTCTGCCCCTCCATGTTGGCATCTGTCATATAATGTGGGAGGCACACAGTGACAATTAAGACACTAGATGTTTGACATTATGGGGGAGGTATTTCAAACCATAGATAAAGTGGAGAATTTGGCAATAGCAATCAATCTGATTCTGTCATTTTATATACTGTGCTAGATTAATGTTAGCTAGAAGCTGAAATTGCTATAGGCAATGAATCTACTTTATCTCACTTGACGATTTGATACATCTCCCAGACTCCCACCCAGAGCCGGCCTTAGGCATAGGCAAACTAGGCTAATGCCAAGGGCACTTGGCATGCCTAGGGGCACAAGCAGCTTATGCTGATTAAAATGATATGCAGCATGCCTATATTCTGTGTGTGACTGCGGCTGTATCTGCATATGAAATACTATGCTACAGTGTATTCCTGGAAATCACTGTAACGTAGCATTCCGTATGCAGATACAGCCACAGTCGCACACAGAATATAGGCATGCAGCATATCATTGTAATCAACAGAAGCTGCTTGTGCATCCTAGTCACATAGTAGTGCAAATAAGACGCATTTTCATTCAAAAAAAAGGTGCCCGACGTTAGCATAGCTGGCCGGGAGCTGCCAGCTGACTCAAGCCAGGCATCTCCTGCTGTATGGTGTATTGAGGCAAGATGTATGAGGACACATCTGTATCCAAGTAAAGGCAGAGGTCACAGTGTTAATGGCTGTGTGAGTACTGCGTTCGGGTGGGTTGGTTGGTTGTGCATAGTGTTCGGCATATGTGTAAGGGGCATCATGTGTGTTGTGTATAAATGCATTAATACTGTGTGGCATATGAGTAAGGGACATTATGTGTATAAGGGCATTAATAAAGGTTGGCATAATGTGTAAGGCGCATTATGTTTATAAGTACATTAATAATGTGTGTCATATGTGTGATGGCATTACTGTGTGATATGTGTATAATGGCAGACTAATGTGTGGCATTATGTGTATAAGGTGCTCTTAGTGTGGCGTGTAACATAACGAAAGGGCACTACTGTGTTGTCTAAAGTGAATAAAGAGCAATATGGTGTGATGTAATGTGAATAAGGGGCACTACTGTGAGTAGTAATGTATATAAGGTAAAGTGGTACTACTCTGTGATAAAACGTGAATAAGGGACACTATCACATCATATAATGTGAATAAACTTGCACTACTGTGTGGCATGATTTGAATTGGGGGTACTTTTTTTGTGGCCATGCCCCTTCCCAGCAAAAACACGCCCCTTTTGGGCTGCAGAGCGAATGTGCGCACTGTTCCTATTTAAAATATAGAGGGGAAGGAGCACCAAAAGGAGAACTGCTATTGGTGAGGGGTCATGGTGCCAGGAAAGGGGTGCAGGGTCACTAGTGGTGGAACTAGTGGCGGTGTTAGGGGGCACCAGCCAAATTCTTGCCTAGGGCATCCTATTGGTTAGGGCCGGCTCTGCTCCCACCATGTCATTTACTTGCCTAGGTTTGCCTAGTGCTGGCTCCAGACCTGCATTGACCATAGTAGCTCCTAAGGTTACATGAGGCAAGATATCTTTTCTAATGCACAGTGGTGTCCTGATCCTGGATTGTGTCATCCATGTGTTTCCACAATGGTCCTGCTAAATGCCGGTATAAAAAACTGATAGAAGAAATTTTCCTAAACATCCTAAAATGTTTTTTTTCTCTGTTATAAACTGTATTCACTTAATTATTTTATTTTTTTTGCTTAGAATTTTCCAATAGCGTGCAGTGTATCTTTAAGGTCAATTATGTTACAATTAATTATGTTAGGTTACAGGCATTTAATAAGAATACTCTTTCTAAACCATTTTTTTTCTCTTCCCCATTGTGTCTTCTGGGTTTAAGATTATCTCACGACCAATCTGAGCTGAAGGAAATTCTAATTAAATTCCATTTTTAGTTTTTATCAAAGTGCAAGAGAACTAGGTGTATGGGGATTTCCAAGTTCCCTGGCTCCGAAGGACTGCTGAGTGACTTGTTCCTCGGTTAATTGTTTCCAATTAATCAGTCAGAGAAACTGATAGAGGGCAGAAGACTTTACATGTTATATATGAGAGATGCCGCTGTATTCCATCCATAGTATGTTTTGTTGACAATCACGTCGACAGTCATTATTCTGATACCATAATGCCGACACATACATTATGTCAACAAAGTGTTGACATGTTCAATATTTGGAAAGCTAAAGTGTCAACTGGTACATCATGTCGTCATGCAATTATAACCCTAACCCCAAACCCCAACATTTGTGTTGTTGACAATTCATACGTCAACATTTTGACTGTGTCAACATTTTTCAGGTATTGGCATGTTGGTTGTTGTAATTTTAACCATGTTGACATTATGACATTTGACATTATGACTTTTGTCTTCAAAATTGTGAAAGTCAACAACATGACTACATCCCGGTCATCGGGATTGTGACACCCCTAGTGGTGGGTGTTAGTGTGTGATGTGGATTGTACCTTGGGGGTAATTCCAAGTTGATCGCAGCAGGAAATTTTTTAGCAGTTGGGCAAAACCATGTGCACTGCAGGGGGGGCAGATATAACATTTGCAGAGAGAGTTATAGGCCCTACACACTGGCCGATTTTTTGAAAGATATGAACGATCTCGTTCATAAATGAACGAGAACTCGTTCATATCTTTCAGTGTGGAGGCTCCAGCGATGAACGATGCGCGGTCCCGCGCTCGTTCATCGCTGGTCCCCCGTCGGCTGTGCATGCAGGCCAATATGGACGATCTCGTCCATATTTGCCTGCAGTTCTATGGAGCCGCGTGACGGGGGGAGTGAAGAAACTTCACTCCCCCCGTCACTGCCCCCCCGCCGCCGGGTCGCTCGTCGGCCGTATCCGCCGTCGGGCAGCTCGGCGGCGGGTCGGCCAGTGTGTAGGGCCCCTGAGATTTGGGTGGGTTATTTTGTTTCTGTGCAGGGTAAATACTGGCTGCTTTATTTTTACACTGCAAATTAGATTGCAGATTGAACATACCACACCCAAATCTAACTTTCTCTGCACATGTTATATCTGCTCCTCCTGCAGTGCACATGGGGGGTCATTCCGAGTTGTTCGCTCTGTAAAAATCTTCGCATCGCAGCGATTTTCCGCTTAATGCGCATGCGCAATGTCCGCACTGCGACTGCGCCAAGTAAATTTGCTATGCACTTAGGAATTTTACTCACGGCTTTTTCTTCGTTCTGGCGATCGTAATGTGATTGACAGGAAATGGGTGTTACTGGGCGGAAACAGGCCGTTTTATGGGCGTGTGGGAAAAAACGCTACCGTTTCCGGAAAAAACGCAGGAGTGGCCGGAGAAACGGGGGAGTGTCTGGGCGAACGCTGGGTGTGTTTGTGACATCAAACCAGGAACGACAAGCACTGAACAGATCGCAGAAGCCGAGTAAGTCTGGAGCTACTCAGAAACTGCTACGAGGTGTGTGATCGCAATATTGCAAATACATCGTTCGCAATTTTAAGATGCTAAGATTCACTCCCAGTAGGCGGCGGCTTAGCATGAGCAAATCTGCTAAAATCCGCTTGCGAGCGAACAACTCGGAATGACCTCCCATGGGCCCTCATTCCGAGTTGTTCGCTCGCTAGCAGATTTTAGCAGCATTGCACACGCTAGGCCGCCGCCCTCTGGGAGTGTATCTTAGCATAGCAGAATTGCGAACAAAAGATTAGCAGAATTGCGAATAGAAATTTCTTAGCAGTTTCTGAGTAGCTCGAGACTTACTCCTACACTGCGATCAGTTCAGTCAGTTTCGTTCCTGGTTTGACGTCACAAACACACCCAGCGTTTGCCCAGACACTCCCCCATTTCTTCAGACACTCCCGCGTTTTTCCCAGAAACGCCAGCGTTTTTTCGCACACTCCCATAAAACGGACAGTTTCAGCCCAGAAACACCCACTTCCTGTCAATCACACTACGATCACCAGAACGATGAAAAAACTTCGTTAGGCCGCGAGTAAAATAACAAACTTTTGTGCTAATTTACTTGGCGCAGGCGCACTGCGAACATTGCGCATGCGCAGTTTGCGACTAATCACTCCGTTGCGAAAAAAACTAACGAGCGAACAACTCGGAATGACCCCCTTGGTTTTGCCCAACTGCTAACAAAATTCCTGCTGCGATCAACTTGGAATTACCCCCCTTGTCTCTGAAGGCTCTTCTTACTATCACGGCACGGCAGAGGAACAGGAAACTCCAAATCCCCATTACAAGAAGGACAACAAAAAGTAAAGTGACATTTGAATTCAGGGGGTCATTCCGAGTTGATCGCTCACTGACGTTTTTCGCAGCGCATCGTACAGGTTACTATTGCGCATGCGTATGCACCGCAATGCGCAGGCACGTCGTACGGGTACAAAGCGAATCGTTGCTGGGCGATGGGTTTTAGGAAGAATCCATTCGCACAGCCGATCGCAAGGAGATTGACAGGAAGAGGGCCTTTGTGGGTGTCAACTGACCATTTTCTGGGAGTGTTTAGAAAAACGCAGGTGTGTCCAGACGTTTGCAGGGAGGGCTCCTGACGTCAATTCCGGGACCAAAAAGACTGAAGTGATTGCAAGGGCTAAGTAAGTCCAGAGCTACTCAGAAACTGCACAAAACTTTTTCGTCCCGCTCATCTGCACACGCGTTTGCACACTTGCAAAGCGAAAATACACTCCCCCATGGGCGGCGACTATGCGTTTGCACGGCTGCTAAAAGTAGCTAGCGAGCGATCAACTCGGAATGACCCCCTTATTAATCTAGTAGCGTCACTAGACATCTGTTCAAATTTAAAGAGGTCAAAGGTCAATAACAGGTGCAATACAAAATTATCTTTCAATTGCGGAAACCAATGCGGGTAACAAATACTATAATACTGTAGCACTCTGAACCTTGGCCATTGCTATAGGCAACACTATAGGGTCCTCCTTTGGTTAAACTGTGCAATCTCAATAATGCAATATGCAAATAGTTCTATAATATAAGTGACATTGATACTGTACACTTCACAGTACTGCTCATACTTCTGATAACTATCACATGGCTAAAGGCCCTACAGCAACACACACTGTCAGTGGTGCAAGTAGAAATATTTTCTTAGTGGTACTGAGTGCCAAAAATGGGCGTGGTCATGTGTTGTGAGGGGGCGCGGCCATTGCCACAAGTTAGAGTGGCTACATGACACTAGTTGCGAGGCGACACTACAAAGCCCCTTTTCTTTTCACTCTAGAGGCAAGGCTAGAAATATATAATAGTACCTCCAGTATAATAGAAGTATATAGTGATACCTCCAGTATAATAGAAGTATAAAGTGATACCCCCAGTATAATAGAAATATATAGTAATGCCCCCAGTATAATAAGATTGGAATCTTCACTGGCCAGCTCTTGCGTTGGTGCACATAAAAGCGGGAGGCAGGAGGTAAATGTAATTTACATGGCTCAGTATTGACTGATGAGTGTCTCTATAAGTAGATGCAATGCGCAGTCCCGTAACTCTGATATAGGATACAATGACTGTAGGATACTGTCTCAGAGATACTGCAACTCTGTAGGATGTCAGTGCTGGTGACACTTAACACAGTCTTGCAGAAATAATGTACAAGGATATTGTCCCTATCTGTTTAGTGGGACTCTGCTTCCCTGGTGCCAGCACTTGCTGTCAACACTAGCCTCACTGCTACCACTCCCTGGTGTCTCTCTGCACACGTGGCACCCCAGTGATGGCACACTTTCAGACCCTCAGCGGCATCTGGCTCAGTCAGCAGTTTTGTCCCCAGCTCTCATACAGCAGCGTCTGCGGCTCTACGCATGTCCCCTCATAGCAGCAGCACTGCAGCATGCCTGCCTCTCCAGTGTCTCCTGCAGCACTCAACTCCCAGCTCAGAAGCTCTACCCCCAACATCAGAGAGAGGCTGTGAATCTGCCCTGTGGGACCCACTGCCCAGGATTCCCACTAGGTCCTCCTGCCTCCCAAGTATCTCCCTGCTGCACCGGCCAGGTTCCTAGAGCTCAGCGGCAGCATAACATGATCATTTTTTCTTTATTGAATCTTCGTATCTAAAATCTGGGGGGTGTATTGGGCTGGAAAACAGCCCTAATGAAGGCGGGGTCTGTTGGGGGGCTGGCCCGGCAGACACATGAATCAGCCCCGGCCGGCTGGCAGGTAGGCAGTGTGAAGATGTGAGCCAGCCCGGCCAGCAGTGTAAGCCGGCCCAGCTGAGGTGGGCATGGGAGGTCATTCCGACCCGATCGCTCGCTGCAGTTTCCCGCAGTGCAGCGATCGGGTCGGAACTGCGCCGGCGCCGCAGTACGCCGGCGCATGGCAGCCGTCGTTGTCTAGCGATCGCCTCAGAGGCGGTCGCTGGGCGGGAGGGGGCTGGATGGCGGCGTTAAGCCGCCGTTTAGGGGGAGCGGTCCGGCCAATGCAGGTGTGGCTGGACCGTTGTGGGGGCGGGCCGCTGCGACTGCGTGACATCACACACAGCCACTGCGGGCCGGGGAGCAACGAGTAGCTCCCGGCCAACACGCTAAAGCTGCGCTGGTCGGGAGCTACTCTTGAAGTGCAGAGGCATCGCCGCTGTGCGATGCCTTTGCACTTCTGTGGGGGGGGGCGGTACTGACATGCGGGGCGGACTAACCCTGTGCTGGGCGTCCTCCCGCATGTCAGTGTGAATGATCGTAGCTGTGCTAAATTTAGCACAGCTACGATCAAATCGGAATGACCCCCATGGTACCGGACCAGTGGGAACATTTCCACTTTCTGCCCATGGTCCACTGTGTCTGATCAGCATGAGAGGGCGCTGTCTCTAGGAGTACAGTAGCAGGGTTTTGGGAAGTCTAGCTGTTGTCTTGCTCCCTGGAGACAGGGTATGTATGTCCTCAGATAAACCCAATGACAGTGCTAAATGTTGAGAGACATGTACCAATGATTCATATTATATTTACTGCCCAGTCATGGTTTGTAATTGTGTATTCTATTTTGCAATTTATTTACTGCGGTAAATGCCAGACTTGACTGGTAATTGTTGCACACCTTTAATTAATGTAATCCTAACACATTTCCTTATTATTTTCTTCATTTGAGAGTCATTTATCAAATTAGGATCATTTAGAAGTGAGCTAAATGTTTTAACATCCTCTAACTATGTTTTCCAAGTAAGGTAATCTGTCTACGTATCATCTATATTCTGTTGAGTATTTGTGAATCTTCATCAGGGGCCTATTTACTATAAAGCCGAGATAAAGATATTACAGTACCACTTATCATATCACAATGTGAAAACAAAAGATAGAAAAAAAGTGATTAGTTTAATATCATTCACGTAGGAAAATAAATGCTCTCTTTAAGGGGTTTATTCATGAAGCAGTGAAAAGAGTGGAGAAGTGAGCCACTGGAAAAGTTGCCCATGGCAACCATCCAGCTTCTCTGTATAATTTTATAGTATGCAAATTATAAATGTTACTTCAGTGCTGATTGGCTCTTCTCCACTGGCTCACTTCTCCACAGTTTTCACTGCTTCATGAATAGACCCCTAAATGATAAATAATTTTTTCCTATCATCATTCATCAGATAGACATAATATCCCCGGGGGGGGCTTCAATATATGGGGGAGCCTGTTTTCTGTGAAAACATTTTTTCGGTAGAGAAGTCAGTTTTCCCCTCAATGGCGTATCTGTAGTAGGTACAGTATGTGCAATGCACACGGACCCCTAAGTTCATGGGGGGGCCACGCTTTACACCCTGCACCCAATTCTTTTATGCTTACCTTTCTGGAGTCCAGCGTCAGCATCTGCAGTGTGTCACGATCCGGGTATCTGGACGCCATTTCTTACCCATCAGATGCCTCCTAAGGCTGGCTCAGCGCTCCAGGACCGGATCCCATCTGTTATCCTAATGTTCACATTCCTGCATCCTCTCCTGTCTCTCTGAGACGCTGTCACAGTAACGCCTTATTACATCTGGCATGGCGTCTCCCGCGGCCTCCGCCGCCGTCCCTGAGCTTCTGCATGCAGAGTGTCAGAGTGGCGATTACGTCAGCCGCGGCCTCCGCTGTGTCCGCGTGGTTGGATGTGCACTTGTCAGCCTGGCGTCTCCTGTCTCCAGTGGCCGGCGCCGCCATTACTGTTTTCATTACCACATGGATTACAAACCAAACTTCCCTCCAAGTGTCTGCATGGGCGCAGCCATCTTGGATTCTGTCAGCTGATCATTTCCTCCAATCTGTTGTCAGTATTGTTAATCTGCATAATTGCCTAGCCAATCCCTTCCTTGCTGCAGGTATAAATACACTGTGCCTGAGCAAGGAAGGCGTCAGTGCTTTGGTTGTCAAACCTAGTTCCTGTTTGTCTCTTTCCTGTGATTGTCTTCCAGGTTCCAGCTCCTGTCTCAAGACTTCCACCATAGAGACCCGCACCAGCATTCCACCTGCGGTGTAGCCTGACTCTCCAATCCATTGTGGATTCATCTGTTTCCAGCTACAACATTACCTGCTTCCAGCTCAGCTTCCAGCAGAGTACAGCTTCCCTTAAAGGGCCGGTGTCCTTTCTACACTTTACCACTCTCCACCGGTATTATTATTTCTCCGCTCTCAAGTTCTACATTTCAGTTCATATTTCATCGCTCCCAAGTTCATTTATCATTTAACTGGTTCCAGCCAGTATCCACTCCGTGCTAACAACAGTCTGGTTCCAGCCAGTATCCACAGCAGCTGTTTTACCTTCAGCAACCCAGCTTTTCCTGGAACACCAGCTGGCACAATCCTGGGTTATCTCCACTGCTACAGTCGGGCCTGGTAAGGACTTTCCATCTAGAAGATCATAAGAACTATCTCACACTACCAGTGCCCTGTGGTTCCTGCCATCCTGTAGTACCCAGGAACTGTATTTATTATTTGCTGACTTTTACGTTTTCTTTTACTGCTGCTGTGTTGCGGAGTTGTCATAATAAACATCATTGACTTTTACCCAAGTTGTCGTGGTCACGCCTTCGGGCAGTTATTATTCATGTTACTTACATGTCCAGGGGTCTGATACAACCTCCCAGGTTCCGGTACATCTCAGCCCCTACAACTGAGGCTGCCTCCCGTCAGCTCAGGCCCTCAGTTGTGACAGTAAGCACTGACCTAATGAATCCAGCCGGAGACCAGGATCAAGCGGCCAGGCCGATGCAAGAACTGGCAGCCCGACTAGAACATCAGGAGGCTGCAAAGGGCCACATCATCCGCTGTCTCCAGGATCTCTCTACTCGGCTGGATGGGATTCAGACAACTCTCCTTGGATCAGGCGCATCTGGTGCGTCAACCACAGTGACTCCAGCTATAACCCCACCCACCTTACCCATTTCTGCTCCACGTCTTCATCTTCCAACGCCAGCAAAATTTGACGGATCTCCAAGATTCTGCAGGGGATTTCTCAACCAGTGTGAGATTCAGTTTGAGCTACAACCTGGCAATTTTCCCAGTGACCGTACAAAAATTGCCTACATCATCTCTCTTCTCAGTGGCTCCGCCCTTGACTGGGCATCACCGTTATGGGAGAGGTCCGACACCCTGCTATCTTCTTACACTGCATTCGTGTCAACATTCAGGCGCATCTTCGACGAGCCAGGCCGGGTAACCTCAGCTTCATCCGAGATTCTCCGTTTACGCCAGGGGTCACGTACTGTAGGACAATATCTGATACAGTTCCAGATCCTGGCATCCGAACTGGCATGGAACGACGAGGCCCTGTATGCTGCATTCTGGCATGGCTTATCTGAGCTTATTAAAAATGAGTTAGCTACCAGAGACTTACCTTCTAAGTTAGATGAGCTAATCTCACTCTGCACGAAAGTTGATTTACGTTTCAGAGAGAGAGCAACTGAGCGTGGAAGATCATCTGCTCCAAAATCTTCTGCTCCTCCTCCTCGTCAACTGTCACCATCTAAAGATGAGCCCATGCAAATTGGCCGTTCCCGTTTAACTCCTGCTGAGCGCCGAAGACGTCTCTCTGAGTCTCTTTGTCTTTACTGTGCAGCTCCGTCTCACACCATCAATGCCTGTCCCGAACGTCCGGGAAAACTCCAAACCCTAGCTCGCCCAGGAGAGGGCCGGCTAGGAGTAATGATCTCCTCTCCATCTCCTCATGATTGTAATCTTCCAGTCTCGCTTCAAGTTGCTCAACGTTATCGGAACGTCATTGCTCTCCTTGATTCCGGAGCAGCTGGAAACTTTATTACTGAAGCCTATGTTAAACGGTGGTCCCTACCCACCGAGAGACTTCCTTCCTCCTTTTCCTTAACTGCCGTGGATGGCAGTAAAATTTTTGATACTGTTATTGCTCTAAGGACTCTACCAGTTCGTCTGAGAGTGGGAGTTCTTCATTCCGAACTTATTTCACTTTTAGTGATTCCAAGAGCCACACATCCTGTGGTCCTGGGCCTTCCATGGCTCCGTCTTCACAATCCTACAATTGATTGGACGACTACGCAAATCCTGGCATGGGGTTCCTCCTGTGCAGAGACATGTT
Organism: Pseudophryne corroboree; assembly: GCF_028390025.1. Classification (NCBI taxonomy): domain Eukaryota; kingdom Metazoa; phylum Chordata; class Amphibia; order Anura; family Myobatrachidae; genus Pseudophryne; species Pseudophryne corroboree. Next base: position 48,400,272 of record NC_086450.1, on the reverse strand, counting down.
TGTTTAAAGTATTGCCTGTCTGTTCTTCCTCCCCCAGGTCGTCTGATGTTCCACCTCCTCCATATCAAGATTTCACGGATGTGTTCAGTAAAGCTTCTGCTGATATCCTTCCTCCTCATAGAGAATGGGACTGCCCGATTGATCTCGTTCCAGGGAAGGTTCCACCTCGAGGCCGAACTTATCCGTTGTCTCTGCCTGAGACGCATTCTATGGAGGAATACATTAAAGAGAACCTAGCAAAGGGGTTCATTCGACCTTCTTCTTCCCCAGCCGGCGCAGGCTTCTTTTTTGTAAAAAAGAAAGATGGTGGTCTGCGGCCGTGCATCGACTACAGAGGTTTGAACGACATTACCATCAAGAACCGTTATCCTTTACCCCTGATTACTGAGCTCTTTGACAGAGTTAGCGGAGCTACCATCTTTACAAAGCTGGACTTGCGAGGTGCATACAATCTCATCCGGATCCGTGAGGGTGACGAGTGGAAGACCGCCTTTAACACCCGTGACGGACATTATGAGTACCTCGTCATGCCCTTCGGATTGAGCAATGCTCCAGCTGTCTTCCAGCATTTTGTCAATGAGATCTTCAGAGACATTCTATACCGTCATGTCGTGGTCTATCTAGACGATATCCTCATTTTTGCCAACGATTTAGAGGAACATCGTTTTTGGGTTAAAGAGGTTCTGTCCCGTCTCCGTGTCAATCATCTCTATTGCAAATTAGAAAAATGCGTCTTTGAAGTCAAGTCCATTCCGTTTCTAGGGTACATTGTGTCCGGTTCCGGACTAGAGATGGATCCTGAGAAACTACAAGCAATTCAGAATTGGCCGGTACCCTTAACCCTCAAAGGGGTCCAGAGGTTCTTAGGGTTCGCCAATTATTACCGAAAGTTTATACGAGACTTTTCCACCATTGTGGCGCCTATTACTGCTTTCACCAAGAAGGGTGCTAACCCGTCCAAGTGGTCTGAAGAAGCCATGCAAGCTTTTCATCTTTTAAAACAGAGGTTCATCTCTGCGCCTGTCCTGAAACAGCCTGACATCGACTCTCCTTTCATCCTAGAGGTGGATGCCTCCTCCGTTGGAGTAGGAGCGGTGTTATCTCAGAGGGCTAAAGATGGCCATTTACATCCTTGCAGTTTCTTCTCCCGGAAGTTCTCCCCAGCTGAGCGCAACTATGCCATTGGCGACCAGGAGTTGCTAGCCATCAAGCTCGCTCTAGAAGAGTGGAGGTATCTGTTGGAGGGAGCTTCTCATTTAATCACCATACTTACAGACCACAAGAACCTTTTATACCTGAAGGGCGCACAATGTCTCAACCCTCGTCAGGCCAGATGGGCACTTTTCTTTTCCAGGTTCGACTTTAAACTCCAGTTCTGTCCGGGCTCTCAGAATCGCAAGGCCGATGCCCTTTCCCGCTCATGGGAGCAAGAAAATGAGTCAGAGTCTTCAGACAAGCATCCTATTATAAATCCGTTGGCATTCTCCACGGTAGGGATGGACTCTACGCCCCCATCAGGGAAAAGTTTTGTGAAGCCGATGCTAAGGAAGAAGCTCATGCATTGGGCCCATGCTTCCCGTTTTGCCGGACATACAGGTATCCAAAAAACCCTGGAGTTTATCTCTAGGTCCTATTGGTGGCCAACTCTGAAAAAGGACGTCTTGGAGTTTATTGCATCTTGCCCAAAGTGTGCCCAACATAAAGTATCCCGCCAGTCGCCTGCGGGGCAACTGGTTCCACTATCCGTTCCCCGTCGACCATGGACCCACTTGTCGATGGATTTCATTACAGACTTACCCATGTGCAACAAGTTCAATACCATCTGGGTGGTAGTTGACCGGTTCACCAAGATGGCACACTTCATTCCTCTCACCGGTCTTCCGTCAGCTTCCAAGTTGGCTCAAGTATTCATACAAGAGATCTTCCGACTCCACGGTCTTCCTGAAGAAATTATCTCAGATCGAGGAGTTCAATTCACAGCCAAATTCTGGCGAAGTTTATGTCAAGTCCTCCAAGTCAAGCTAAAGTTTTCCACGGCTTACCATCCTCAGACCAATGGTCAAACCGAGAGGGTGAATCAGGACTTGGAGGCCTTCCTCCGCATCTATGTGTCCTCCTCTCAAGATGACTGGGTTCAATTACTTCCCTGGGCCGAGTTCTGTCATAACAACCAGTATCATTCTTCATCTGCTTCAACACCATTCTTCACTAACTTTGGATTCCACCCTAAAGTTCCTGAGTTCCAACCGCTTCCAGCAACTTCTGTTCCTGCAGTGGATATCACCTTGCATCAGTTTGCCAATATCTGGAAGAGCGTACGATCAGCTCTGCTCAAGGCATCGTTCAGGTACAAGAAGTTTGCGGATAAGAAGCGTCGTGCAGTTCCTGCTCTCAAGGTGGGTGATCGGGTATGGTTATCCACGAAGAATTTGAGGTTAAGAGTTCCCAGTATGAAGTTTGCACCTCGCTATATCGGTCCTTTCAAGATTGAACAAGTCATCAATCCTGTTGCTTACAGACTCCAGTTGCCTCCCTTCTTAAAAATACCCAGGACATTCCATGTTTCCCTGTTGAAACCGCTGATCTTGAATCGGTTTCATTCCTCACTTCCTCCAACTCCGAAAGTCCAAACTCAACGAGGCGTTGAGTATGAAGTGGCCAAGATCCTGGACTCACGTCACCGTTACGGTCAACTACAATATCTTATTGACTGGAAGGGTTATGGTCCTGAGGAACGTTCATGGACCAATGCTTCTGATGTCCATGCTCCTGCCTTGGTCCGGAGATTCCATTCCAAGTTTCCTCAAAAGCCAAAGAAGTGTCCTGGGGCCACTCCTAAAGGGGGGGGTGCTGTCACGATCCGGGTATCTGGACGCCATTTCTTACCCATCAGATGCCTCCTAAGGCTGGCTCAGCGCTCCAGGACCGGATCCCATCTGTTATCCTAATGTTCACATTCCTGCATCCTCTCCTGTCTCTCTGAGACGCTGTCACAGTAACGCCTTATTACATCTGGCATGGCGTCTCCCGCGGCCTCCGCCGCCGTCCCTGAGCTTCTGCATGCAGAGTGTCAGAGTGGCGATTACGTCAGCCGCGGCCTCCGCTGTGTCCGCGTGGTTGGATGTGCACTTGTCAGCCTGGCGTCTCCTGTCTCCAGTGGCCGGCGCCGCCATTACTGTTTTCATTACCACATGGATTACAAACCAAACTTCCCTCCAAGTGTCTGCATGGGCGCAGCCATCTTGGATTCTGTCAGCTGATCATTTCCTCCAATCTGTTGTCAGTATTGTTAATCTGCATAATTGCCTAGCCAATCCCTTCCTTGCTGCAGGTATAAATACACTGTGCCTGAGCAAGGAAGGCGTCAGTGCTTTGGTTGTCAAACCTAGTTCCTGTTTGTCTCTTTCCTGTGATTGTCTTCCAGGTTCCAGCTCCTGTCTCAAGACTTCCACCATAGAGACCCGCACCAGCATTCCACCTGCGGTGTAGCCTGACTCTCCAATCCATTGTGGATTCATCTGTTTCCAGCTACAACATTACCTGCTTCCAGCTCAGCTTCCAGCAGAGTACAGCTTCCCTTAAAGGGCCGGTGTCCTTTCTACACTTTACCACTCTCCACCGGTATTATTATTTCTCCGCTCTCAAGTTCTACATTTCAGTTCATATTTCATCGCTCCCAAGTTCATTTATCATTTAACTGGTTCCAGCCAGTATCCACTCCGTGCTAACAACAGTCTGGTTCCAGCCAGTATCCACAGCAGCTGTTTTACCTTCAGCAACCCAGCTTTTCCTGGAACACCAGCTGGCACAATCCTGGGTTATCTCCACTGCTACAGTCGGGCCTGGTAAGGACTTTCCATCTAGAAGATCATAAGAACTATCTCACACTACCAGTGCCCTGTGGTTCCTGCCATCCTGTAGTACCCAGGAACTGTATTTATTATTTGCTGACTTTTACGTTTTCTTTTACTGCTGCTGTGTTGCGGAGTTGTCATAATAAACATCATTGACTTTTACCCAAGTTGTCGTGGTCACGCCTTCGGGCAGTTATTATTCATGTTACTTACATGTCCAGGGGTCTGATACAACCTCCCAGGTTCCGGTACATCTCAGCCCCTACAACTGAGGCTGCCTCCCGTCAGCTCAGGCCCTCAGTTGTGACACAGTGCTGCAAAAATCACCAGGAAAATGGTGCGGGGGCCATCATCACACGCATAAAGGATATCACTAGGAAAATGGCCGCCGTGCCATTTCCCCAGAGACCTGAGCATGCGCAGTAGACTCTGGCACAGCGCTGGAGTCTACTAGCACGCAGGGCCTCGCTGACGGCTACCGAGGAGAGGAGGGAACCCGGGGGGGGGGGGGGGGGGCGGAGACTGCATATGGCCCCCTCCTCTCTTGATAGGCTCCTTATTATAAATAGGCCCATAAGCCTCCATATCTGGAGCATGAACAATCCCATAGTTCTTGGGACGCAGACACTGAATAAAAATCCTCTCCACTTGATTTATTGATTGTACAGGTTGAGTATCCCTTATCCAAAATGCTTGGGACCAGAGGTATTTTGGATATCGGATTTTTCCGTATTTTGGAATAATTAGATACCATAATGAGATCTTATGATGATGGGACCTAAATCTAAGCACAGAATGCATTTATGTTACATATACACCCTAAACACACAGCGTGAAGGTAATTTTAGCCAATATTTTTTATAACTTTGTGCATTAAACAATATGTGTGTACATACACACATTTCATTTATGTTTCATATACACCTTATATACACAGCCTGAAGGTCATTTAATACAATATTATTAATAACTTTGTGTATTAAACAAAGTTTGTGTACATTGAGCCTTCAGAAAACAAAGGTTTCACTATCTCACTCTCACTCAAAAAAGTCCGTATTTCGGAATATTCCGTATTTCGGAATATTTGGATATGGGATACTCAACCTGTATTACAGAAACTGTTAGTTATTTTTCTGTGAGGAATTGTGCACAGGACATAAACAAGGGAAATGAGAAGTCTGATTCTCTGGTAACTGGCAGAAGCTTTGTAGGTGTCACCAGAAACATAAGGCGCATGATCGGATTCAGGCGCACTTGATTTTCATTGCTTTTTGAAAGTCATTCATGGGCAACCTAAATCTGCGAGGTGGACTCTTGAAGTTCTTATTACAATATCTGGACACGGCCTCCGTAAATTGCAGTTTCGATTGAAGCAAATGGAAGAGTATTATTTGAATGCATAATCCCTTTTCTGAAATATACACATACATCGTTATATGGCTATCATTCGCTCTGGATGACAGCTTTGTGAAGATTAAGGCCCCTTACAGAGTGACATCAATAATCAGTGATTATACTCACATTCTGTAACGCTGGTAAATGCATATAAATATGGATGGCCTATTGATTCTAATGGCACCATGCTCATTTGAGCGGCCCTGGACTACCTGTGGCTCCCCAGGTGTTTCAAATCCACCCATACAGGCCCCAGGACGCTCTGGCAGGGTATTCTGGAACTTGTTTCACAAAACCCAGTAGGGGTTAGGTATTACATGCCGACATACAGAATGCCGACATTCAGTATGTTGACAGCATAATGTTATTGTTGTTAATGTCAACAGTACTATTTTAGCTTAAAATTATTCATACCCCTAGTCACCCTAATTGCGTCCTAACTATAACCCTAATAGCTTGTGTCATCATTGTTACTGTCGGCATTCACATTGTGGACGCTTTGAAGCTGTCAACATTATGTCACCATCGACATTGTGATGTGGACGTGTTATCTGACAACATTTACTATTATTAATGGTTAGTAATATAGCATCGGCATATTCCGATGCGCTTTACAATGGGGACATTTTAAACATGTCGACAACCTGAATATCAACATTCAGAACATGTCAACATTCTGATTCTGCCCAGGCTTGAACTTGTGCAATTTAAAGTAGCAGTAGCAATTTTGGATGATGACTACTGTAGTTGCTCCTGTATACAGGGCCGTAACTAGGGGGAAGCTAAGGGGGCATGCGCCCCGGGTGCAGGATTTGAGGGGGCACCAAGGAGTTACAGAGGAGCAGGGGCTTTTTCTTACCAGCAGTGCTGTGCTGCTTCAGTGAGACAGCAGACGGCTCCCGGGGCAATGTCTCTGACCCACCTGTCTGCCCACAGCTGGCTCCAACGCTGTGCAGGTGAGGTCCAGTACCTGGGATCTCTCCTATGCTGGCTGCTGTCTTAAACTATCTTCTTTGCCATTCTGCAACTAGCGTGCGGTGCACAGTACAAGCTATAGAAGCGCACTGTGCTCCCAGTTAGCAGTATCAACCTCCACTTTGCCTCCCAGATGGGGGGATTTGGTGTAGCTTATAGGGGGATGTAGTGTAGTGATGTAGTGTACCATATAGGGTATGAAGTGCAGCAATGTATTGCAGTATATAGGGGCATGTAGTGCACTGATGTGGTGTAGCATATAAGGGGATGTAGTGTAGTGATGTAGTGTGGCATATAGGGTATGTAGTGCAGTGCACAGGGTCATGTAGTATAGTGATGTAATGCAGTGGATAGGGGAATGTAGTGCAGCGATGAAGTCTTATGATATAGTGCAATGTATGGGGACACACATAGGATCATGTAGTTGAACACGCTGGCGGGGCATGTGACGCATAGGGCATTTGAGGCACATAGGGGAATATTGTCCAACAGTATCCCCTATTTAAACATTTTTTTGATAATCTGATTATTTTAGTCTGACAGGGTTTGATTATGTTTGTTTGTTTGTTTGTTTGTTTGTTTGTTTTTTTGAGGTGGGGACACCAAATTACTACCTTGCCCCGGGTGACGAAAATCCTAGTTTCGGCCATGCTGTATATACTGTAGGACAAAATAAGCCCCGCCTCAATCCAAACAAGCTGCATCCTAGTCCACACAAGCCCCCCCCCCCCCCCCCCCCCCCCCCCTGATACACACAAGCCCCACCCTGATACACATAGAATTACAGACTCTGGGGTATAAAGCTCTTTGTTACATTGCTCAGAGTCAGCCTAGACATGCACTGCTTTTCACAGTGCAACACACCCTGAATTTGCTGCAGACACACCCTGGTTTACAATTGGCTAACGCATGTATGCCCACATGCAAAGAAAGTAAATAATTATTGAAAAGCCCATTCTCTGTGCAAGGGGTCGTGGCCAAACATGTGAGGGTGGGGCCTCCTCTTATTGGGAATACCAGGGTGCTCATTAAATGTTCATGGAGGCGCTACACCTATGGTTCTGCTAGATAATGATAGCTCGTAAGCTGATTGGTTGCTAAGGACAACTTCACCACTGAATCATTTGAATCATCTCCCCCATAGACATTTAATCATGTTTCCAGATACATTCAATGACTAAATACAAGTGATGCTTTTCTTTGGATAGTGAGCAGCCTTTCGGAGCCGTTAGCTGATCGCCTCCTCTGGGAGACCCTGTACCTGCTTGTGAAAAGCTGTCTTGCAAACCATCTGATGTAATGGCAGCTTGATTATTGTAGGGAAATATTTTACAACTGCCTTATTTTCATCTAATAAAACCTTCGCCTGTGGTTACGCCGCATGCCAAGAATGTGATGCGAGATTTGTATTGTACGTGCTAAGATGTGTGATGAGACGGATAAGGCTTAACTGTTCCAAGATCCTTTTAAAGACAAGTAGTTATCATTGTAATCAGTTTTTAATCAAATTTCTTCTCATTTTTTTGTGATCTAATGAGTTTTGAAAGGTAAGAGGTTAGAAAGAAGAATTACAGTGAGCTGAAATCAAGGACTGACTGACAGCTCTTTCACTGGGAGTAGATAATATTTAAATTAGTGCATGTAAAGTCATTGACAGCATTCATATGGAACGATTAAATTACTGGCGCAATGAGAAGAATTATGGAAGTACTGTATTTAGCAAAATTTCCTATCCTGCAATGACGAGCTCTAACAAGGATGAATGAGGCTGTTTGTAAGGGGAAATTAATCCGTAACTCCCAATATTGGAGATGAGCCAATGGGGACAGGGGGCGTGGCAATGTCAGGGAGGGGGCCATGTCCACATCATGAGGGGGTGCAAAGAACAATGGACATATCCTACATCTCTTATCAACCCTTCACTCCCAAGCACATCAGTGGCAGGTGTGCCCCCCCCCCCCCCCCATGTGCAGAGCAGCAATGAGCAGACATATAATACCTCCCACAGCCAGGGTCATCTCAACGTGTAGGCACATTGGGCAGCTGCCCAGGGCCCCACAATTCTAGGGGCCTTGGAGCAGGGACAGGGGGTGGTCACACAATTAGAACAACCAGCCAGCATTTTCTACCTGCCTCCCAGCCAGGGAGTGTCTGTAATCATGCTGATTGGTGGATGACTGAAGCTATCCACCAATCATAGTGCTGACAGCCATTCACTGCTGGGAAGCATGTGTAGAGACAGCGCAGGACTGCAAGAGGAGCATGTTATGATTTTGTTTGATTGGTTCCCATGAATGTGTAGGGGCCCCAGTACATTTCTTTGCCTAGAGCCCTGCCCCCAGCCGCCCAGCGATCAGGACAATGCAGTCCCGATCACAGTGGCAGATCAGGGCACTTAAACTGGAACTGTCCTGATGAATGCAGGACATTAAATGTCACCAATACGTTGTTCCATGCCCTGAAACCCCAGTGATTAAAGCCTTGGCTCAGTGTATAGCTACATGAGTTTCACATTTCATAAGTTTATTCTCTTGTATTGGAAGGTCCTTATTTAAATATGATTTTTGGATAGGTAATTTCTCATTGGAGAAAGTAAGCGAAGATAGGGACCGGGACAAAATGCTCCAAACCTTGAAGCTTTATGGGGAATTAATGACTGACTGGTATAATTTACAAGTGGTTTATATAAATTATCTGTATTATTTACTGTGTAACAGATTTCTCAAGATGACCAAATTCATTAGACTCAAATTTTATTTGATGCCTTGAAAGTTTGCATGACCTATCACAGTTCCATTCCTTCCATGCTTTCAAGCTGGAGAATCTGGAAAACTGTGAAAATGGGATGCAACCAGCACTATAGATGCTCCGGAACATTCATTAAAACCACCTTTTGAATACTGTGCAAACCGTAACGTCTGCGCACAATGACAAATCACCAATGAACAGGATATGCCTTCCTGCGTTATTAGGACCAATAGGAAGAGAGGGAAGAAACCCCAAATCAGAAGAGAAAAGGACCAGTGGAGAAATTGCCATGGCAACCAATCAGCTTTGAAAGAAGCCTTTATCAAGTACATTCTATAAAATGTAAGGGAGATGCTGATTGGTTGCCATGGGCAACTTCTCCACTGGTCTGTTTCTCCACTCTATTCACTGCTTAATGAATAGACCTCCTTAATCTAGATAATGACATTCCATCATTGGGGGTCATTCCGAGTTGATCGCACGTAGCAACTTTTTGCTGTTCGTGTGATCAACTAGACGCCGCCTATGGGGGAGGGCATTTTTGCATAGCAAGGCTGTGAACGCTTGTGCAGCCGCGCTATGCAAAAAATGTTTTGTGTAGAAGTAGACCAGGGTAAGAGTTACTTACCCTGTGCGATCGATCCAGCGATGCAGGTCCTGGTATTGACGTCAGACATCCGCCCTCCAAACGCCTGGACACGCCTGCGTTCGCCACACCACTCCCAGAAACGGTCAGATGACGCCCCAGAATGCCTTCCTCCTGTCAATCTTCTTGCGATCGCCGATGCGACCGCTTTCTTTGTTCGCGGCATCGCTGTCCGGCTACGGCTGTTGCTGGGCAACAACACGCCTGCGCAATGCGGCCGTTGCGCATTTCCGACCCGATCCCATGGCTGCAAAGAAGTGCAGCGTGCGATTGGGTCGGAATGACGCCCATTGTTGGCCAGGCCTGCATTTGTAGGAAGGACCCACAGATGAATCTCTGTGGCGATGGAAGTGGGGGAGCACAATTAGCCTCAGAAGACCTGTTATTGGTATAAGCAAGTCATGCCCAAATGTAACAGGCCCTGATTTGCAGGTCCAATCGCAATTCCGACAATGTAGCAACTAAATTTCAAGCCAGGTTTAAATGTAGAGTCTAAGGGCCCTATTCACTAAGCCTTAGATGGAGATAAAGTGGACGGAGATAAAGGTGGTCATTCCGAGTTGTTCGCTCACTAGCTGCTTTTAGCAGCATTGCAAACGCTAGGCCGCCGCCCTCTGGGAGTGTATCTTAGCTTAGCAGAATAGTGAACAAAAGATTAGCAGAATTGCTACTAAAAATTTTCAAGCAGTTTCTGAGTAGCTCCAGACCTACTCCTAGATTGCGATCAGCTCAGTCCGTTTAGTTCCTGGTTTGACATCACAAACACGCCCTGCGTTCGGTCAGCCACTCCCCCGTTTCTCCAGACACTCCCGCGTTTTTACCTGACACGCCTGCGTTTTTTTAGCACACTCCCGGAAAACGCTCACTTACCACCCAGAAACGCCCCTTTCCTGTCAATCACTCACCGATCAGCAGTGCGACTGAAAAGCGCCGCACAGACACCAGCAAAACTGCTAAGTTTTTAGTTAAATAATTAAGCGCATAAGCGCAGTGTACCATGCGCATGTGCATTTAGCAACAAATCGCAGCATAGCGAAAATCGGCACCGAGCGAACAACTCGGAATGACCACCAAAGTACCAGCCAATCAGCTTCCAACTGCCATGCCACAGGCTGTGTTTGAAAAATGACAGTTGGGAGCTGATTGGCTGGTACTTTATCTCCGTCCACGGCTTAGTAAATAGACCCCTCAATCGCAAATACCAGCAAATTGGGACCTATTACATTTGGGCCAGAAACTGTGAGAAAATGAAACTGGATTTATTTACATTACTGTCTATGTGGGCATCATACCCAGCACAGCATAAAGCGCATTAATCCCGTGCCAGTGCTACATAAACAGCAGTATGTCTGATCTTGGAACGCAGCACATGTCATTTCTGAAAACGCTCCCGTCTGGGCAAGTCCTAGCACTCTGTGTGCATGCTATTGTGGTGACATTTCCACATTAATGAGCTTTTCGATGACTTCATTTAATTAAGATGTTCAGGGAAACAACTCCCATCATTACATAGCTTGTTCATTGTAATGCAGAATACTTTTGTCTTCTGGGTGTCATTTCCTTCAGTGTATCTGTTGAATAAAGACACTCCCTATATTTAAGTGGCATTACTTTCTTTTGAGTAGTATTTAATTCAGCAGGCACTGCTCTTTAATCGGGTGTGGTATTGAAAGTCGACAGTAACTAGGTCGACAATGTCTAGGTCGACCACTATTGGTCGACAATAACTAGGTCGACAGGGTGTCTAGGTCGACATGGTCTTTAGGTCGACATGGTCTAGGTCGACAGGTCAAAAGGTCGACATGAGTTTTTAATGTTATTTTGGTGTAGTTTTCTTCGTAGAGTGACCGGGAACCCCAATTAGTGCACCGCGTCCCCTCGCATGGCTCGCTTCGCTCGCCATGCTTCGGGCATGGTGCCTTCGCTTCGCTCGGCACAGATTACCGTTCCAATCGTAGTCCACGTGGATCGTTAAGTATGAAAAGGTTCAAAAAAAGAAAAAAATTGTGCAAAAAACTCATGTCGACCTTTTGACCTGTCGACCTAGAACATGTCGACCTAAAGACCCTGTCGACCTAGACACCCTGTCGACCTAGTTACTGTCGACCAATAGTGGTCGACCTAGACATTGTCGACCTAGTTACTGTCGACTTTCAGTCCGGATCCCCTTTAATCATTGTTCCTGGTTCCTATTGAGATACAAGGCACTGTACAGTACGTGTGAAACCAAGTCTCTCCTGGCATACCTACCTATCTCCTGGCATACCTACCTATCTCCTGGCATACCTACCGGCTACCTACAGCACTTGCCTAAATAATCTGTCAGGTCTGGAAAAGAGCAATGAATAATGACAATAATTTAGCATATTGGGTGCACTGCACCCTCTTTTAACTCTCAGATGTGCTTGTGTTTCATTAACGAGGCCAGCAGTGATTAGAAGTGATTAAGAGTTTGCTGTGACCTTGTGTTTACCTGTCTGCATCTTCTCAAGGGTAGTTTAATCAGAAAGCAATCAGCACAAAACACACAGGATCCACAATAATAATATGCTTAGAAACGGAACGTTGGATAAATAGCTGGGGGGGGGGGAGACAAAAAAAACAAAAGAAACATTCCCTTCAGTCTCAGTTCCTGGTGTCAAAGCATTACTTTAGGGCGTGATAATTGGGCTGGCTAAGAGTAAATTAACAAAAAGTAATATTGGGATAATTGTAAAAAGAATCAAACTAGCAGTCACACAGTAAGGGGCTCATTAAGATTTGGCCGCATTTACGCCAAAAGCCCAAGTGTAAATTGCATGCGATGAAAACTGCATTTATGAGTTTATTGTAGTTGCACATATCTCATGATGCAGGAAATTCAAAATAAACCCAGAAATCTTAAGGGGGGTACTCACGGAGCAATATTCTAAGCAATCTGACTAGATTGCTTGGAATTTCAGCATTATCGCTCCGTGTGTACCCCCTACAGCGATAGCGATGCACAGCCCCGCGCATTGCTATCGCTGCTGCTAGATTGGCCTGCATGCAGGCCAATCTAGCAGGTCGCTCATTTCACCCGCTGGGTGAAGTGAGCGCCCCCCCCCCGCCTCCTCCCGCATGCTCAGCACAGATCGCGCTGTGCTGAGCGGCGGGAGAGATGTGTGCTGAGCGGTTCGCTCAGCACACATCTCTCCTGCATCGGCCCGTCTATGAGGGCCTTTATTTGATGACATTTGCAAGATGCAGGAGACTCACGATTTTCCTGGCAGTCCTCCGCACACACGGAAGAGTGGTCGCATTTCCCACATCCCACCCACTTCCTAGTGACGCGAGCAGGATAAGGAGATTAACAGGGGAATGCCATCGCCGAATGGAGAGGAGTGGCTAAAAGACGCATTTGTGTTAATTAGCCCCACCCCTCCAGTGGACCTGCAAATCATGACATTTTGGGGGCAGGACCTAGTGATGCATCAACCTGGCTCCGCCCTCCAAAGTGCCAAGCAGCGCCTCCTCTTCGGGCTTCTCCAGGAGAGGGGATTTGAGAAGTAGGTAAGTATGCATTTAAGCTGGCAGGTGATAGGTCCATGGGGATGTAGTTACTTTCTGGCGGGCTGTTGGGATTCTGATGGACGGGATGCCGCTGTCGGTATTCTGACCGCCGGCATCCTGTCTTATCGGTATATCATACATAATCTGGTCCATGGTGTGTGGTGCCGTGATCGCATTATCATAGCCACGCCCTCACTATTCAAAGTCGTGGTTCTTGCCATCAAAAGGAAGGGGCGGTATCACGCCAACATAATTCATTGCGAATAGCACCAGCACCCTGCCCCGCTAAAAAACTAGTGTGATCATTGGGGGTCATTCCGAGTTGATCGCTAGCTGCCGTTGTTCTCTGCGTAGCGATCAGTGAAAAAAAAGGCTAATCTGCGCATGCGTATGCACCGCAATGTGTACGCGCGTCGTACGGGTACGAAGTCCTTCGTGGTTTTGCACTGGTTCTAGCAACGATTCCAGTCGCACAGCCGAACACAAAGAGATTGACAGGATGTGGGAGTTTCTGGGTGGCAACTGACCATTTTCTGGGAGTGTTTGGAGAAACGCAGGCGTGGCCGGGCATTTGCTGGGCGGGTATCTGACGTCATTACCGTGTCACTCGTCGCAGCAATCATCGCACAGAATAAGTAACTACAGGGCTGGTCTTGTTCTGCACAAAATGTGTTTGCTGCCGCGCGGCTGCACAGGCGTTCGCACTCCTGAAAAGCGAAAATACACTCCCCCGTGGGCGGCGACTATGCGTTTGCACGGCTGCTAAATGTAGCTAGCGAGCGATCAACTCGGAATGAGGGCCATTATGTATGTATGAACGTGTGTGTGTGTGTGTGTTTATATTTGTTGCACCTGGGCCCACCACTTGCTAGTTCTGTACTGGTAAATAGAGCTGGAGAAAGGAGCTATCACTGTTTCATAAATAGACACATTAGTTTTGAAAGCGACTATTTAAGCAAATATTTTCTAACCGGTTTCAAAACAACTGTAAACAAATTTAGATAACACAGGACTCTTTAATATGCTGGTTGGTACCTAATATTTATGTACATTCATGGATGCGCTCCAAATTTGTACATTTAAGTTGACATACATCAATTATGTAAATTCACCATTGCTTATATATTGCAGATATATACTTTCAAACGATAGTGCTAATTACATAGTCTGCTATTTCTACTGAACTTCCTTTTGTAAGTCCTACCCTATCTATGAGACTGCCGCATTAGCACACAACCCGATGTCTGGCTCCCCAAATGTAGTGTTTTCTTCTGTGGGCATCCAAAGGAGCAATCAGAGAGGGCACACAATGCCCAACGGCAGCTCAGTAGGGTATCATTAGCCAAGAAAATAAGTAGCTGATTGTTTTAGTAATTAGTAGTTATTTGTAGCTCCGTCTGATTGCTTCTTTCCTAAAAGTTGGGGATTAAATAGTTACCGTAATCAAGAAGGGAACGAATAATTGGGAAAATTCCTTTTTAGAGTTTTCAAAAATAGATGAGGACAGGAACAATTTGTATGATGCGACCTTTGCTGTAGCGTTGGGGCACGTGTGCTGTGGATGGGGTGAGGTGAGCGGAAAAATAGAAAAAAAATGGTTGTACTAAATTGTTCTAGAAAACATTGTTTATTTAAATATATTGAGCATTTTTTTTTCCGTCAGTCTGCCACTGCTATCCCCATCTGACATCCTTCTTAAATAGGCTGTGCATGGGGAAATTTGGCCGAAGAAAATAGTTTCCCCAGCAGGGTCTACCCGTTAAGTAGATAGGGGGGGGCCCTATCTTATCTCCCGTTAACACAGATGAGGTATACACTGGTCTGGTCTCTGGCAAGACATCTAAAATCTTTAAAAAAATAAACAAGAACAAAAAAAAAAACTTTTTAAATGTGTTATATCTAAACGCCTTGCCATCACTGTACTGCCATTTATTTATTTATTACCAGTTACTTATATAGCGCACACATATTCTGCAGCTCTGTACAGAGAGTATTTGCCCATTCACATCAGTCCCTGCCCCAGTGGAGCTTACAATCTATATTCCCTATCACATTCACACACAGACACATTCACTAGGGTTAATTTTGTTGGAAGCCAATTAACCTACCAGTATATTTTTGGATTGTGGGAGGAAACCGGAGTACCCGGAGGAAACCCACGCAAGTATGGGGAGAATATACAAACTCCACACAGTTAGGGCCATGGTGGGAATCGAACCCATGACCTAAGTGCTGTGAGGCAGTAATGCTAACCATTACACCATCCGTACTGCCCATTTGCAAAGAAAAAACTTTACTGCGCTTGTTGCTTTAAGCCACGTTTCCCAACCAGTGCGTCAGGACACATTTGTGGGCACCAACAATAAGCTGGAAGTGTCACAAGACTGTAGAGGACATACTGTACTTTCCTACTCTCCCGGGAATGTCTGTGAGGCTCACTGATTTCTGGGAGTTCTCACACAGTCCCAGGAATGCAGGGAGCCCTTCCGGATCCTGCCCCACTACCCTAGTGAAGAGGGTAAAATGCGTTGCCATGACTCCACTTGCCACTAGGTCTTCCCTTCCATGATCTCCAGGATTTGATGGTACCAAAAGTAGATCACTTTGATGCAGGTGTTTTGGAAAAAAAAAATCTTAAAATAAGCTGGAGCTCTGCAATGGAGATGACATGAACTGTTTTGTCAGTGAAACGTAAATTATTCAACTAATATTATTTTATTAAGTGGAATGCCGGCAGGTTGTGCCCAGTGACTGCGTCTTTGTTATTGCATCTTTAAAACATCACAACAATACTTGCATTCTCTCTCAGAACTCTGCGGGTGGCAGCCTGGCAACCCTCACTTATCCCACACCCTTTCCTGTGATGCGGGTGGGGGCGTAAAGACCCAATTCACTATTTTTCACATCATTACGGCCCCTGTCCCAATCTACAGTGCCAAAATTCACGGGGGTTGTGCTGCAATTACATAATACTGTATGTAGCACTAAGCCCTGCCCCTCATCTTGACAACTCGGCAACTGACCTGGGCCCTTGCTAAGCCCCTCCGTCAAGCCTGGGCCTAGGAAAAGAATATCCCCCTCACGGTACCCCTGGTCAGAGTACTGTCCCCTCATATCTGGATTGTATGGCTGAAATCAGGACTGCTAGGTGTTATGGTGTATTTCTGACCAGTGGCGGATCCAGCAGGGGGCGAAGAGGGCGATCGCCCCCCTGTAACACAGCGACCCAGCCCCACCCCCTTGTTGTTCCTGCAGACAGGAGAGGTCGGGGGAGCTGCGTGCAATGGCCGGGACCTGGCCGCTTTGAGTCAGGAGAAGGCGCCGGGTGGGACCACCCAGTGTGTCCCGCCCCCCGCTACCAGCAGCAGCAGCACAACTCTCTGCGCGCAGCGGCCTTGTTTGTTCCTTCAGCCGCGGAGGTTTCTGACAGAAACCAGCACAAAATCTGTGCTTACAACTATAACAATGCAGCACAGACATAGACAGTGTATAACACATACAAATAAACAAACTGAACCAATCAATGAGTGCAGATTATTAAACTTATTTGCCTTTGTGTGCTTGGCAGTCACTAGATTCCCCCGAGTAACATGGAGCTTCTCTGTGTGTCTGACAGTGTTTGAAACTCGCTCAGGCTCTCATCCAAATGATGAGTACTTTACAAAGCAAAGATTCCCTTCTCTCTCTCCCCTCAGCCCCTCTATTGCAGTTAATAATTCATGTCTTATCTACAAATGGCAATTTGTGTTGAATATGCATGTGGGCAATTTACGTGCGAGTAATTAAAATCCAGCTCTGGGGCTTTACAAACTTTTTCTGTAATTTTGAGGGTTTCCGCAGCTCCTCTTAAGTTGAGTTCTTGGGTGTGCAATGCATCCCAAGTAAAATGCATCGTGTTTGGCCACTGTGGAAATGATGGCACATTGTTTATTATCCTATATTTTGCTGCTTGGGAATATAAAGTTATTGCCCCTTTAAGGTAATTAGTCCTAGCTGGGTAAAGTTTCATTTGGATTTATAATACTTTGATTTAACTCCAATTCCCCCTTGACGGCCGTACTCTGGCAGAAAACAGCAGACGGGGCCGCTCAATTCTCAGGCTAGTTAGCTAGAAATTTCTGGGGCTGAAAATTGAAAACTGAAAGCCAGCAGTAGGGTAACGTTAATAAATGTATGGATATAGTACATGATATTAATGCTAAAATATAAAATGATGTCTAGTTTTAGAAGTGAGGGCTTCTTGAGGAGCTCAGGTAGTTGCATGAACTTTTGGTTCTGATGTATAGGTCAAAAGTGCCAAGGTCGAGAGGCAATAGATTGACCCCACATGGTTGACATTCATTATGTCGCCAGGGTCAAAAGGTCAACAGGTAAAAGGTCAGCTGGAACAAAAGGTCGATATGGTCAAAAGTTTGGCATGGCAATGGTCGACACAAATGGATGACACAAGTTGTTGGGGTGGATGTCTTTCATGTTTATCCAGCATATTTTGCTTGATTCACTATCCACGTGGATTATGATTTGGGAATAGTAACCTGTGGTGAGCACAGCTGTAGCGGAGCGAGCCACCTTGCCCGAGGCATGGTGAGCAGAGTCAGCTCGCGAGGGTACATGTTTACACAAAATTTTGCTTGGATAGGGTTAAACATAGAAAATAACACCAAAAAAACTAAAACAAAAAAAACAACATGTCAACATTTTTTGTGTCGAACATTGTCATGTCAACCTTTTGACCCTGTTATCCTTTTGACCTGTTGACCTTTCCCACTGTTGACCTTATACCTGTTGACCTTTTGACCCTATCGACCTAAGGCTTGGCCACGATATTGGGTTGACCTAAAGACTGTCTATCAGTGTAGATCTATCAGTCTATTAGATTGTCTATCAGTGTAGATCTATCAGCCTATTAGACTATCAGTGTAGATCTATCAGTCTATTAGATTGTCTATCAGTGTAGATCTATCAGTCTGTTAGATTGTCTATCAGTGTAGATCTATCAGTCTATTAGATTGTCTATCAGTGTAGATCTATCAGTCTATTAGACTGTCTATCAGTGTAGATCTATCAGCCTATTAGACTGTCTATCAGTGTAGATCTATCAGCCTATTAGACTGTCTATCAGCGTAGATCTATCAGCCTATTAGACTGTCTATCAGTGTAGATCTATCAGCCTATTAGACTGTCTATCAGTGTAGATCTATCAGCCTATTAGACTGTCTATCAGTGTAGATCTATCAGCCTATTAGACTGTCTATCAGTGTAGATCTATCAGCCTATTAGACTGTCTATCAGTGTAGATCTATCAGTCTATTAGATTGTCTATCAGTATAGATCTATCAGCCTATTAGACTGTCTATCAGTGTAGATCTATCAGCCTGTTAGACTGTCTATCAGTGTAGATCTATCAGCCTATTAGACTGTCTATCAGTGTAGATCTATCAGTCTATTAGATTGTCTATCAGTATAGATCTATCAGCCTATTAGATTGTCTATCAGTGTAGATCTATCAGCCTATTAGACTGTCTATCAGTGTAGATCTATCAGCCTATTAGACTGTCTATCAGTGTAGATCTATCAGCCTATTAGACTGTCTATCAGTGTAGATCTATCAGCCTATTAGACTGTCTATCAGTGTAGATCTATCAGTCTATTAGACTGTCTATCAGTGTAGATCTTCTAGACTGCACCCATGAAATTGCACCCCAAATATACACAGGAAAAAGTCAAATGCAAAAAAACAAGTGCATTTATATGTTCAGACTGATGCACTGACAACATGTGTCCAGCTGCACAACAATAGCAATTGCACCAGGTATTGCACGCATTCAGAGCAAATTAATTTGCAGCTGCGGATTTGTACGCAGCAGCTGTGCAAAAATATCCAAATGTCGCAGCTGCCTGGATTTGTGTAGAGGCGCCCAATGGAGGCTTTGCAAATTCAAGCAGCTGAGTACAAAGATGAAGCATCCATGGCATATCGATTACTGAAGTTCTAGGAATCGACAGTGTAAGATGCACCAAATCTGCGTAGGGACACACAGTATGTGTACTTTTTGAGTTTTTTTTTTAGTGTGCATGTACAATGTTGAAATTTTTATTTTATGGGGAAAAATAGTTGTTGTCAAGCTCTATATTAGTCCTTAACTGCCCAAAGAGCAGATTGCTACACCTTTAAAGTCTTGGCACTACATATGTTCTACACAGAGTAAACTTTATATTTTCTCTGACGTCCTAGTGGATACTGGGAACTCCGTAAGGACCATGGGGAATAGCGGGCTCCGAAGGAGGCTGGGCACTCTAGAAAGATTTATGACTACCTGGTGTGCACTGGCTCCTCCCACTATGACCCTCCTCCAAGCCTCAGTTAGATTTTGTGCCCGGCCGAGGTTGGATGCACACTAGGGGCTCTCCTGAGCCCTTAGAAAGAAAAGAGCCAGAAGCAAGAAGAGGTCCGGAAAATCGGCGGCAGAAGACATCAGTCTTCTCCAAGGTAGCGCACAGCACTGCAGCTGTGTGCCATTGCTCCTCACACACACTTCACACCCCGGTCACTGAGGGTGCAGGGCGGTGGGGGGGGGGCGCCCTGAGAAGCAATTATAACACCTTGGCTGGCAAAAATACCACAATATATAGCCCCAGAGGCTATATATGTGGAAAATACCCCTGCCAGAATCCAGAAAAAAAGCGGGAGAATAGTCCGTGGAAAAGGGGCGGGGCTATCTCCTGCAGCACACTGGCGCCATTTCTCCTTCACAGATCCGCTGGAAGGAAGCTCCCTGGCTCTCCCCTGCACTACAGAAAAGGGTAAAAAAAGAGAGGGGGGGCACTAAATTTAGGCGCTGTATAAATTATATAGAAAAAGCAGCTATAAGGGACATAACTCAGTTAGTCCCTGCATTATATAGCGCTCTGGTGTGTGCTGGCATACTCTCACTCTGTCCCCCCAAAGGGCTTTTGTGGGTCCTGTCCTCTGTTGGAGCATTCCTTGTGTGTGTGCGGGGTGTCGGTACGGCTGTGTCAACATGTTTGATGAGGATAATGATGTGGAGACGGAGCAGATGCCTTTAGAAGGGATGTCACCCCCTGGGGGGCAGACACCTGAGTGGTTGAGCTTATGGAAAGAAATGAGTGCACGTATAGACTCCTTACATAAGAAATTTGACGACATGCCAAATGTGGGACAGCCGACTTCTCAGCTCGTGCCTGTCCAGGCGTCGCACAGGTCATCAGGGGCTCTAAAACGCCCGCTACCTCAGACCGCAGACCCAGATGTCGACACTGATACTGACACCAGTGTCGACGACGATGAGTCTAACCTGATGCCCACTAAGGCCATTCACTGCATGATTGAGGCAATGAAAGAGGTGTTACACATTTCTGATATAAATACAGGTACCACTAAAAAGGGTATTATGTTTGGGGAGAAAAAACTACCCGTAGTTTTTCCCCCATCAGATGAATTAAATGAAGTGTGTGAAGAAGCGTGGGCTTTCCCTGATAAAAAATTGGTAATTCCTAAGAAGGTACTAATGGCGTTCCCTTTCCCGCCAGAGGATAGGTCACGTTGGGAAACACCTCCTAGGGTGGATAAAGCGCTCACACGTTTGTCTAAAAAGGTGGCACTACCGTCTCCGGATACGGCCGCCCTCAAGGAACCTGCTGATAGAAAGCAGGAGGCGATCCTGAAGTCTGTATATACACACTCAGGCATTATACTTAGGCCAGCTATTGCGTCAGCTTGGATGTGCAGTGCTGCCGCTGCGTGGTCAGATAAACTGTCAGAAAATATTGACACATTAGACAGAGACACGATCCTGTTAACCATAGACCATATAAAAGACTCAGTCTTATATATGAGAGATGCACAGAGGGAAATCTGCCGACTGGCATCTAAAGTTAGTGCATTGTCCATTTCTGCTAGGAGAGGCTTATGGACTCGCCAGTGGACAGGAGATGCAGATTCTAAAAGGCACATGGAAGTGTTGCCATATAAGGGTGAGGAATTATTTGGGGATGGTCTCTCGGACCTAGTTTCCACAGCAACGTCTGGGAAGTCAGCATTTTTACCCCATGTCCCCTCACAGCCTAAGAAGGCGCCGTTTTATCAGGTTCAGTCCTTTCGGACCCAGAAAAACAGGCGTGGAAAAGGCGGGTCTTTTCTATCCAGAGGCAGAGGTAGGGGAAAAAGGCTGCAACAAACAGCAGGTTCCCAGGAGCAAAAGTCCTCCCTCGCTTCTTCTGCCAAGTCCGCCGCATGACGGTGGGGCTCCACAGGCGGAGCCAGGTACGGTGGGGGGCCGCCTCAAGAATTTCAGCGATCAGTGGGCTCGCTCACAGGTGGATCCCTGGATCCTTCAAATAGTATCTCAGGGGTACAAGCTGGAATTCGAGGCGTCTCCACCCCACCGGTTCCTAAAATCTGCCTTGCCGATTGCTCCCTCAGACAGGGAGGCGGTGCTAGCGGCAATTCACAAGCTGTATTCCCAGCAGGTGATAATCAAGGTACCCCTACTTCAACAAGGCCGGGGTTACTATTCCACACTATTTGTGGTGCCGAAACCGGACGGTTCGGTGAGACCCATTTTAAATTTGAAATCCTTGAACACATACATAAAAAAATTCAAGTTCAAGATGGAATCGCTCAGGGCGGTTATTGCGAGCCTGGACGAGGGGGATTACATGGTATCCCTGGACATCAAGGATGCTTACTTGCATGTCCCCATTTACCATCCTCACCAGGAGTACCTCAGATTTGTGGTACAGGATTGCCATTACCAATTCCAGACGCTGCCGTTTGGACTGTCCACGGCACCGAGGGTATTTACCAAGGTGATGGCGGAAATGATGATACTCCTTCGAAAAAAGGGAGTTTTAATTATCCCGTACTTGGACGATCTCCTAATAAAAGCGAGGTCCAAGGAACAGTTGTTGGTGGGAGTAGCACTATCTCAGGAGGTGCTGCACCAGCACGGCTGGATTCTGAATATCCCGAAGTCACAGCTGGTTCCGACGACACGGCTACTGTTCCTGGGTATGATTCTGGATACAGTCCAGAAAAAAGTGTTTCTCCCGGAGGAGAAAGCCAGGGAGTTGTCATCTCTAGTCAGAGACCTCCTGAAACCAAAACAGGTATCAGTGCATCGCTGCACGCGGGTCCTGGGAAAGATGGTGGCTTCTTACGAAGCAATTCCCTTCGGCAGGTTCCATGCCAGAATCTTTCAGTGGGACCTGTTGGACCAGTGGTCCGGATCGCATCTTCAGATGCATCGCTTAATAACCCTGTCTCCAAGAACCAGGGTGTCTCTACTGTGGTGGCTGCAGAGTGCCCATCTTCTAGAGGGCCGCAGGTTCGGCATACAGGACTGGGTCCTGGTGACCACGGATGCCAGCCTTCGAGGCTGGGGGGCAGTCACACAGGGAAGAAACTTCCATGGACTATGGTCGAGTCAGGAGACTTCCCTTCACATAAATATTCTGGAACTAAGGGCCATCTACAATGCCCTAAGTCAAGCAAAATCCCTGCTCCTACACCAGCCGGTGCTGATCCAGTCAGACAACATCACGGCAGTCGCCCATGTAAATCGACAGGGCGGCACAAGAAGCAGGATGGCGATGGCAGAAGCCACAAGAATCCTCCGATGGGCGGAGAATCATGTACTAGCACTGTCAGCAGTGTTCATTCCGGGAGTGGACAACTGGGAAGCAGACTTCCTCAGCAGACACGACCTCCACCCGGGAGAGTGGGGACTTCATCCAGAAGTCTTCCAGATGCTGGTAAACCGTTGGGAAAAACCACAGGTGGACATGATGGCGTCCCGCCTCAACAAAAAGTTAAAAAGATATTGCGCCAGGTCAAGGGACTCTCAGGCGGTAGCTGTGGACGCTCTAGTGACACCGTGGGTGTATAGTCGGTTTATGTGTTCCCTCCTCTGCCTCTCATACCAAAGGTATTGAGAGTAATAAGAAAGCGAGGAGTAAACACAATTCTCGTGGTTCCGGATTGGCCAAGACGAGCGTGGTACCCGGAACTTCAAGAGATGCTCTCAGAGGACCCGTGGCCTCTACCGCTCAGACAGGACCTGCTACAGCAGGGGCCCTGTCTGTTCCAAGACTTACCGCGGCTGCGTTTGACGGCATGGCGGTTGAACACCGGATCCTAAAGGAAAAGGGTATTCCGGAAGAAGTCATTCCTACGCTTATTAAGGCCAGGAAAGATGTTACGGCAAAGCATTATCACCGCATATGGCGGAAATATGTTGCATGGTGCGAGGCCAAAAAGGCCCCAACAGAGGAATTTCAACTAGGTCGATTTCTGCATTTCCTGCAAGCAGGAGTGAATATGGGCCTAAAACTAGGCTCCATTAAAGTACAGATCTCGGCTCTGTCGATTTTCTTTCAAAAAGTACTAGCTTCAGTACCTGAAGTTCAGACATTTGTGAAAGGAGTGCTACATATTCAGCCCCCCGTTTGTGCCTCCTGTGGCACCTTGGGATCTCAACGTGGTGTTGAGTTTCTTAAAATCACATTGGTTTGAGCCACTAAAAACCGTGGATCTGAAATATCTCACGTGGAAAGTGGTCATGTTATTGGCCTTGGCTTCAGCCAGGCGAGTGTCAGAATTGGCGGCTTTATCATGTAAAAGCCCTTATCTGATTTTCCATATGGATAGGGCAGAATTGAGGACTCATCCCCAATTTCTCCCTAAGGTGGTGTCAGCGTTTCACCTGAACCAGCCTATTGTGGTGCCTGCGGCTACTAGGGATTTGGAGGACTCCAAGTTGCTAGACGTTGTCAGGGCCCTGAAAATATATGTTTCCAGGACGGCTGGAGTCAGAAAATCTGACTCGCTGTTTATCCTGTATGCACCCAACAAGCTGGGTGCTCCTGCTTCTAAGCAGTCTATTGCTCGCTGGATTTGTAGTACAATTCAGCTTGCACATTCTGTGGCAGGCCTGCCACAGCCAAAATCTGTAAATGCCCATTCCACAAGGAAGGTGGGCTCATCTTGGGCGGCTGCCCGAGGGGTCTCGGCTTTACAACTTTGCCGAGCAGCTACTTGGTCAGGGGCAAACACGTTTGCAAAATTCTACAAATTTGATACCCTGGCTGAGGAGGACCTGGAGTTCTCTCATTCGGTGCTGCAGAGTCATCCGCACTCTCCCGCCCGTTTGGGAGCTTTGGTATAATCCCCATGGTCCTTACGGAGTTCCCAGCATCCACTAGGACGTCAGAGAAAATAAGAATTTACTCACCGGTAATTCTATTTCTCGTAGTCCGTAGTGGATGCTGGGCGCCCATCCCAAGTGCGGATTGTCTGCAATACTTGTAAATAGTTATTGTTAACTAAAGGGTTATTGTTGAGCCATCTGTGGAGAGGCTCAGTTGTTTTTCATACTGTCAAACTGGATATAGTATCACGAGTTGTACGGTGTGATTGGTGTGGCTGGTAAGAGTCTTACCCGAGATTCTAAATCCTTCCTTATTATGTCAGCTCGTCCGGGCACAGTGTCCTAACTGAGGCTTGGAGGAGGGTCATAGTGGGAGGAGCCAGTGCACACCAGGTAGTCATAAATCTTTCTAGAGTGCCCAGCCTCCTTCGGAGCCCGCTATTCCCCATGGTCCTTACGGAGTTCCCAGCATCCACTACGGACTACGAGAAATAGAATTACCGGTGAGTAAATTCTTATTTTAGTTGTAAAATAGGTTAATGTTCAAAATGCAGCCATATGAAGCAGCACTCAACCTAAATTTTACATGTACTAGTAGTTTGTGTGTCTCCTATACAACTGTTACTACATTGACTCTCTCTGTTTGGTGACCTTCTGAGCTTTTCAGCCATGTATTTATATAATCATATAGTTGTCAATTTCATTGCTTTGGTTGTGACACAAAGTTGCCGTTTGGATATCAAGGACTGTGTAATTACATTGATCCACCAATCCAATAGCTTCTTTCCAGTGACTCAGCTGGCTTCATTCAAATGATATATACACTGATTCACATTCTCTATTCACTGACCACTGGCGTTTCTATAATGGGTGCAGTGTGTGCACGGGCCCCTGAGTCCAGAGGGGGCCCCCACCGCACACACTGCACCCATTTTTAAAATACTAACCCCTCTGAAGTCCAGCGACGGCATCCGCAGCGCTGTTAGAACACAGTGAAAATGGCTCAGCGGCCATTTTCACGGAGTTCTGCGCATGCGCAGTAGAGAAATCTCAGGGATAATTGCCACCGCGCCATTTTCCCGGAGATCTGCGCATGCGCAGTAGAGTCTGAGCCCTCTAGTGCTCAGACTCTACAGCGCTCCGGGCAGAGAGGAGGGGGCCCGAACGGAGGAGGCTGAACACGGGCCTCCTCCTCTCTTAAAACGCCCTTGTCACTGACTACATTTTTTATCTATTTACAAACTTTATTGAACTGAGCTATACATCCACTGACTTCATTCTGATTATCCACCCATTTACTGACCATATTCCAGTGAGCCAACTATTTATTGACTTCATTTCGAAAGATCAATCCACTAACCTTATTCCAATGTTCCAGCTATCCACTAGCCGTATTCCAGTCATCCATCCACTAGCCTTATTCCAATATTCCATCCATCCACTAGTCTTATTCCAATATTCCATCCATCTACTAGTCTTATTCCAATGTTCCATCATCCACTAGTCTTATTCCAATGTTCCATCATCCACTAGTCTTATTCCAATGTTCCATCATCCACTAGTCTTATTCCAATGCTCCATCCACCAGCTAGCCATATTCCAAAAATCCATCCATCAATCCACTAACCTTATTCCAATGTTCCAACCATCCACTGGCCTTATTCCAAAAATCCAGCTATCCACTAGCCGTATTCCAGTCATCCATCCACTAGCCTTATTCCAATATTACATCCATCCACTAGTCTTATTCCAATATTCCATCCATCTACTAGTCTTATTCCAATGTTCCATCATCCACTAGTCTTATTCCAATGTTCCATCATCCACTAGTCTTATTCCAATGTTCCATCATCCACTAGTCTTATTCCAATGTTCCATCATCCACTAGTCTTATTCCAATGTTCCATCATCCACTAGTCTTATTCCAATGTTCCATCATCCACTAGTCTTATTCCAAAGCTCCATCCACCAGCTAGCCATATTCCAAAAATCCATCCATCAATCCACTATCCTTATTCTAATAATCTATCCACTAGTTTTATGCCAATAATCCATTCACTAGCCGTATTTGATCTATCTGCTAGTCTTAATCCAATGATCTATCTATCTATCTATCTATCTATCTATCTATCTATCTATCTATCTATCTATCTATCTATCTATCTGTTTGTCATCTCATTCCCTTGCATCTCTTTCATACCCCTTTCAGACAGACCATGAAATTACAGAGTGAAGCAGTTCCACCCGGTAATTTCATGTAACACGCGGGTCCTTTTTCTGTGTGAAAGGGTCAACCCGTGTTGTAATTCCTGGGACTTCGACCCAGGAATTTACCAGGGTCGGAGACATGGGAATTCTGACACGGGTTGACCCTTTCACACAGACAAAATACCCGTGTTGATCTGCAAATTACCGGGTCGACATTTTCGACCCGGTAATTTGTATGTGTGTGTGAAGGGGGTCAGGCAGGTCCCGTCAAAAAGACCCGGCACTTAAATGCCGGGTAATTGGCGGGATTTTCAGACTTTTCTGTCTGAAAAGGGTATCATTGAGTGCTGACTCACTCAACTCCAGCCAGTGGCGGATCTAGACTTAACTTTTAGGGGGGTACAGTTTAAGAATGACGACTCCTCCCCCTAATCATAGCTCCTCCCACTTACAAATGCCCCTCCCACTCGCTTCTAAAATTTCCTATTGTTGCTATTACTAATAAAATGTTGCCACTTAGTAAAGAGAACCCTGCGCACTGGTGATACAGACTGGCGAATCGCCATTCCTGCATGCATCTGCACATTCGTAGATCACACATGCACAATCGTGCAAGCCAGATTTGGACTACCAGTCCACTTTCAGAGAGAAAAAAGTGAAATACATTTATTTTAGCAGGAAAAAAAGCTTTATATAAATACAAATTTCTTTTAATAGATCCTGTGATGGCATCAGTAATAGGACAACAATGGTATACATTATAGCACACGGTTTGAGACGAAATTCACATTACAGTACACTCTATTAGCCAAAATTCACATTATAGCATGCAAAATGAGCCGAAATTCACATTATAGCACACAGAATGAGCCAAAAGTCACATTATAGCACGCAAAATGAGCCAAAATTCACATTGTAGCACACACAATGAGCCAAAAGTCACATTATAGCACACAGACTGAGCCGAAATTCACATTATAGCACACAGAATGAGCCGAAATTCACATTGTAGCACACAGAATGAGCCAAAAGTCACATTATAGCACACAGAATGAGCCGAAATTCACATTATAGCACATAGAATGAGCCGAAATTCACATTATAGCACACAGAATGATCCAAAATTCACATTATAGCAAACAGAATGAGCCGAAATTCACATTATAGGACACAGAATGAGCCAAAATTCACATTATGCCACATGGAATGAGACAAAATTCAGGGAGAGTGACAGCAGGGACATAGGGACAGGGAGAAAGAGAGAGAGAGACAGAGGGTGGGATGAAGAGAGGCAAGGGTGGAGGTAAAGGGGGGGTCGGAGAGGGAAAGAAAGAAAGAGACGAGGAAGAGTGCAGAGGGAAAGGGGGGGGGGAGATAGCAAGAGGGGGGAGAAAGAGACGGAAGGGTGGAGAGGGGGGGGGGGGGGGGGGATCACATCTGACTGAGACCTATATTTGATAAACTATTTCTAGAGTTAGGATGAAAACTAGATTGTACTCACCCTGGGAGGGAGCTGGCAGCCGGGGAGGAAGGAAGTCCAACGGGAAGATCCGCGGCTGAATATTGTACAGTGGCTGCTGGTCTCGGGGGAGGGGCCAGCCACCAGGCAGGAAGATCAGGGTCATTGATGCTCAGGGAGGAGTTGAATCTGTGTGACAGCAGCTGCTGATGGGAAGTGTCCTAATCTCCCGCCCGGTAGCCCAATGAGCCCCTATCACCACAGTACTGCTACAGCCCCCCCCAGTGACCTGCCAGGCACTTTGGTTGCCTGATGCCAGTAGTGCCTGCAGAGACCGATACCGCCCTGACCCCTGCAGCATTGCCTGCATAGTACCTCCCGCAGCACGGCTTAGTTGCTCCCCTGCCTCCAGTCACATCTGTGACTGAGGTAGAGAGTGCAGGTGCCAGCATCGCAGTGGGGTAATCACAACTGTGCACCTCCGGAGCAGAGCTGAATAGCTTACCTCTGCTGCTGGATGAAAGAAATTATAATCTCTTATCTTCTTTCGTCCAGCAGCAGGGGTAAACTATCCAGCTCTGCTCCGGAGGTGCACAGTTGTGATTACCTCACTGCGATGTCGGCACCTGCAATCCCTATCTAATTGAAATGTCCGTGCCTCCAACCAACCTTCCTTAGTCTCATTCGGCTCCTCTCCCAGCACATCACAGTGACTGATGGTGCAGGAGAGGAGACTTTGGTGAATGCGCTGGAGCTCCGGCACCCGGCAGCTGTCCAATGTGCTCAGTCTGACAGGGCCCGGGCCGGAAGCAGCTGGCGTCACATGTTAAACTGCCCTGTAATGGGGTCCCCTGCGGAGAGCAGCCTGTGTCGGGTGGACGGGTAGCCGCAGCAGAGAGTGCGTGACGTCACTCACTGAGCCAACCTGAGTCTGGCGCACAATGTCGGGCCGGCCCTGTGCTGATGATCATCGCGCGGTACCCGGCCATTGATCCCGGCGCCGGTATGTTTAGGGGGGGGCGTTCGCCCTAATCGCCCCCCGCTAAATCCGCCACTGACTCCAGCAGTCAGTCACACTCAACTTTACATGAACACCTGAGTAGATATAATAAATACTATATATATAACATACTGTACAATTGTTACAAGCGATAGTAAATACGGTATTTACATTTAATCAGATGTCATACGATTATTGTTGTAGAAAGAATCATGAAGAATCATGGCAGAACCTGTTCATATTGACCAGTGAAAACACAGCAGTGTTTTGAATCGATAGAGATAGGTTAGGGAAAATGATATACAGTATCCAGCGGAGCTCTGGCGGCTGTAGAAGCTCTGTCCTCAATCTGTGTATCTACAGCACCTTCCTCACCAAAGATGTTTTTTGTTACGGACAGTTGAGCTTTTTCTTTTCCCCTGCACTCGTCCTTATGTCAGTCCCACTAATGAGAACATACCTCCAGCTGGCATGATGGGATGATTAGCTCCTAGCAGAGATGGCAGCGCTGATTGCTCGGATTGGACAGGTGTTGTTTAATCAGTGTATCCAGCAACCTGGCCAAATGTTCCCTCCTTGGCACGTCTCACCTCCTCGCAGACACAGGGCATCGGATCCCCACTCAGCTCTCTGATGACAGAGTACCAAGGCTGAGAGAAGATCATTGGGTTCCGACATTATTAGTTGCTTTCTAAAATCCTAAGAAACTGTTAACCAGTTTGTCCCCACATGGGCTTAGACATTACAAAGTGCTTATCCATATCTAGATGGATCATAAGTGCTCTAGAATGCGCTATTAATAATGGTATTGACAAAGGAATTATGCGACGTCTCCGCAGCTGCAGACTTGTTATTTTCTGTTTAAGAAATTGACTAAAACCTTAAATTACATTATTATCAATTTCTATAATGCCCAAGTCTCCCGCGGTGCTGTAGAGTATGTTGTGCATTATAACAAACACCTTCCCGGAGCAGAATAACACAAGGAATGACAGCCTTGCTTTTAAGAGCTAATGGTGTAAAAGAAAAGGGGAACATAATAATCTCAGAAAGCGAGTGACATTGAATTTATTATGTTATTGTTATGTTTGTGAATATGAAAAAGTACTGTAGTGTAATATACTTCTCTGCCAACGTCTTTTATGGAGCTGCATATACGCTACACCCACAAAGGGAACCGCTGCGCAGATCTGAAAAGGCTGTCCATCCGGCCAGGGTAAATCCAATTTCTTCTCATTGCAAAGGGTGAGACTGAACAATATGTGATCGACCACTTTACTCAAATTGACTGACCAGGTCTTCAGGGGTGTGATACGCGTTGCCGGCGGCATCCCGGTGGAGGGAATCCCAATATGGGTTCAGTACCGCAGCCTAACCTCCCTGCAGCCTAACCCTAACCCTCCCCGGTGGTGACTAAGCCTAACCTCCCCTCAGCCTACCCATAAAAGTCCCCAGTAAACACTGCCATATTTATAATGGGTGCAGTGTGTGCTGTGCACACGGGCCCCCAGGTTCCAGGGGGGGCCACACTTCACACCCTGCACCCATTATTTTGAATACTCACCCTCAGAAGTCCCACGGCGCAGTAGCTCTACAGGAATCACTTGGAAAATGGCAAGGCACCGTTTTCCCGTTGTTTCGCACATGCACAGTAGGAAAATCATTGGGAAAATGGCCGCAGCACCATTTTCCCATAGATCTGCGCATGTGCTCTAAGCTCTGGGACAGTGCTCTACAGCGCTGCCGTCTAGAGACCAGGGGGCCCTGACAAAGCCTGCACACAGGCCTCCTCTTCTCTAGATACGCCCCTGCTCCAGCATACTTACGATCGGGATGCTGGCTGTTGGGACTCCAGCGTCGGCATTTCGACTGATGTCGATTTTGAGGCACCTGTCTTCATGCCGCGATCCGGGATTCCGGCACCAGAATTTCGACAGCCGGCTTCCTGATCGCGGGCATACTGTACGTATCCTGTCTGCAGGTGTGTTGCTGGCATTACTCTATTTATTCTGAACATTGCATACAGTGCATTCCTCATTTTTAAGCACAGGGGCAGCTAATTTACCATAGGAACCACAGGGCATTTATGGGGGTAGTTGAGATATGGACGCAGTGACGACGTTCCCACAGTTGAGGGATTTGTTTGCTTCTGCGCAAAAAGTCCTGGAAATCCTTACTGAGCATGCGTGCCGCAAACCCAAATGTCTAATGGCTGACACAGTTGTGCACTGTAATGCTATCACTTGAGAAGGGTTTTTGATCTCTGGGCGTTTTAGGATGGAGACTAGGAGGTGACCTAATGTGATGGCAAAAAGGGGCCGTTACATGGGCGTGGTATGGTGCCGCATTCCCAGTCACAAATCCACTACTTCAGAGGCCATGAGTAGCTAGAGCAGACCCTAGGCTACTACAGGTGTTTGTTTGACTGATATTACATCAGTGTTGTAGTGTTTACAATCTCCATTACAATTACACAACCCACGGAGCCTGAAAGCAGGCATCTCCTCACTCACACACTCCAGCGCACAGTGGAGCATAGGGAAGGCTGAGATTAGCATTTGCATATTTCCGCAATCGCTATTGAGAGAAAGGCTGCATTGCCCAAATCCCAGCATGCCTTACCACAGTTTAAGCACGCCCTAACAGCAAAACTGTAGCAGGGCATGCTGCGATGTGTAGTTCCACAGCCCTAGAATTAAGTTACAAAAATGAAGCTACAAAAACGGGGCAGTTACCAAACATAACTTTAAATAGTAATATTTTTACTAAAATTAAGTTCTGTTATTTGTTAATATTTCTGGAAGACAAATACATGTTGACTCACATTTAAAAAAACAAAGGGCTAGATGCCTCATGGCTTGGAAAGTGATAAAATGGAGAGTGAAAAAGGACCAGCCAATCAGCTCCTAACTGTCATTTTTCAAACACGGCCTGTGACATGGCAGTTAGGAGCTGATTGGCTGGTACTTTTTCACTCTCCATTTTATCACTTTCCAAGCCATGAGGCATCTGGCCCAAAGTCTTATTGACCACTGGACTCACAGTTTACTGCGCTGCTTCTTCACATGACGTGTTCCGTATCTCGAGCGTCTCGTGTGACAGTCTGCTAGCATTATATAGCTCCATTTGCCTTGATACCTCTTCTCCCTCGCTGAGATGTCCTGATGGAATCTCTCACCATGCTCATCACTTAAGGGCCGTACTGACGGGGAGATTTCGCCAGAGATGTGTGCTGAGCAGTCTAGCACAGATCGCTCAGCACACATCTCTCCCCCCGCTCAGCACAGCGCGATGTGCTGAGCGAGGGAGGGGACGGACACGGGAGGGGGGCTGGGTGAAATGAGCGACCTGCTGGATTGTGCCTGCATGCAGGCCAATCTAGCACCGGCGATAGCGACGCGCGGGACCATGCATGGCTGTCGCCGGCACCCCTACACGCGGAGCGATGTTCAGCTAATGTCTAAGCAGTCTAGTCAGATTGCTTAGAAATGAGCTGAACATAGCTCTGTGTGTACCCCCCTTTACTGGTCCACAGTTGTCCAGGGAAAAGCCCGGGTGAGAGGGAAGGAAGGGCATTATCAAGAACACATTGCAGCCTAATTTCTGATGAGATAGCAAAAGGTTACTCACTGTCCTTTATAGTTATCTGCTGTGTACCCCAAAAGGTTGGCTGCTCTAAGCGGTATATTTACTAAGGTGTGAGTTTTTTTAGAAGTGGAGATATTGCCCATAGCAACCAGTCAGATTCCACTTAACATGTATCTAGCTGCTTCTAGAAGATAATAGATAGAATCTGATTGGTTGTTATAGGCAACATCTCTACTTCTAAAAAACTCCCACCTTAGTACATAGACCCCTAAGTGTGCATGCATCCCATGCAGCGACGGCTGCAGCCCATACTTGCCTAATCTCCAAAATCCTGCGGGAGACACGCTAGTGAAGTGGGCAAAATGGGGCGATTAATACAGAAAAACTGTAGACCAGGCGGAGGGGGTGGAGCCTAATGACTTGATTGTATGCTAATGTAATACCCGGGATTTGAGACTGGTGACTGTGATAAGAATAGAGGTATTGGGGTAGACAAGTAGCCAGTTGAGAGAAACAGGACAATTGGGAACATTGCACTCGGAAGGGGTACCTGGAGGTCATAGAGACCCAGAGGAGAGAGACCAAGCAGACGGTGTGTCCCCGTGCGGCTGGCGGGACACATACGGGGTAGAGGAGGGAGAAGATAAAAAGGAGAGCGGTTGAGGAACGGCGCGTGTTCGGCTGAGGGAGCAGAGAGAGAAGAGAGGGACGGAGTGCTGGTGAGCGCCTTGAAGTAACGACGCGGCACAGAGAGACCGGCTTGCAGACATCCAAAATCGGATCCCCGGGAGGGACTTACCGCTAGTCAGCAACCCGATATTCCGGAGGGCAGAGCGGAGTGGAGAGAGCAGGAAGCCGGCAGTCGTCATCCAAGCAGCGGTGACGCAGTGAGAGAAGTCCGCCCAGCAAATTGTGAGTGACAGGGCACACGACACACACACCCCCCTGGTGGAAGGAAAGAGTGACTGTAATTAATATACTGTGGAGGCAGCTCACAATAGAAGAGAAAGAGAGGGCAGAAAAGACAATACAGTTAGAAAGATACAATACAGCAAATACAGTTAGTGAGACATCTTCCTTCTCTCACACTGAAGAAGTATTAAAGTGGGGCGACGCCATTAGAGAAGTAATAGTGCCCTAACTGCCCTTCACAACTTACGGACAAAGCCTATGATAAATAAGTTGTCACTAATGCCAATATTTGTGCTCTGTACCGCAATATAAATTAAGAGACCAGTGAAACTATCAGTATTGCAAGCCATCTATTTTCCCTCCAACCCTATGTTTTGCCCAATACTGCCCCATAGATCTTTACCTCATTATTTTTCTAAATAAGTGCGGTTAATAAGAAAAAGAACATCAGCGCTCCTAAAGAGTGTAGTTTCAATAGTGGTCAGACGGCAACTACCTGCACGGCCCAGTAATTATCTCTACTTTTAGTCAATACCAGAGTGGACCGATATCTGAGAGAGAGACCATATTGATTGCCAAAGATGAAAGTATAATCCCATAAGGAAGATACGGTTGCTATTGAGGTAGTTACATTTGCAGCGGAAACACGGTGTGACTGATAATCTTCAGTGGATTACAAAATTAGAGATAGAGGTCGTAACTAGAAAGGAGCAGTATCCCGAATCTTGTAGAGGAAACTGCGTACTAGACAAGACAGGAAAGAAAGGACCACCAGGAGACCAACTAACCTACAGTATCAGACTGTTTATGTGCACCAACGAAAGAGCGCTCAGTTGAATTAGGATAGACTGGTGGGGAACGTATCAATTGTATGGGACTACCCGGGTAGTATATTAACTAAAGAATAAGGTACACCTGTATAAATTGAAATATATTAGGCAAACCTTGCAATTGTGTAACCTTGTTTAAGCTTTGATACATTACAAGTTGTTTGTGTTAGGTAACTAACCGTCATTGAGACCCTTCCAGCAGCTGTGATAGAAGAAGACCACCTTGTTCCCGATTCCAGAAAAATAAATCATTTATTTTTTAATTTATTGTCATCCAGTGTTGTAAAGTTTTTACATTCATTCAGGATTCCACACCTAAAGAAGTTTCGGCTCAGGATTAGGGAGAACCTAAAGAACACAAAGATAGAGAAAATAACAGAAGGTAAATTATATACATCCGGCACCACATATTTGATACTTACCTCAAGAGGAAACACGAGTTTAGTAATCTACCAACATTCATCACACCGTCTGATTATTACATTGAAGTTTTATGAGATACTAAATCAAATCAATCATCACACCTAATTACCCAGTATTCTTCAAGAGTGTTACACTAATCCTGTCATTTTAGCCTTGCCCCTATGCATACATGCTCCAATCGCGTCAATTTCCCAGTGAGGGGGTGGGGCCTAATTAAACACTTTTTCCGGCACCATCCCCATTATCGCCCACCTACTTCTCCTTCCCGGGCATCTCCCGGAGAGGAATTCATTAAGGTAGGCAAGTATGATGCATCCCCTGGGCTGAAGCGCCGACCACATAGTGCAGAGGGGAACCGCGTAGCACATATATACAAAACATACATGTTCTAATATATGTAATATATGTGCTGATTGCTCATCCTGGGGGTCGCCAGCTCTGTGTACATAAGACACCATGCGCACAAGGGGTCTATTCATAATGCAGTGAAAAGAGTGGAGAAGTGAGCTTGTGGAGAAGTTGCCCACGGCAACCAATCAGCTGCTCCGTACAATTGTATAGTATGCAAATTACAAATGTTACTTCAATGCTGATTGGTTATCATGGGCAACTTCTCCACAGGCTCACTTCTCCACACTTTTCACTGCTTCATGAATAGACCCGTAAGGATCAATGAGATGTGTTAAAAGACACACGCAGGGGCAGGGGTTCCAATAGGACCCACCTCTGAGAATGTTAGATGTAACATGACCGCTAATGCTATTACTATACTTTCTAGTTTGTGGGACGGCCACGCTACTACACATGCACAGACTGCTGAATGTGTATGTATGACCAGACAGTGCCGGGGAAGGATCCTTCATTTCCCTCTCCTGGAATGTTTTGCAATACGTAGCCTACCTGAAGATGGTGTTATCAACCAGGGCAGCTTTTGTGAATGAAAATAGGAGACATACAGATATTCAGGGGATCCTTAATGTTTGCAGATGCCGGCTGAAATGGGTCTTTCCGCAAATATTTTATAATAAACATACCCTCAAATCTTCCGTGGAGAAGAGCAGAAAAAAACTGCAGATAAACATGTCATACTGCCCCCCCCATCGGAGCGCTGAATGCACAGATTTAGGATAAACCTCCCTTCCGCCATTCCCGGCTCTGGTGCTGATCGCTGATGATAATTAGGAATCTGTCTGTCTTTTGTTCTAATCCATTATTGCTCCAACAAGCACAGATTCATTTGAGAACATCGGTGCAGCCAGAAGGTCATGCTGTGGTCATTTTAGCATAATGACCAAGCCAGCCGTTTCCAAGACACATTTGTTTTACACGCTAATCCAAGCAGTACCATTAACAGATATTGCCAGTCAGCATCTGTGACATTATTGGCTGGTAATTATCTCTCCCCTTAACCCCTGGTCTGACGGAGGGTCCGCTTTGCACCTTCTCTGTGATAAATGTTGTATGTTGAGAGACCCCTTGTGCTGACTATGACACTCATTACATATTAGGTTCCGTCTCGTGTCCCTTATCACTCCTCCGACACAATCTATGTCACGGTATGGGGTGATTATATATACGGACTATATTAACATGTATAAGAGTTATAAAAATGCCTCTATTTCTAGGTGTATATAACGTGGTGGGGAACAAGGCAACGTAAAAGCTAATTACATCAGCCATTGCTTTTGGTAGATCTTACTGCAAAAAAAAAAAAATCCTTTTTGCATCATCTAATTTTATTATGCGAACACACTTCATCGTCACATTATTCTTTCTCTTCTGTAACTGATTTTAATTAAGAACGGATACACCACGACAAGTTATTCACTGCCTACTCTACTTGTATATAATACAAATGTAATGATTTCGATTGAAGGATCCCCAAGGGATAGGGGTCTGTTCATCTTATGGCATCTATATTAGTCTCACGTCCTATATACTGTATCAGTGTTCTGTGACTACAGACATAAAGGTCAAAAGACGTCTATTTTACCCTATTTCTCTTGTCATCTGGATGAACTCAAGATGTTCAGCAACTTACAAATAGGTTCCGTCGCAATATGTTGTCATTAACGGAAGCCAGCTGATAACGCTCAATAAAAGTAACCCTGCAGTATGTATATTACATACTTCCAGCACAATGGTGGTACTCCACGTTTCTGGAAGTATCCTCTTCTGTCCTTCAAATGGGGTCTTTTGTTCTTATAACCATCTGGAGGTGTTTATAAACAGGCTTATTTTTCAATAAATAGTCAATAAACACAAGAGCTTCAGGGGGAGATGTACTAAGCAGTGATAAAAGTGGAGAAGTGAGCCAGTGGAGAAGTTGCCCATGGCAACCAATCAGCATTGACATAACATTTATACTTTGCATACTATAAAAGTATACAGAGCAGCTGATTGGTTGCCATGGGCAACTTCACAGGCTCACTTCTCCACTTTTATCACTGCTTAGTACATGTCCCTCTAAGTTAGTTTACCCAGAGAAGCAGGGTTGGCACTACCATTAGGTAAAGCTAGATGGTTGCCTATGGCAACAGTGGTTGGAGTGATACTAAAACGATGGATGAGTGGCATAGGGGTGATATTTACCTATAGCAACTAATTAGATTCTAACTACTGTGCTGTATACTTTTTATAGGTTTGCGATGCACACGGGCACTTGTGCCCAGGGGGGCCCACAGCGCACAGCCTGCACTAATTTCTTGAATACTTAACTTTCCGCTGCACAAGTCACTGGGAAAATGGTGCGGAGGTCATTTTCCCAGAGTCCTGTGCAACTGCACTAGTTTCTGGCACAATGCTAGGGTCTTCTAGTGACCCTATTGCTCAGACAGAAACTACTGCACTGCCGGCTAGAAAGGAGGTGGCCCACATGGAGACTGAACACAAGCCCCCTCCTCTCCTGGATCTACTAGATAAATGATAGTGTGAATCTAATTGGTTGCTATGAGCAACGTCTCCACCTTTTCTGTTTAGAAAGTTTGATAAATCTGCCCTATAATGTCCAATATCTTTAATGTCCTTGTGTCCCAGCAAATACCAATACTTTGCTTAGCTTTAAAAGCCAGTCATTTATGAAAAATATAATTGTGGCTGAACAAATTTACAGGTATGTCCATATATTCTGACTATTGGTGTCACCCCACAGGGGCAGCATGACCCAAATCCCCGGCATTATAGCTGAGATTGCATATTAGCAAAACGTTAGAACCAAAAGAACATAATGATTCCAGCAGTGTAATAATAATTTGCTGTACACAAGCAGTCTTTGTATCTGAGGGTACATACTGTCGCTATCATTTGAACGTTACTCTAGGAGGCCTATTGTGAAACACCTTGAGGTGAAATAACTGAAGTACAAGTGAGTTATTTTAGTTCCATGCTGCATCAAGCACTCCAGGGCAACACTGACATTTAACTATACACAAGATTAGGTTAGAAAGTCCCCTGCACCAGACTTCACGGGCAGAGCAGCGGTGGGTGGGTGGGGGGGAGATAAACACTCGTAGGGATCACACGCACTTTGTTATTTCAGAAATTGTGGTAAATGTTGTTGTTTGTTTGTGTGGAGCATCTGTGAGATCATAGTAATCAGTTTCTGCTGCCTTATTCTTTACTGTATTATTCTGGGAGCAACACGGTACATTAAGAGCTTCACTCTCCCAAGAGTTTCTGCAGCAGCTGCAGGATTACAGCCGGTCCTACACATATCACAATAGAGATGTGGAATATTTATCACTTTCTGTAGCAGTTATGGTATCTGTAATCAAGGCCGTACTGCCCATGTGGCACTTCTGGCAAATGCCAAAAGGACTGATGGGCTGGTTGGCCGGTCTGGTCACACAGAGAGCCGGAAAGGCCGCGCGCGGCCTTTGTTTGTCCCCCTCGCCATGCCTGTTTCTTAGAAATATGGGGGCATGTCGCGAGTCCAGGCCCTCCCTGACTTGCGGCACGTTCCCGTGCGCTATGTCCGCGCGCCACCGTCCGTATTGTGCATTTCAATTAAAATGGGGTCATGCCGCAAGTAAAGGGAGGTTGGGTAACACTGTTGCTGCCCTAGTGGCTACTGTATCAGGCTTCTGGAGCGGGATCAGTACTAAATACCGCCGGCCGGAATCCCGGCGGTCGAAATACCGACGCCGGAATCCCGACCACACAATCCCGACAGGGGTGGCGAGCGGAATGCATCCCCTTGCGGGCTCGCTTCGCTCGCCACGCTGCGGGCACTATTATATTCTCCCTCTATGGGTGTCGTGGACACCCACGGAGGGAGAATATGTCGGGACTGTGGCGGTCGGGATTCCGGCGTCGGTATTTCGACCGCCGGGATTCTGGCCGGTGGCATCTTGACCGCATCCCTCTGGAGCACCTGGAAGGCCACCCCACTGCTTGGAGAGGCACCCTGCCTACAGTTCCGTGCTCCTGGTCATCATATGTGTGAGGGCAGGAGTGACCTGCTACGGCTACAATGCCTGGCACTTCTGGAACCATTGACAGCTCCCAACTCAATTTTCCCCCAAGCACTCGTACATTTCCGTAACACAGGAACATGCTTCCCAACAGACCTAGCTGTCAGGTCAGATATCCTGCCTTGCAAAACGGAAAGACAGTCCAGCATAGTGGTCTGTGTGCAAATCACCACAGGACTCTGCAGAGCTGTAAAAGTGTGTCTTTACTCACTGCCATTATGCTGAATAATGGCTGCAGAGGCTCTCACTATGGGGGTCATTCCGAGATGATCGTAGCTGTGCTAAATTTAGCACAACTACGATCATTCACACTGACATGCGGGGGGACGCCCAGCGCAGGGTTATCCCGCCCGCATGTCAGTGCCAGCCCCCCCCACCCCCCGCAGAAGTGCAAAGGCATCGCACAGCGGTGATGCCTTTGCACTTCAAGAGTAGCTCCCGACCAGTGCAGCTTTAGCGTGCTAGCCGGGAGCTACTCATCGCACCCCGGCCCGCAGCGGCTGCTTGTGACGTCACTCAGCCGCCGCGGCCCGCCCCCCCAACGGTCTGGCCGCCCCTGTGTTGGCCGGACCGAGCCCCCTAAACGGCGGCTTAACGCCGCCGTCCAGCGCTCTCCCGCCCAGCGACCGCCTCTGCCTCAGAGGTGATCGCTAAGCAGTGAGGATGGCCGGCGCACTGCAGCGCCGGTGCATGCGCACTTCCGACTGCTGCGAGAAACTGCAGCAAGCGATCGGGTCGGAATTACCCCCTATATGACTAAGTGGATGGCAATAGGACACTTTCCGCCCATCCACATACAGCATACATTAAAGAGATGTACAGAATCCTGAATCCACCCGAATTTTGTGGATTCGAACCGAACCAAAACTCAGTCTGGATCTTCCCGTGAAAGTCAGATTTTTAAATTTCAGGTTTTGGATTGCAAAAATGTCATGATTTTTAGCTGTTTTATCAAGATTTATCGATTTTCAGCAAAAATTACCATTTAAAAAATAAATACATTTTAAACCGGGGGGAAAAAAACCCAGTTTGGATCATCCTGCTGTTTGAAATTCCAATTTTACATCTGAATTTCAGATATTGGATTGCAAAAATTAGAAGATTTTTAGCTGCTTTTATAGATTTTTATAATTTTTCAGCAATGACTATGGTTTTTATCTCTTTTTCATCAGGTTTAAACCGAACCAAAATCAGAACCAAAACACTTTAGGTTGCTTTTCCAAAACCAAAACATAATGATGAATCCAGATCCAAAACCAAAACACGGGGGTCCGCGCACAGCTGTAATACATTATTATCTGAGAGCTCTGGAAGACGTTCAGTGTTCCTGAAATGCAGTGATATTTCTAATATTGCGTTTTACAAATGACTAACCACGCAGCGAAAGGGAGGAGGATGTGTGTGCAGAGTGTCGGCGTTCTCCGTATTCCCCGACACAGGCTGGTCTGCGGGGGGAGCCTTCAGCCTCCTCTAACCTTATTTTCTTTTTACTTTGCTCATTGCAAATTAGCTCATATTTCCAGCACAGACTTCGGTTCTGTTAATTAATTCAGCACAAGCCTGTCTGATGCCGCACTGGAGAAATCCACTGTCCAAAGGCATTTGCTCTGCATCTGTTCACTAACAAAAGGGAACATATTTAACAATGATACAGTTGAATTCTGCTCATCTTCCAAGAGGGGAGACAGGAGAGCCAGGGGCTAGTACTGACACAGCAACAAAATCATTTATTGTTATGATAATGTCTCGCCATTATGCAAGCCTTTCAGAACTTTCATTCACAACTTGTACTGAGTTGGGAAGCAGCAGATGTGGCGTCTCCACCAGGGGGCCCGTTCTGTCCCTAGAATTTGCCCCCCCTTAATACCGATGATTCTGATTAAAATGCTGCATGCATTGGATCACTTATTATCCAGTGTCTATTTTGCCACTTTATTTATATGTACTTTATTTATATCCACTACAGATTTGCTATATGTTCCGCCGTTATGTAATCTTCCTATTATCTTCAATGAAGGTGGTTTCCATAAGGGAACCACGTGGTTCAACCTTCATTAGGAATCAAGATGTAAAATTAACATTTCTGCATCCTTCCCGTCTCTCTTGATACTGACCGGCATGCACGCAAAAGAAGCTCCGTGCAGCTCTGCCTACAAGTGTAGGGGTTAACGGCTGCCCTCTGCCTAATTTGCAATGAACAAGGCAGATGGTCAGCTCATCATGGGAGCATAATGTAGTATTGGACGTTAAGGTTATTAATACTGACATACTTCTAATGTCTTTTCAATTTGCATATCATTTTTGGGGATTTTGGCGCCCTGCTGAATGCTAATTTTCTTGGATTGAATAAAAAGCGAGCTCAATCGTATTCACCGCAACGGTTATCTTTTTTGGACTTGGCTGACCTGCTGCAAGTAGTGAATTCATTAATACTAGGCTGCATATTATTAGCGCAACAGAACATACCATTTATGTCATGTGACTGTGGCAGATTCCAATATTTTCTCGGTGGTAGCAATCCAAAATCTATGCCATGAGCTCTCATATGTTTGTACTTAAAACATTGACTCGTAGCTGTAGTCACATGATTCCTTTGGAAGGTGCTCAATGAGGAATGTCATTACTGTGACATACAGTGGAATTTTTTTTTTCGTTTAACACAATCTAGTCTAACAGGAGCTCTATAATATTTTTTAATCTGGGTAAGTGGTGAAGCTGTGGTTTTAGTTACTGTTGTTTGACTGGTGAACAGTAGGTGGAGCTAGTGAGAGAATATAAAAATCAGTATAACTGTACAAGCGTGACACGGTTTATTCATTGTGCAATCCTCTATGTGTTCTGAAAGTATGATCATTGATAAGGTGACTTACATTTTAGCCAATATTATGGAAAGAAAGAAAGAAAGAAAGAAAGAAAGAAAGAAAGAAAGAAAGAAAGAAAGAAAGAAAGAAAGAAAGAGTATAATTATGGATGGACTTCCTTTCCTGTATGCGGGGCTGCAGCACTGCTATGTTGCAGCGTTTTAGGGTGTGTGGCCAGTGACGTGTCAGGGCAATATTGCACCCTGGGCTGCCCCCCACCCACAAAGTGGGGGCTGCTACCAAGAAACTGAGGGGGATATGTACTAAGCAGTGATAAGAGTGGAGAAGTGAGCCAGTGGAGAAGCTGCCCATGGTAACCAATCAGCTGCTCTGTATATTTTTATAGTGTGCAAATTTTAAATGTTACGTCAATGCTGATTGGTTGCCATGGGCAGCTTCTCCACTGGCTCACCTCTCCACTTTTATCACTGCTTAGTACATGACCCCCTGAGAGTCAGGCGCATTCTAAGGAAGGCTCTCAGACGGATCTCCAGACTGCAAGCGCCAACGGTACAGCAACCACGTCACCCTGGTTGGCAGGACTGCTCACATTCCTAGTTACAGACCTGAGAGTGGTCACACAATTTTGTG
Organism: Pseudophryne corroboree; assembly: GCF_028390025.1. Lineage (NCBI taxonomy): Eukaryota > Metazoa > Chordata > Amphibia > Anura > Myobatrachidae > Pseudophryne > Pseudophryne corroboree. The sequence continues at coordinate 48,357,611 of NC_086450.1, read as the reverse complement.
GGTTTGACTGAACCTCCTTGGCTGCTCCAGGCTCCCATACTTGTGGAAAAGTATGGGAGCCTGGAGCAGCCAACCTGACCACTTCCCTAGTGAGGTGAGCATAGCCTTGATGGTGATACCTGTAGCATATCACTGTATGTAAACATGGCCAGGCTCCTACTATGCAATTATGCCAATGTACCTACCGGGTTTCATACCTCCCAACTGTCCCGATTTTCGCGGGACAGTCCCGTTTGTTACGGACTGTCCTGCTGTCCCACCCACGGGCAGCAGTGTCCCGCAGTGTGTGTGTGTGTGGGGGTAGGGGGCAGTTGGGAGGCCCTTGCATTCGCTGCAGAGCAGGGTGAATAGACACTGTGCGCATGCGCACACAGCATCTATTCACGGAGACAGAGAGAGGGGGCATGCCAGCAGCTCACTGAGCGCTGGCCATGCCTCCATAGTGATGAGAAATGGGGACCGTGGCTCGTGATCACGGCACTGCCGCAAGGCCACGGACCTTTATCCAAAACCACGCCCCTTTCCTGTAGCCATGCCCCTTTTCCTCGGCGGGCGTGGCTTCACCACGTAGGAGTCCCTCTCACAGCTAACGTAAAGTTGGGAGGTATGGGGTTGTGTACATGATCTCAACAGTCAGGATGCCAGCGGTCAGAATACTGTCAGCGGCATCACAACACATTTTAGTAAGTCTGTTAACCCTTCTTCTTACCCTCCCCCAACCCTAACCCTTCCTAACAACAGCCTAACCATAACCATCCCGCAACCTAACCCTCCCCTCCCGCAACCTAACCCTCCCCTCCTGCAGCCTAAACCTCCCCTCCTGCAGCCTAATCCTAACCCTTCCTAACAACAGCCTAACCATAACCGTCCCGCAACCTAACCCTGCCCTCCTGCAGCCTAAACCTCCCCACCTGCAGCCTAATCCTAACCCTTCCCTTCCACAGTCTGACACTAACCCTTCCTCTATTGCCTAACCCTAATACCCCTGCAGCCTAACCCTCTCCCTAGTGCCTAACCTAAAACTCCCCCACAGGCTAACCCTAACCCTCCCCCTAATACTTACATTCGGGAAGATGATTGTCGGGATTCTGAGCAGTATCGGGATTCCGGAGCTGGTCTTCTGACCACTGGCATCTTGACCGTTGGGATGCCAACTATATCCCATACCTCTCCTCTGGGTTTATCATACCTCACAACTTTTACACATGCCAAATCAGGACAAAATAGGCCCCATCCCCTATTTGATCAAACCCTGCTCAATCCGACCAAACCTTGCCCCGGTCCAACCAGAAATGCCCAAGTATGGCTGAAGCCCCGCCCCTTACACTGTCGCTCTAAACTTGGGACAATTTGGAGGTACACACGATTCTAGCCTTTAATTGTTTGCACAACATTAGTATATTACAATCTGGGGTTTTATTTTCTAAAATATGTAAACAATAAAAACTAATCTATTTAACTATTTTGTTCTAATGTCACTTTTACTGATGTTATTTTCTACCCAGCATGAGGCAGCGACCATTTGGTGACAGCAGGAGTTGTAGACTAATATTGTTAAACAGTTTGTATTCCCGAGTTGTTGTTGTTGTTTTCTTTTATTAGAAAATAATTTCCTGTTTGTATATCTGATGATATATTTGTATGGAAGCAGAAAGCAGTATGCATTTATGTTATATGATCAATCAGCCATTTTTCCTCTAGGTATAACATCTTGTTAACCTAAGAACCATACATACATTTTAGTTGTATGCAACTAGGCCAAATCAGATAAAGAAAATGCAGATTTTTTAGCAACTAATTGTTATTTAAAAAAATAAATACCTTCCAACATCTGTAGCAGCCGGTGCCGGACTGCAGTGAACGGAGTGATCTAGAAGGCCGATCGGGAAGGCAAAACAGAAGCCCTTAAATCTGTTGGTATGGCATGGCACAGGTTTTGGGTTATGGTAATCACATCATCACACCTTAATGTTCAGAGAGGTAGGTGGTGCTCGATAATGGGCTTTGTGTCGTAATGACACACCCTCATCTACATTTACTAGGCAGGTAAAGGCTTTTCCTTGAGAAATGCCTTCCTTCCCGGAAGTCTGGGAAATCTCTCCCTGATCCTGGCGTTTCCCTGACACTCTTGCATAGTAAGTATAGGGGTGCTGAAAGGGCATCTGTACATTGTAGCAGAGTTTAGGTGAGCCAGAGAGGGGCAGCTACATCAACAACATGGTGTAGCCTTAAGGTGGGTACACACGAAATGATTACAGCCACGATGTTGGCGTTCCCGATCAAACGGAACGACACATCGTTTACATCGTTCCGTATGTATGAAGGATACCGATGGAGATGCGCGCACCTGCGGGTAGCTAGCGACAGCTCCAGATCTTTTGAACATGCAAGAATACAGTATCTGGGGCTGTCGTTAGCGGAGAGCGATGGCCCCCATTCACACTACCCCCACTGCCGTCGTTCACCGCTGCCGGCATCGGCAAGTGTGTATGCACTTGCGGTACCGGTCACCCGCCGGTCATGATGTGTCATTCAGTGACACATCGTGTCGTGTGTACCCACCTTAATCCTTCAGCAACAAGCATCATCTGCCGATTGAGCCCAAAATTCATAAAATTTCATGGCCAAGCTTTAAGCATGGCCTGCCCAAGCCAAACATTTCCCATGGTGTCCTTGAGTAGACAACTGTGTTTTTATTGGAGAATGGAGAATCTGTGCCCCTCCAATGATCAAGGTAAAATCAG